>NW_024525601.1:3601413-3811451 GCF_017590135.1 Pyrgilauda ruficollis
CCTTAAGAGAAAAAAAAAAAAAAAAAAAAAAAAAAAAAACCCAAACCAAAAAACCTTCCACCAAAACAAAAATCCCAAGCAAACAGGACTGAATATTATCAGTGGTACCTCGAGAGTCTGACAGGAACTAGAATGAAGAACTGAGCCTGGCATTCTCTCATTCCTTGCCCTTCCTTTGTTGCCTGCTGTCACCTGTGCAGCGCGAGTTGCCGCGCTTCATGCACATCGGCGGCTGCCTGGCGCTGGCAGGGAAGGCAGGGAACGCGTTATCCTGCCGAGCTGCCAGGCAGCCTCGGCGGGGCCGGCACCGACGGAGCAACTCCCGAGGCCGCAGGGAGCAGCCGAAATTCCCGACACGGAGGCGGGGCGTGTGTGTTATGTGCGTGTGTGTCTGGGTGCTATGTGTGTGTACACTGCCATGCCGCCCTCGGCACCCGCGCCCCGCTCGCCCGTGCCGCCTCACTCACTCCCTTCCCCGCACGTTCCCGGCCCTGCCTCCCGCGGCAACCTCCCGCAGGCGGCGGGCCCCTCACGCCGGGCGGCGGGGCAGGGGCCAGGCTCTGCGGGCCAGGCGGTGACAGCGGCGGCCATGGCCCCCGCCGCGGCGCTGACGGGCTGACAGCGCGGCCGGACGGAGCAGGGCGGGAGGCGCGGTGTCCGCTGCCCGGGGGGACACGGCGGCAGCGCTGACACCGCCGAGGCGGGCACCGGGTGGGCGCTCCCCGGGCTCAGGGACAAGGGGGCGGCACCCCGCGGGCACCGGGTGGGGCCGGGGGTTCCCGCCGCGCGCTGGGAAGGTGCGCTCCAGTCCTTACCTTCTCCCGGGAGCACGGCAGCGGGACGCGTCCTCCTCCTCCTCCTGCTGCTGCTGCTGTCTGTGGACGGCGCGGCCGCGGGGAATCGGGCAGGGCAGCGAGTGCCGCCCGCAGTGCTCAGGGGCTGAGGCTCAGCCGCGGCTCCGGGGATTGCAAACACCCCGCCCGCCCGCCCTTTTTTCTTTCTTTCTTTCCTTCTTTCTTTTTTCCTTCCTTCCTTCCTTCCTTTCTTTCCTTCACCTTCCTTCCTCCCTTCCTTCTCTCCCCGTCTCTCTCTTCTTCCCTCTCTCCCTCCCTCCTTT
This sequence comes from Pyrgilauda ruficollis, assembly GCF_017590135.1. NCBI lineage: Eukaryota > Metazoa > Chordata > Aves > Passeriformes > Passeridae > Pyrgilauda > Pyrgilauda ruficollis. The sequence goes on from NW_024525601.1 coordinate 3,602,531, forward strand.
CCTCACACCCCGCGCCGCCGCTCGGCTCCCCCCGCCCCCCTCCCAGCGGCGCTCCCATTGGCCGCGCGCCGCCCACGTGGGCCTCGCGCAGGGCACGGGACGCGGGCGAGCGGTGCCGCTGCCAACGACAGAGCGCTCGGGGCGAGGTGGGCAGCGCACCGCTTCTCGCCATTCCCAGTGCCGTCCCCATCCCGAAGGAGACGGGCGCGAACGCCCGCAGGGCGACGGGAAATAACGGGTTCGCGGGATGCCACACACGGACGGGGCTGGGACGAGGACTAGGGCGCGAGCAATGCGCATGCGCGTCGGGGGGGTTGCGGGGGGCAGCCGCGCATCCTCTTGGGCTGCGGCCGCTGGAACCTTCTGGAAATGGCGGCGGCGGCGGCTCTGGCTGGTCACGGCGAGGTGGCGGACGAGAGCTTTTCCGGTCCGTGCCGCGGGACGGGAGCCGACCTACAGCCACCAGCGCGCCCCGCTTCGCCTCGCCCTGTCCTGCCGCTGCCGCCCCCTCCCCGGGGAGGGGTTTTTCCGGCGGTGATGGCGCAGTGAGTTTTGACTATCGGGCGCTGTGCGCGTGCGCGGCGGGCGCTGCCCCTCCCGTTCCATCCTGTGTTGTCTCCCGTCACCGGGCGCTAGCGGGTACGGAGGGACTGCGGCTAAAGGCCCCGCAGTTTTTGGGAGAAGCCCCCGGACGCAGGTGCGTGTGGCGCGGTGCCGGAAAGCCCGGGGTGGCCGTTCGCTTTCGCCAAAGGCTGTGGGATGCAGATCCCGCCGCGCCTGGGGGTCTGGTCAGTGCTGCGTCCCCCACCCCCCACTCAGGCACAATTCCCATCCTCCCGCCTCTGCAGGACAAGACAACTTCTAGGTTTCCAAACTGTTTTTTTGGGCGTGTTCTGCTTGTACAAATGAGCCAGACGACATATAAAGACATGTAAGGGGTTACGGAGTTGACTGACGATGTAGCCGTAGTTGTAGCCTTGGAAGGGGGTCATTCATCTGCACTCGTGAAAGGTTTTGCATCTGCTTGTGACAACAGTAGTATGTGGCAGGACTTAAGGAGCACGTCTGGAGCTCTACTCGTGGGTTCTCGAGGGGTGCTCTCCAGATCGCTTCTGGGAGGTGCTGGAGGGCTGCCGGGTGTATTTTGACAAGGCAGCTAAACAAAGGCCTTTAGCATAGTTTTAATTGCTGTGGTCACTGCTATTGGATTGCTTTAATCTATTACTGGGTAGAAATTCTTTAATACTTCTTATTCATCAGAAAAGTGGGTTTTTTTCAGTATGAAACGATAACTTTGATTGCGGACACCTATTGTGTGGACTTGCCATTTATTCTGATCCTCCCCATGATGTACCAGCATGAATAGAGGAGAGCATCAAAAATCTCTCATATTCCCATGTTCCACGTTTTACTGTTCAGACAAACTTCTCTCATTTGCTTTCACAATCTTCCTGTACAAATGCTGGTACAGATAATTTGTGTTGTAAAGCAACTGCCTTCACTTTAATTTGATTATTTGGTTAGTGTACAGTGCGTACTGTCTGGTGGCCAGGAACAGCTCTCAGCTGAGTGACCATGTCACAAAGGGAGTTGCCTTTGTATTCTTTTGTGTTTGGTTGATGGCAGCAGTTATCTCTAGAAGTGGAAAACTCATTGAGTAGCAGACAGCCTGTGGAATGTCTGCATAAATGGAGCAAGAGCAGTTTGCAAAGGCAGAGGTTTTTTTTTTTCCATAGTATTATACATGGATCCACACTGTAAAATATGACAGGCTACAGGTGTGGCCTGCTTTGTGGTGCTGCATTTTGTTCCTTGTGCATGAGTAGTGTGGAGTTCCAGTTTGGTGTGTGTTAGGTATTCATAACCAGCACTGAGGTAATGGGAAAGGATTCTCATGAGCAAGCAGATGTTATGATCTGATAATAATATCTGTCAGTAACTGGAAAATATACTGTTCCTTAAGCTGTTTGTAAAACTACTGTTTGGACTAATGAAAAGCATCAGTCAGTTGACCACTAGTTGCTGCCCCTACATTTGTTTCTTGCCCTTGTTTGCAGCAGCCCCTCCCTGTTACATCTAGCACAGCTGCAAGATGCTTTTGTAGCTGCATGGTGTTGGTGTGCGTAGGACTTCCCTTGATCTGCCCTCCCGTCCTGTGTCACCAGCCCTGTGAACTGCTGGTCTTAGGACAAACAGGTCCAGCATCTGGTGGAACTGTGTCATTCAGTCTAGTAACTGAAGGACTGAAAATTTCAGACTGCAGTACCAAAATCTGCCATAAGAACTCACAGGATGCCACACAGGTGAGAGCATGTGCACCAGCCTCTAGGAGGTAACTGGCAGGTCAGCCCGTGGGGCCAGCAGACATCCTGCACAGGTGGAATGGGATTGCACTGCTTCTCCCTATTTAATGACAGAACACTTTTCCAGATAACATTTTTCTGGCAGTGTGTGGTGCCATTACTCCACACTTCCTTCTGTCTTCACCAAAGGAAAGAATCATCATCTCCCACTCTTGTAGTCCAATGGATTCTTTTGGTGTCTTGTGCTTCTATGTCTTAAATCACATTTCCTTTCTCAAGACTACCTGTTTTAAAATCTTCTCAAGGCAGTCTTTTTTTTTCCTTCCCCACTTTCTTTTACTTCTGTATCTTCCACTTTTAGAGATTTAATATAGTATGTGACTTCTTTACTTTTTGCCTCATTCAGGAGAGGCAAACAAGACCACTGAAAACACAGAATCAGTTCTTTTGGTGCTGCAGTAACAGTTTCAGGAATGTGTGGACTGATGCAGTAGTTGACTCATATTTTGCTTAACTCACCGCCCAGTACTCTTGTAGTCCAGGATATTAACTTGATTGAAACAGTAGAATTGCAATTGTCTTTTATCTGACAGGTTAGTGCTACTGCCTAGAATTAATATTAGTGACCCTCTGCTATTGAGGAAAATGACAATTCTGTCCTGTTAATAGTTGTTACCAAAAATGCCCTACTGCAAATGTATATACTAAAATATACATTTTTAATACTAGTAAAAGCAAGCACAAGGTATTATCTACATCTATTGAAAAACAAAACAGAGAACTGGGATGCATCAATTCTTGCACTATCCTGAAACTCTTTCATAATGATCACCTTGCTAATTCTCATCACAATCCTGCATAAGTTACCATTCTGAAAATAATTTATTGTATATAGTAAACAGCTACATCTAACAAATAATGCAAAATATGTATTTCTACTTGAGATGTTTGAAATGTTCAAATTTCATCAAAACCTGAAATAACGCAAGGTGTGATTTAATTTTTTTTAACCATTTAATACGATTGCCCATACTTTTTTGAGGAGAAACCAGGACTATAAAGCCTCATATTAATTGATTAATGAATGAAGAGGGTAAGATGGGAGAGAAAAGTAATAGTTATTTTCTTACTTGTCTACAATCATTTGACAGTCCTGTAGCTGCCCTCCAGTACTCAATTTAAAGAGTGATGTATCAGATTTGTGCCGTGCAGTAGGGATAATGTAAATTATCCTATTCTAGTCAAGTGATTGGCAGATTCTCACATGTTGCATCAAAATGACTGACAGCTTGTTTGTGGAACATCACTAACAATCTCCAAAATATGGGAACTGTGGAGGTCCATGTTCTGCTCCTGAGACAAACATCAAAATTGTCACGTGCAGATGGAATAAACTGGGGAGAAAAGTGGGATAAGGCTACAAATTCTGTGTGGCTTTAAAAATGAGTGGAGTCTGGCATTCTGGAGCTTTGTTTTTGTATAGTTGGATGTTTCAACCTCGGCAGGTCCAAAACTATGTTTCCCTTCAACACAATTATGCAATCCCATGGGATTTCACTGTTACATACAAAACCATAAATAACTGTAGCACAGTACAGTTCCACAATGCAGGCAACATCCTCACTTGTATTCAACATATACTTCAAAGGTTAGAATAAGGTAAGGTTGTATGAACTAGAATACAGCTTTGCTGTTAAAATGGAACAAAGCATAGTCAGACTGGAATACTAAAATGAATCTGTCTTTGCATCAAGATGTGAGATGCTGTCTGCCTCATGTCTCTAGAGAAGTGCCACAAAATGCCAGATGCCTGGCCTGCTACAAGGCCTGAGGCTATTACAAACATGGAGTGACCTTTCAGAAGAGCATTCAGAGACTTGAAATGACAGATAAGATTTCAATCCGTGTACTATTTCCTCCTGTGTGTTATGTTCTGTACTACTTCTACACAAGATTTTTCTTATGCTTGTTTGGAAACTGCTTCACTCATGAGTTGTATGTATTTATTGAATTTTCTTTTCCATTTGTATGCAATTCTATTATTTCATTTTATAAATATATTAATATGGAAGAGATAGCAAATTTCTCATACAAATTATTTACAGATACATTATCTTCCCAGAACTACCAACAGCAATACTGCTTTTTTAATGGTGTGTGAAGGAACTTCACAGAGCATGTTGAAATAAAGGTGGTGCATGAATAGACTTCATGAGATAGCCATTTTGCAGGTAATATTAAAAACACAATTTAACTCCAAAGAGGGAGAATAGTTTGGTGAAGTACTATTAATCAGATTATCAAAACAAAGTAAACATAATACAGAATAAAATTATAAATGATAGAGTTAAGCTTCATCTATCTTGTCAGTTGTAATACAAATGTAAGTTCCATGGCAGATTTGAGAAGAGACAGACACAGTATGGTCTCAAGATGACCGATATGTCCACATTTCCTAATTTGCATGGAAATGTATGTTGGTATAGCTAAAGCATTTGCCCAGTTTTACAAGTACAGGTATGCAGTCAAGTTTTAAAAAAATTATCTTCATCGTTTTTATATTCAAAGAAATTCCTCAATTTCACACAGATTAGTTCTTGAAAGTAGCTGGTGCACAGTAATAAGGTCAAAGAAGGATCTGTGAATCAAAGATCCAGTGTCAGATATTACTACCCTTAAGCACATGTTGAACTGTTCTGATCTATTCTGTCTTCCCCCAATTCCATGCCTTGTCTGTATTAAATAAACTTACAAAGGAAGTTAGTTGGTTTTGGTTGCTATTAATTCTTTTAGTAGAGTACTACTGGTCTTTGGGACTTTACATTTTTCCTGATTACAGAATGATACTAAGAAGAATTAAGCTTTTAAGAAGAACCACTTCTAACTGAAGCTACGCGATTTTATGTACAACACGGCTCAGATAACCTTTCTTGTTTGTGTGTGTTTGTTTGATTATAAATTGCCAATAAAAGTAACATGATGAAGTTTTGTCAGATAATCTCCTTTCAGTTTCGTTCCTTGTCTATTTGCTTGATTTGTAATTTAGGTTTGTTGCTTCTGCAATAAACATTGAAAGAATTTTCAAGGACAGATCAAAAGATGCAACTTTTCATCTCTCATTGACTGTAAGTGGACACTTTCAGGGAGACACTTTATACAGTCTATAGAATCACTTTTCTTACAGTCTGGAATTATGATTAGACTGTAGTCAAAGCACAGTAAGTTAGATAGTCTAACTGCTGGGGTTTTATAAAAAACCAAAACATTAGAATGTACATAACTTTACTGAGATTGAAGATACTTTATTCTTTTCAGACAGTTCATCTTATATTACAAAAATCTTTAGAGGTCATCTCGAACTCCAAAACCTGGTCCTTTGGGTGGTTCAGTCAGGGAAGTAAGGCCACCAGCTGGCTCACAAGAAAAACGTCCACTCCTGAAAAATGAAAGGAGTTTATTCATTGCTAGTATTGACAACAACTCAGATTCTGTTTAATTATTGGATAGAAGACAGTCACAAATCTGACTTAAGGATGAAGCCACTATTTTTTGTTTTGTTCTTCCCATTCAACCTTCAGAAAAAGTGTGATGTAGCTGTTAAAGTGAAAGGATTCCAAATCCAAGTAGTGACAAAAAAAAAATTCATAACTGAAATGCAAGCTAGGACCACTTGTTTTCTTTTATATTCACGTATAGGTTGGCCAGGCACCATCAAATTTTATCAATCACAGTTTTTTTATAGGTGCTTCCCTGTGTTTTTTTGAAACTGTAACTGTTGTAAGATTACTGTTCTTGTATTCAAAACATCTTTATAGAAACAATAGGAATAGGTAACACCCATGTCAAATTAATTTCCCCACTGACACAAACTTGGTGGGCTAACAAAGAACAGCAGGAAATAACAGAAAAGTTCAGCAGTAACATCCCTCTCACCAACTTACAATCTTTGGGTTTTATCAGAAATCAGAAAAAACCCAACAAACCAGCCAACCAACAGGAATTTGTTGGTTTAAAAGATCTAGACAAAAATTCCAACAGGTGACATCATTCACCTACTAAGTACCTATTAATTACTAAGACAAATCAGAATTCATGTTTTCACATTCCATCTTCCTCTGGTCAGTCATCAAGAACATGCAAATTCTCAGTTCTTTCCAGTTTGTTTTGGCTTTGAATGCATGCACTTCTGTTCAGTAAATTAAGGAATGCTTTTTAGCTGTAGGCTGTGAACTCAAATCGCTGGAAAAGTAATTTAGTTTCTCAGAAGAATCACCCTTCGTGTAGGTGACCAATACAATAATTTATAAATACAGGCAATTATATATTATAGCTTATTATAAAGATAGCATACCTTGGGCCTGGTTTGGGAACTTTGCCAGCCTTTAGCTCATCAATTATGTCTTCAATATCTTTGGGTGTCAAATCTTCCTGTAAAACAAAAAATTAAATAATTGACAAAACTGAGTCATCAGTTACTCAAAATGCAACACTTCAAATTTATCAGATCAGCGTGACTCTAGCACAGGTAATTTTGATCCTATCCATTAACATACATAGTAGCTTAAAGAATGAGGAAAACTGAAAAGTTTACTGTCATTTTAATGTTGAGACTTTATTTCATGTGTAGTTGCAGAAATTTGCTAAAACAAACAATGTTGATGCAAGCCAAGGGTTTGTGTTTTCAGCTTCCTGATATTAGGGAGCTGATCTCTGCCTACCCACTACACATATGCCATGACACATAACATGTCATGCAGAATGGTGTTGTCTGCAACAAAAAAAAATTTGGGTACAGTTCAAGACAACACTTACTGAATTAGTCCATACTTTCTAACAGACTGCTTTAAAATGCTTTCAAAAGCTTATCAAATACCTATTTAAAAATTCCAGATTTACAGGCAGACCACAATCAGAAAAATGCATCCTCAGACAGTGACTGGAATGAAAAATACACTGATACAAATGAACTGTTCTAGCAAGAGGCCAAGAAACTAAAAGATGCTGTAGGAAATGAGTTCTTCCTGTCAATAGGAATTGGAAAACTGACCACAACTTCACAGTCTGGAACAACTGGAAAATACAGGTAAGCCAGCAAAGAAGTTAAATATTTTAAAAGGGAATGCAGTACTTACATAGTAATTGTCATTGATTTGTACCATTGGTGCATTTACACAAGCACCTAAACATTCCACTTCTATCAGCGTGAAGAGTTTATCAGGTGTTGTTTCCCCAACTTTAATACCTAAACCAATAAATTAATTAGGCTCACCAATGGTTATGAACAAGAATAATAAAGCATGAATCATTGCATTACTTGTAGTTGGGCCTTAAAAGCATCTGCAAAGTTAAACCCCCTTAAATGAGTCCAAAATTATTCCATTAAACAGAAGTTTCTAATAAACCATTAAGTCAATTTTCAGCTACATTTTTGAGACCTTGTTTACAGGTATGAATCATTGAAAAATAACCATGAAATGACAATTCTAAGAAACACAACAGATCTACTCAAGAACATTTTTAGTAATCAGTACAATAAAATGGAAAAATAGGGACACACAGCTTTTATGTGCTGATAGGAAATGCAGTAATATACAGTGTTGAATATTCCCAAATTAACCAACATCCAAACATTGTTAGCTACAAACTGATAAACAACTTGCAAGTTTTTACACAAAAGATGATTTACTGAGCTGTATACATACTTAGCATCCATGGCATGTTACTGTTCTACTGCTAGAGATACAGACCTTCCCCAGAGGTGAGTTAGTCCAAGTAACATCTCAAGAGTCTAATTTCTACAAAATACTCCATGGAAGGAAGAATACTGAAAAGCTGTTTTCCTCCATTTACTAGTAGGAAGGAGTTGGAAATAATGGAAGTTGTAAGTTAGGCCTGTCTCAGTAGAAACCACAGAATCATTCTTACTGCTTTGATTTCTCAAGCTGAGAGTTTCAGTAGAAATGAAGCTATCTATGCAGTAACAAGACATTTCATCTAAATATGCTTTTTTCAGACAAAAGAGTATATGAAATAACAGATAATTGGCAGCTGTTCTGCAGCTCTTATCACCCGTTCTTAGAAAAAGTTAACACAGCTTTTCGTAGAAGGGGAAGAGTTGTCAGTTGCTGATCTTACCCTCTCTTCTCCCTATAACCACCCAAAAAAGGAGGAAAAAACCCCAACCTACAAACAAAACCCCTGAGTACTCCTTGCATCCCATGATGCACCATTCTCAATTGACTTTTCCCATGGAAAATTCAAAAATTATGTTAACATCACGTTATCATCCAGAGGGACCTTGAAAAGACAAAGAGGTGGGTCCGTGTGAACCTTATGAAGCTGAACAAGGCCAATTTTCCACTATATGAATAATTTTACTTCAGGATCATTAAACAAAGGTAAAAAAAAATATAAGAAGTAAATTAGAAATTTGCGTCATACCAAGTTTCTTCTTAATGGCTTCTAAAATGCTGTCAGAGTCTCGCAGCATGCATGGCGTGGTGGTGCAGACCTGGATGTGGTATTTCCCAACAGGTTTGCGATTGTACATGGTGTAGAAGGTTGCTACTTCATAGACTCTCATGGGAGGCATGTCTAAAACTTCAGCAACCTGTGACAGGAAAAACCACACTATATTGAATTCTCAGAGGGCAGCAGTAAAGGCATTTAGCAAACCATTTCAGTGAAGGCACCTGTCCTGTCAGCAGTAACAGGTAAGGAGGAGGGTGGGGGTGGGTATCAAAGTACAAATGTATTCCAAGTGCCAAGACTGGACACCCGAGTTCTCTGACTGGCATCACCCTGCTTGAGCACAAACTTCGCTAAGCCGTGCATCTGCACAGCAAGGAGCTGAGTCAGCTCCCCTCCAGCATCTCTTGTCAGACACAAGGGGATGTGAGGAGTCAGCTGGGTTTGGGCTTTCCTTGTCAGCTCCAGCTCACACTGCACTTGGGCTGTGCCAGTGAACCAACCTGTACAAGCCTCCTCACACTAATCCATGGAAGCCTTTTAGTAAGGAATACTTGTAGGCTGGTACTGTGCTTATCTAATTCACACAGAGCAGGTCTCCCTCGGGTTCTGTGACACACCAGGGCTACATCTGCAGATTCCTGTCTCAGCTAATAAGTAGGGAGTGGAGTATGATCTCCATGGAGCCAGTTCTAGTGCAAGTATCCCTGATCTCATTAACATGGAACCCTGGCAAACTGCTCAAGTTGAGAACTGGCTCTGGTTTCAATAGTGTAACTGTTTTATGTTCCAGTTTCTCTAGCAGGCAAATAACAAATCATGGAAAATACTTGTTCACTTAAAAGCCTTAAGATCGTTTTAAACATAGTATCAATCTCAAACTTAAAAAAACTAATATACACTGCCAGCATTAATGGAGCTTTGAGGCTTTATGTTATGCTGTAGAAACTGTAGCAGACATAAATTGCCTTTCTTTAAATGCTCATTCACCTCCTTCAATCATTCCTCTAATGCTCACAATCTTCACCTTAAATTGAATTTAAAACTTTACACTTTAAAATTGATGGTATGCCAGATGGTAACACATAGTACAACAGATTTATTCATATGAATATAAACCAGATTTTTTTATTTCTTGGTATTTGGTTACTGTCATGCAGCCTCTCACTTTGGAGCAGCGTAGTTATTTGTCTGGCCTGGTTATTTTGAAACAATGATTAACCTGACAAGTCTTCCGGGCACTTGCTGTGAGGTTACTCAACACTCCTGACATCTACTACACTAACACTGCTCTGCAGAGTCCTTACAGATCTAGAGATTAAGTATAATCCAGGCAATGTGTGAAATGCCATTTATCTGGGAGCAAGAAAACTCCACTGACATTACCTTTTTTTTCCTTCCCCCACATTCAGCAGTGAACAAAATCAAGTCTCTGTTCCTAATTCTAAGACCACTCTGGGAGAAGAGCCTATCTGAATAGGTTTTACCTCATTTTTTATTTGTTCTGCCTGTAGTTTTTAGCAATGGGCTAATATTATATAAACAGAGCCCTGAGTTTTTCTGCGTTAGTTTTCCCTTGTAATTTTAAAAATGTAGTCTCATAGGGAATTCTCACAATTCTGCACCACATATAAATTCCCATGTTAGTAAGCTTTCATTAATTAATATTAATATTCTAGTAAGATATTGAAAGAAAACAATAAAATCATGCTTGAAAGAAAATCAAGTACTAAATACCTTGTTCATAGCTGATATGGGCAGCCATCCATGCTGTCTTTGGGCCAAATCCAGTACTGCCATGACAGCTGCAGACTTGTGTCCCTCTGGGTAGTTGTTAATGATCGCTTCTATTCGCTTGTTAAAGGGAAAGAAGGAAAACAAATCAGTACTGCTCTAAACACAAAGTCTGTGTATTGAACTTTTTTTTTTTTTTTTTTTGTCTGCATACCTTTAGGTTTTCAGGTGTGAACTCAAATGGAGTATTTGGATTGTTTTCAGGACTATCTCTATGCTTCAGGAAAAGAAGAAAAATGTGTAAAAATGGGTTATTAGTAAATTATTCAGGACACATTTACTGCTGTAAAATACCTTCTCATTACACAGTTACAGTTGAGCTGCTTGAATAAAAACTATGTATTCCACATAAAAATGTCATAGTACTAAAGTGATTAAATATATTTGGGAAAGTTATCAAAAATATTGATATTGATCTTAAAAATCATAACCTATTCCCATTACTTCCTATTAAAGAAAAGATTTACTGAGAAATACATGAAATTATATATTGAGAAAATATATGGTGTTGTTATCAAAATACGTATTTTTTACACTGTTAATACAGTTTGATAATTATGTTCAAATTTACAATAGGAAGAGTAAGAACGCTCTGGTTAATACCTTAATAAACAAGAGACTAAAACAACAGTTCATTTTTCCCTTTAACATGAAACATTAATTTTAAAAAAGCTCCACAATTCATCAAGAAGTTTGCTGTACAATTAAAACATTTGCACATTCAAACACATTATTAATCCATTTCAATGTATTATTTTGATTTGTAATGGATTTCAACATTTTCATTTTATATACAATTCTGAATCAAAATGCAAGAAGCAGAATTTTGAATTAGTATTTCCAAAATAAGGTATTCTAACAAGTTATTTTTAAGGTGGTTCTCTAGGGAAACATCAAATTTTAATTATTTCTTCTATATTCAGAAAATGCAAATTTGGAGGTCTTGAAAAAAGTAACATTTTCCTGTAGTCAAATCTTAGTTCTAACTAAAATCCTTTTCCACCAGAAAATGTTCCTGCACAGAATTTTTAGCTGTCTCTAAGCAGCTCATTTGGGTTTCCTTTAAATACCTATAGCTAAGTTTAACTTCATACAGTTTTCAAATTGAGAAAATTTCAAATCAAAGGGAAAGGTTGTGGGAAAATACAAGCTACACCTGAGGCTTGATGTTAGAAGTAATCCACAACTAGCCAATAATAAAAGCTTTAGAAGTGTATTTAGAATAAAGAAGCCCCCTTGACTGACATCCACCTGGATAATTTCCTCCAGCAACCGAGGGTGATTTTGCAGTTGCCACACTACACCCTTCTTACAAAGCAGCAAAGGATTTAATGAAAACCTCAGCACTGCCAAGACACCTGCATACTGAAGTATGTATCACCAGTGAAGAACTTAGAACATGTGTGGTCCACAGCTATTCTCAGATTTAGAAATTTTAATATGGAAATATTGCAAGGGCAAATATTTCAATTACATCTGTTGGTCTGTCCAGGGATTACCTTTGCTTATCCTGTCTATATCCCAAAGCTGACAATACGACTGCCACCATCAGTCTGAAGCATTGTGCCCTCACCACAGTTTCATATCCAATATAAAACTACCATGGATAAATAGTTCACCAAGGACGACTTTCCTATAAGAACAGGAATTACAGAAAGATGAATGATGCCCTTTGAACACACTACTATTTTATTTAGTGTTAATTTCTTGCTTATTGTGTGGTTTACAACATAAAAGACCTTTTAGGAACACAATTCCCATTATTTTGCACTGACCCTTCCAGATAAAGGATTTGATGACCCATATTTAGTCTTGGTGAGTGTTTTCTACCAATGTTATTGGTAGAAAAAGAGTAAAAAAAGCTCTCAAAAAGAGGCTTATGGAGAGAAGACTGATTGGAAATAATGTACAACTTTTATTATTTTTTCCCTTACAGACCTTTCCATGTCTTAGCTGCACAGATCAATTCCACAATTCATGGCATTTCCATAACTTAGCTTTTCCTTCTCAAATCTGCATGCCTATTTTGCTATTATTTTGCCTTCCATAGCTATGTGATAGTTAGCAATTGTACTTTGTCTTTGGCAAATGCTTTTGCAGATACCCGTATTTGATTTATACAAATTTCCCTCTTTGTCTGGAGCAGCTGTTCTTTTCAGTGTATCATCTCTAAACGGATATCCTTAAATGCCCTACATGTGAAGAAGAAAAATAAAGACTTTATACTGGAAAATACAGGTGTAGCTGTAGCAAGGTTTCATGATATATTGTAAAGGCTATAGCAGAGGTGAGCAATAAATAAGTCATGTCACCTTTTATATATTCCCTTTTCCTGAAAGGGCTTAATCTAATTGTGGGCCATGGAAAGTTTGATAGTTTTCACCAAGAGCTTACACAGTTCTAGGACTCCTGAGCAGTTAGAAATTTATATGTTCTCTAGTCTTATATTTGTCTGACCATGTGCCATTTATCTGATACTCGCATACACTGACATGCTCCTAAATAACATGGGTGCATTTCCATGGTTTTTCAGGATACAGATTCTAGAGAGCAAGATCAGAAATAAGAAAACAGTACTGGAAAGAGTACTATTTTAAATTACAGAGTGGTTGAAGTTGGAAGGAACCTCTGGAACCTTGGAAGGAACCTTGCCCAGTACTGTGTCCAGATGGCTTCTTCTGGTCATCTGGGTCAAACTCCCCTGCTGCAGCAGGGACACCCAGAGCTGCTTGCCCAGTACTGTGTCCAGATGGCTTCTTCTGAATCTATCCAATAATGGAGACTCCACAACCTCTGTGGGCAACCTGTGCCAGTGCTCTGTCACCCTCATAGTGAAAAAGTGTTTCCTGATGTTCTCTGAGGTCATTGCCTCTGGCCTTGTCACCTGGCACCACTGAAATGAGCTTGGCTCTGTCCTCTTTGCACCCTCCCCCCATGCAAGTCTTTTCCCAAGTCTCTTCTCATGCTCCCCCATTTCCCAAAGTCATAAGTGAAGTTTTCATTCCACTCATACGTTGATTTTATCACATTTATATTGCAGAAACAGAGCCTATTTAAGTAGGAACACCTTCACTGCAAAGGCTACCCAGCCACAGATGCCAGTGCACTCCCATGGAAGCCACTAAGGCTGCTGAATGGTCACCTCATATTCCTTTTGCTACACTGACCTGGGCCATTTTATTATTATGCTTTCTTTTTTCCCAGTGATCCAATCATCTGTCTTTCTGACACAGAAAATTATTAAAGAGTACTGAAGAATTACAACAGAATAGTCAGAATAATTTAGTTTCCATGTATACTGCAGAAACACTGGCTTGAAACTTGACCTATGCCCTATGGTAAACACCAGTCCAAAACACTGTAAACCAAAATGAGAGAACTGGGTGGTCTGCAGGGGCGATGTTTAGGGCAACAACCTGTTCAGAATCCATATCAAATCAGCAGTGAAAAAACATGCATTATTTCTCCTCTAAAGGGAAATTACCCTACATTCTCTACTCCAACAGAACTCTAAGATATAAACCCCTCTTTAAGAATGGTGGAAGTGGTCTCAAACACAAGTATCTCACTGACCAACTTCACAAGTAACTAAAACTCAAATACAGGAATTCTTCAACCTTTGGTGCTGAACCCCCTGTGCAGCCCTATGACAAAGCCCACATCAGGCTGTCGATGTGTTAAGGAAACTCAGTCCATGTATTGAAAACACTAAAGTACAAGAGCTAAGTTTTAGCTGATAAGAAGGCTAAAATCAGGTAAAAGTAGAGTATAAAGAATGCATGTTTCAATGAAGAAAGGTAATCATAATAAATGTGTCTGGAATCAGGCCTTCCCTAGCCATCAGAATGTAGAGATTTGGAGCATCACTCTTACATTTCTATGGGCAAGCAATCTGCCTAATTTTGTACTTGATATCCTCTCACTGGAAGTGTAATGTAGCTACCTGTGATGGCACTTAGAGCCTTTCTCTCAATCATTAAATTCAACTTTCTGGGTGTTTCAGAATACAAAGGTATTTCAGCAGAAGTTCTCTTATGTCTTTGTGTTTCTGCTAACATGTAACATGTTTGCAAAGGGAAGCACAGCCATGCAAATCAGAAATGCCTTTTAATATTAGATTTTATGACAACCAGGTCCCTTGCTAGCTTGTCCTCTGCTGTTACAACACAAATACACTGTATGCATTTACCTTCCTCATGTACAGATTTTATACATGAAAAGTGCAAGAAGCAGCAGCAATAAGCTTTGTAAAACAAACCCATGACACTTGTGTGTAAACTGACATACTAAGACAACCACCACAACAGATTTGAGTTACTCCCATTAGTTCTGCACAAGCAGTTTTTAAACAAACTTTTGACAATTCTGCTTGTAATTTAAAAAAAAAAAAACCCTTTCAATTTTTTTTTCCTCTATAGAAATCCAGGGGAAGTCCAATTTTCTGATTGTATAGGAACACCTGGTGTTGATAAAAAGAATGTCTTTGTCTCAACCCAGCAGGACAAATTTCCCTTGAAATATGCCATTTCAAGTAGCATCTGGAGTTCAGTTAGGGCAAACAATTAAACACACATACAGTGACATCCAACTGTCTTCTTCCCATTACCTTTTACTTCAGAGAAGAACAAATATTACCTTATCAAAAAACAACAGCTGAGAAAAAAACCAACAAGGAAAAAACCAAACCCACACAGAACCAAGCTCTTATGCTCCTTTAGCAAAAATTCTGCTGCGGAATAAGTCATCAGTGATGCTATAAAATAAACATCTGCAAAGCACTCTGCTTTTCTACTTGCCTTTCTTTGTTACCAGGCTCCCCCCTCCAGCAAATAATTTTAACAATTACATAGATCTTGAATTGACAAAGCTATCTAGCTTCAAATGTCAGACATAACAGCCAAAGGTGCCATTAGGGTGCCAAAGACATCTTTTGCCTTTCTTCACCAACCTCCAACTACCCTTGAAGTTTCCTAAACTTGCCAGATTACAGCATTTCCTCTATTCCTTAACACCAGCTCTCACCCTGTAAATCACCAATTCCTGCTCAGATTTCTGGAAAAGTACACAAAGCATATAATACTGAGATCCTATTAACTTCATTTTATGGTTAAAGCTGTAGAGACAGCTGCAGAAAGGAAATAACAACAATGTGTCCTAAAATCCTGAGCACCTGTTTTCAACAGTGGTCAACTCTCTAGTAAAGGGCTGATTTTTACCAAGTGTTGGGAAGATGCCAAATTATTCAGCTGTTAAACTGCAGACCAGCTAAAGCTCTGAATGGAGCAGAATGGGAGAAAATGCACACTCTGTTGAGATGCTTCAGGTTCTCTTCAGAGGTAGACAGACAACACAGCTGCTTTACACACTTAAATTCAAGGGCTTTTTACTTTTTGCAATTACTACTACTGTTTATGCCTTTTATGACAGTGCTTAATGGCCTCAATTACAACTCATTGTACAACTTGCTGTATCACACAGAACATGAACAAGAACTGTACTTTTCAACTCCTGTAAACACAGCTAGAACCTGAGCCCATGGGTAATTCTGCAGCAAATTTCAGAAAGCAAGAAACTGCACCTGCAAAAAGTTTAATGAGATTGAATTACAAACTCAACTCAAATAAATAAAGGAAACAAGAACTGGTTTATAATGAAATAAAGTTTAAGCAAATCTCATCTGCAATCACATACAAATTACGGAGCATTTTCACTATATAAGAAACACAAGAGACAAAAACTAAAATAAAACATAAAATAAAACTCCATTACAACTCTAATAGAAGGTTCTACAGAAAAAAGCCCTTTTCTTTGTAAATGCCAGTAGGTTTCTATAGCAAATTTCTGCCTATCAGAAGCTTTTAGGCAGATTTGGAACAGCACATGCCAAACTCTTCTGACCCATCCCCCTGAGAGTAAAGCAGATTATTTACCACAAATAAGGCTCCAGTGGCATTGCGCTCTGCTGTTCCATGCAAGTATCGGATCTGTCTTGCCTACAAGCAAAGTACAGTGTTAACAATGCACATACTGCTAGTGGCTGCTTTCAGAACCAGCCTGATTTCCATTCTAACTGTAAGCCATTAATTCTACTGCTATCACTAATCATTTAAAATAAGTCAAGAAGATATTACTGAGTACTATTAGGCGAGCAAATCTCTCGACTCCTGCCTTGACCAGTTGAAACAATGCAGAAATTAAAGGACTGAACTCTGCTACTGTTTAATTAAAGTGCCTTGAACACAAATTCTAATCCAACATTTAATGAAGAATTTCCCAATTTGTGACTTTACATAGCATCTGATATAAACTCTGCAGAAACCATTACTGCTACTGAAGTTCTCCAGTAAGCATTTGCATGCTTCTTCAGCTTTTATCAAACGAAATGCTGAGAACTTTTTTGTGTTTACATTTGCACAGGAGGGCAAATGTAAACACAAAGCTGAAGAATGAACAGAACACAGACCCATAAGCAAGTTCTGTTCAACTCTTCTCTGTACTCTCTGACATGCCAGAACAGATCAAGATTTCTAGATTCTGGCCGGTATTAGTAAGATTTTATAATTCTACCCCAAGTATTTAGTCTATTAAAAATTATTTTTATATTAAATTACGTTTATTTTTATACTTAACTCTTGAGCAATTTTGAGCTTTCTTAAAGTAGAATCACAGAACGGTTTAGGGTGGAAGGGACCTAAAGATCATGTCTTTCCAATCCCTTGCCATGGGCGGGGACACCTTCCACCAGACCGGGCTGCTCAGAGTCCCATCCAACCCGGCCCCGAACGCTCCCAGGGATGGGACAGGCATATGACAGGGACAGGCTGCCACCATCCTGTGACACTACACTGCGGGTGCACCTGCGCGACCCGCTGCTAGAAAGACTGAGCTGACCAGGCCGTCTTTGCAGAAGAGCCGGGACAGCGGGTCCGCGGTCCACAGACCGGGATTCCAGGCACCGACCTACCCTCAGGCCCCCTTCCCCCGCCCCGCCGCGGCCTCCCCGCTGTCCCGCGGCCTCTCCGACTCCCGGCCGGCGGTGGCACGGAGCCCTTACCGAGCGTGCGGCCGCGGCGCGCAGGGCAGCGCACAGGAGCATGGCGGCGGCGGCGATCCCCGCTCCCGCTGCTCTTCCTTCTCCCGATCCCTCTCCTTGAGGCCCGGGCTCGCCCTCCGCCGCGCCACGCCAAGGAGACGCGCAGCGCGCATGCGCCGGGGCGCGCCCGCAGCGCGCGTGCCCGCTCTGGAAGCGGAGGCTGTCCCGGGTGTCCCGAGAGTCCCGGCCCGCCGGAGCGGCCCTGGGCCGCCAGGAAACCCGCCTCAGGGGTGCCTGGGGGTGTCCGCGGGAGTTCCAGCCTCTCGTGGCACGCACCAGCGTGGAGGAAACAGATTCCTTCGGAAACAAGAGCTGTAACAGCGGAAAATGGCAGGGAACTAGTGAGGGTTTTGTCAGCCCTGTGTTTCCTACCTTCCTACCCACTTGTTTGGGGTTTTAATGTTTGGACTGCTTGCACCTATGTTTTGTCCTCCTTTAGGAGAAACAATAAACGCTGATTGTAAGCATTCTCGTATGACACCACAATCCAAGTGCTGGAACACAGAATCACAGAATGGTTTGGGTTGGAAGGGAGCTTAAACATCATCTGGTTCCAACCCCTGCCATGGGCAGGGACACCTCCCGCTGGGCAGGCTGCTCAGAGCCCCAGCCAGCTGGGCTGGAGCGCAGGTGGGAATGAGGCATCCACAATTTATCTGGGCTAGACGTGAGTAACAGGCTCTTCCTTAGGTGCGGCTGGTTCTTAGGAGCGTGGCTCACAGGTCCATCCGTGTGCAGAGCCTCGATCGTTCGGGCTTTGTCATGAGGAGTGCGAATGTACCCTTTTCACTGTCAAATAAATTCACGTTTTTCGAATAGCAGCCAAGGAGGAAGTCTTTTATTCCAATGAGTACTCAGCATTCCAGATTGGCAAAGCATCACCTGATGTTCCAACATCTCTGACCGTATCCTCCTTCTGTCTGAGGAGGAATCTCCCCTGTAGTCCTCACCTATTTACCCTGGCTTTCAGTGGGGCAGCTTTATTGATTTCGTGAATTTCACACTGAAAATCTATCCACGCGTATTTTATTTTTTTACTAAAACTCTGACGATTTGCGAGTTGACACTGAGTATCAATTACTTTTAATAAGTACACAGCAGAACAAAAATTCAGCTTTCCTTACAGTGTTTTCCTTCATCCAAAGCATTAACTTCTTTTTCATCTGCTTACTTATGTTGAGACACCCTCTTTTGTTTTGTATATACTTTTAAAAAGGCAGGATTAACTACGCTACGGCAAACTGAATTGTATTAAAAAGATTTCATGATTATGGTATGAATTTTTACTGATGAAATGATCCATCAGGGCACTTGCTGGGACAAAAGGCCAGGTAACCGAGAACCACGGTGGCCAGGCCGTGTAAGTGCATCTGAAAAAGGAAAGGTTTCCTGTAAAGAAACTTGTGTGTATGGGGAGACAAGTGCCATTGTCCATCTCAACAGACAGCTCTAGGGAAAAGCCAAAACACTAAACATTGCATGTATTAGGACATTTTAAGATATTTATATACCTGCAGGGATATGTACATATGTGCACAAATATGCTTGGGAGCTGTTAGTGTAATTTATGTCCTTTCAGCAGAATACTTTTCATTTGCACTGGGGATCAGGCGGGATGTGGTACTAGCTCTGGTTAGATTACTGCCCTTTACATTGGGGTTCACTGTAGTCAGTGGTGTGTTCCTGCTACTTATTCATTATTTCCTCAATGCTGACAGATATCATCAGCATTTGTAATTTACGTACTGCTACCAGTATTTGATATTTTCATTGATTTGTTTTTACTGTTTACTTGCTCATAAACATAATTTTTTCACTTGCAATCAAATAATTAATTTCTGTGTTGTTGTATTTCTTTATTAGTATGCATTATGCACAATAATTGCTTTCAGGCTTTTGACTTAAATGTAAATAATAGTAGGGATATTTAATGGCTGTTACATTACTCTCCATTTTGAAATACAAAAATAAACAAATCAGCTTTCATTAATCTTTAATCCATTATTCATGTACACATGTACAGGCATTCGCTGTATATTTTCTGACATTCAAAAGTAGTATTTTCAGCCACAGCAGTGCAAGTAATACTAACCAATCATACCTGAAAATGTTAGCTTTCTATTATTTTAGAATCATAGAATCTTAGCATGGTTAGAAGAGACCTTGATCATCTAGTTCTAACCCCCCTTCAATGAGCAGAAACACCTTTCACTTGGCTGGCTTGCTCAGAGCCCCATCCAACCTGGCCTGGAACACCTCCAGGGGTGGGGAATCCACAAATACATGCTCTAACATTAAGTAATATAAATAGTATGTAATTTTCAGTGTGGGGACTGTGAATGTTGGCAAGCCATTTGAAGAGATTCTTTTCAAAGCAAGTCATCTGGAGAGAACCTAAAATCTATCAAATGGCATCAGAGGCTTTTTATCCCAATAAATACCTAATGAGCTCTGCTGTCAACTATATTTTCTCAAAAGAGAAAAAAAATAAAGGCTATTAAGATCTCTTCATAGGAAGGGCACTAGGAACAAATTCTTCTAAATGAATAGAGAGGAATGGGGAGGGAAATACATTCACATACTTATCATTAGGTACTTAAATGCCCAGGCTAGGGACCTGCACTCTTTCTGGAGTTAGCTGACCCCTGTGCTCCCTGTGTACAGAGCCTGCAGAGCTACTTTCCTAAATTAGTCTCCCAAGTCAGCAAAAGCTGTAAGGAAGAACATCTTCCAAGTAATGTACACAATTTAATTTTAATTCTTACATTGCTTCTGTATTCAAGCCAAATATTAATTTAAGATGAAGAATGTTTTGATGTGTAAATAAACTCATGTTAGAGACATTGCTTCTCTCTTCGACAAGGCTATGACAGGCTGGTGTGGCTTCCATTGGCATCTCACTTTTTCATGTTAATAATCTGTGAAGTTGAAACACCATTCAGAAAAGGTATCAGCCTCTCTTTGCAGCAGCTTTGAACTTTCTTTATTCAAAAGGGCAACGAGAACTATAATTAGGTACAGCTAGCTGTCATTATATAGCTCATTTATTATTTATATCTTCCTCCCACAGTGCCTGTGAACCTCACATCTTGTGTTGGCAGAGATAGGAGGCTGAATGTTGCTTTCACAGGCTCCAAGCAACACAGTAGTCCCTGTGGCATGGCCCTGGATTAGTAATCTGGGCTTCAGGGTGCCGACCTAATGCAGGCAGTGATGTTGCAGCCTGTAGCATTCCACGCTCAGGATTTACTGAGGCAATCTCTCTCCACCTTTCAGGCAAGCAATCAAGATGAGCCCTCCTGTAGACAGCTACTCCCTGCATGTACTCTAATTCTTGTCAATCCCTCACTGAGGTCTCTCCCCACCTCATGGTGGGTAAATGATTGTTTTGACGTTTTGTGAGTTATTGTATTACCAGGTTCTGAAAGGTATCTGGGAGATGGGAGAAGAGTTAACTCCAATTTTCAGTGGAGACAAATACGGGAAGACCATAATTGGATGGGGTTTTAGGCAGTTTTCTTTTAAGCTTCTGATGGCCAGTAACACACTGACTTTTTACAAAAACCCTGCACGACCAGAATGGTGACAGCTTTAGTAACAAGTTGCATTGCTTTGTCATGGTCTTTAAGAACAAGTTTCCTCTTTTCTGCAGTATGCAGATTATTCTTTCTGGGATGCCTTCTTCCCCAAATCCTTCTCCATGTAGGACTAGCAGATGGAAAAGCAACAACTTGAGAACAGCCTGGTGGGTATTGAGTGGGTGAGGTTAAAGTAAAAATCAGTTGAATTGCCAAAATAGATTTGAAATTTCTGTGGAGCTTTTTCCCCACACATTCCCCCCCCCGCCCCCCACCCCCCCATTTTCAAAAGAATAAATAAAGATTAAGACTACCAGTTGTTTTAGAAAGAGGGCAGTGCAGAAAAGGAAAACCAGTGACCTACTTAGAGAGAAATTAAAATGCATTACACCTCTTGGGGTTGGGTTACAAAAAATAGTAACAAAAAAATGCAACACAATGAATGTGTGCATGAAAGGAGACAACATCTTCATTTTACCCCTAAAGGCAGCAAAATTCTACCAGGAATTAATTTGACTGCTGGTCAAATTATTAATATGCAGTTGTTGTTATTATTATGCAGTTTAAAGGGCTATTTTTACTTTCCCTAGTAAGACTTCTAGAGCACTGACTTTCTAATGCATTAGTATCTTGTATAAAATCAAATGCTGCTTGATCTGCCAGGTATCCTAGGGCGCAGTAAGTTTCTGCCCTCCTTGTCTACTATCCTGTCTATTATAATAATTATACTGCATTATAGTAACTTTTTCTCCTGAGTGATTACAAAGACACCATCCTAGATGACCAGAAGCTGTTTTTCGTTTGTCCTTTAATGTTTGATCTGTTCACCTTGCATGGTCATGGCAGGACTTTATGCTTCTGTTGGTACAGCTCTCGCTATCACCAGGTCAGATCTGCCTTTCCCTTGCATCAAAGTGGATCCTCAGGGAAGGAATCTATTTTACCTAATGTAAACCAAAACATGCATTCCTACTCAGACCTACCTTCACAGCTCTATGGATAATAATTACAAACACAGGAATTAAGTTTGTCTTATATCCAAAGCCTGGAGAGTAATTAAGTGTGTTGGGAACAGACGTGCTGATTTGATACCGTAGGGATTTGTTAGAAACCAGCTGTTCCATGCTTTTGATACCTGTGGTGAAACAAATCACTGCCAAGCTGAGAGGAGCATCCTGGTGCACAGATCCTGCTTGCAACACGAGAGCCTGGCACAGCTGTGTCCTCTACACACTCACACCTTTCTGGGACCCAGCACCCAGCCTGGGTGCCAGCAGCGTGACTGCCAGAGCCTGGGCCCAGCTTTCTCATGAAAACTGATGCAGTGATATGTGCTCACACTGCAGAGTGTGAGCAGAGACAGAGGAGAGTTCCAGACCCAAAACCACATATGCTCTTACTCTTCTGCAGCATGCTATTCCTGCCATGATAGATAGTGAGATTTCAAATTTCCCATTTGTCTTCCTCTTCTGACCATGTTTCTAAGAAATTAATTTCATCCTTTCCTTTAGTTTCTGTTGCCCACTCATCACACTGTCTTTAATCATTGTCAGTCCTTCCAGTCACTCTTCTTTGGGTTGTCTTCTTCACAGATCCAGGCATGATTTCACCACTCCTATCTTCAAATAGTGCCCTTGAACTCACCTGCCTTTCTTGTTTAGTGATTTATCATCCTTTCTCTTTACATCTCTCAGCATATAATTCCTATCTGGGGTTTCATAAAAAAAGAATTCCCACTTTAATTCAGCTTCTGCCCTTATGCTTTGCTGACTTCTAAGTCTATTATGTATTTCTGTCACTCACATTCTTTTCTCCCTCCTGAACAAATGTCCTAGTGATTTCAATCCTTCCCTTTCAGAATTTTGCTGTAAACACTTTCCCTAAATTTGGCCACAAAATATGGGAAAGTTCTGATTTTCTTTTATTCTCCAAAGGAAAATTGCTTTTGCTTTCAAGACAAGCTGCATTTGGAGCAGTTTCTTCTATTTAACCCCTGTAATTATTTTGATTCAATTGTACAGTAGCTATTTTGTGTCAGAAACTGGGTGACATCATGAACTATGGGACTAGCAAAGACACCAGGTATCATTTTACATCCTGGACCCTTCCTGACTAAATCCATGGTTCAATCTGCACGACACTTGCTCACTGTCAATCACTCCTGAAGGATAAGCAAGGACCTACCTTGGCACTAACTCAACAGAAATGCCTGTCTCTGCTGCAGGTGCTGTCTTACAGACAATGCCCTCTCCATCTTGGACACTGTCCTTGTGCAGTGACAAGAGATCACCTGGCTTCAAATTGCCACCTCAAGTTTGGCATCAAATCAGCCACCTGGGCTGCAGATTGGTGGGTCATGAATGAAAACCAAGTGCATGGGATTTCCTGGGCAGGCCCTTGTGCAGGTCTGGTTGAGGTTTGTTTGTGGAAAATCTGTTACAATATGCATTGCCCAATTGTTTCATGTTTGCCCTGTGCTGCCCGCTAGGAAGAAATTTCCTATGTGTATGAATATCTAATACAACCTTTAAATTCCTTGTTAAAGTTCTTCTTTGCTCTGATGACAGCTCTTAAGACTGCTGGAACTGATAGCAGACACACTGATGGGTACTGATGTGTCATTTTCATGCACTTCCCCATCTGTCCTCTCCTGTTTATGCTTTGATTTAACCTCCTGGAGACAACATGGGATGTAAGAGAGGTGAACTCAGGGCAACTATTCCAGTGACCAAACTAGCTCTAACATAAAAAAGCTATATTGGAAATTACTGTAAAGACTTGAGTGGAAGAGTGATGTAAAGGAAAGGAGAACCAAATCCCAGTTTTGGCAGAAGCATTCTTCTCTCTCACAGTTTTTCTCCCATTTGTGGTATGGATGATCCTAAACTGCCACATGTAATATTTATTATCTCAAAATCTGATCAAATCAGTAGATGTTCACTGCTTGAAATGCTGTCTTTCCTATTTTGCACAATCTAACTGTAATTGGTGTTAAGTTATTCTTGTTTATTATGGAAATACAAAATGTGTTACTGTGCTCTTAATCTGCATAGACTGAAACCATCTGCTGTGGTTCACAGTTGAAGAACAGGAGATTATAAATTCCCTCTAGTATTTGTATCCATTTGTATTACTTATTACTTAAACAAGTAATCATTACTGCTACCAAGTTGCAAGTCAGAGAAGTGCACAATCGTCATCTTAATGTTTAGGCATATGAATGACCCATTCCTTTTTATAGAAAACCCAATATTTAATGCACATTTATCTTTTGACTGATAGGAGAAGACAGTTTACAGTGGCTCAGGTAGAGGAGGAGTAGAGGGTGTTCTCAGATGAGTCAGTGAGTAGATTCATGCTGAGTAAAAGGTGATTTGACAAAAAAAAAAGGAAAGTCATGCTGTGCTCAGTTGCAGGATGGCCTAGTTTACCTCCAGAATGTCAGGAAGCAAGATTCAGTAGGCAAAACTTTGCAGTGAGAGGACCTTTTTGAGAAATATATTTTGTTTGTGTTGCACCCAAATATGCTGCAAGTCTGCTTGAGTTAAAGCAGAAACATGAGGTGTCCTGCCTGCCTTGTACCCACATATATCACAAGACTGTTTGACTTAGGAAGTGAAATATTGTGTAATATCTGTTTGCTCAGCATAGTTACACAAAAATAGTAGAGCTGAGATAATTGTACCCAGACTGCAAAGACCTGAATCAGATGGTCAGCATGCAGTCAGCAACACACCCACCTGCAGAGGCTGGACTGGACCTGCACATAGAAAAGTGTAAAATCTGTCTGGCAGACAGAACAGACTGGCTCTGACCTAGAGAAGAGGAAGCAAACCTTTGGACCAGACTGGTCTTGATCCACACAAAAGCTATGTGTGAACAGAAGTGACACACAGTCGCGATTGGGGAAGGGAGAGTATGCCCCCTTTAGTTCTGGCTTCCCTTGGAGAGCTGTCAAGCTCAGCCACCACTGCCTTGGAGGCTGAGAATTGTTAAATGATGTAACCATCAGAAACCACAATGGAGCAGCAGTGTCACAGTATTGTAGATCTAAGGCTTTGTGTTTACGTCTGTATATTTAAACATTGCTTGATTTTTGTTTGCTAACAGGAGGTTTGCCTAAAAGCTGAGCATAAACAGATGCCTTCTTGAAGCGTTGACTGGCTCACCCTCTCAGAACTCTTCCATTACAGTGGTCCCCAGGCTCAGTTGCTCATCACCAAAAAGCAGATTCTGATACCAACACCAGTTTACCAGGCTTTGCAGGACCTGAGAAGAAACTCCTGCCAGGGGATGTAGTACCACCCAGAAGCTGAGGACAGGAACAGGATATCTGTGAGTCCAGGTCTCCTGTGCTAGTAAATACTGAAGTATTTTCATCCATGTATTGAACACTAAGTATTGTTACTGGTTTTGGGTACTCAATATATGCAGATAGAATTGTGTCCTGCACTTTACCCATGTCATCCTCTGGCAATCAAAATACTGATTCAGTCTTGGTCTTAAATTCAGCTGAGTTAAACCAGAGATGAATTTGATTCTGTCTGATTGATAAGTAGATTTTTTTCTTCTGTTCTAAATTAAATAGAGAAAGAAGTAAGAGCAGCAAGGCTAAATTTGTTAGAACAGATTTGAATCCTTATTTAGCTTTTCTTCTGTGATGCAAGTCTTCAGCTCACTATCTACCTTTATGTTTCCTAGAACATATTTTGGATGATGATGCTGCACTCTTTCCATTTACTCAATGTATTTGTTGTATTTGTGCAACATTTTGCAAACAAGATAGGTCAAATTTTTTCCTTGTTGACTTAATTCAACAGGCTTCACGTAGGTTCAGCTGGAAGGAATGTTGTCCAGTTAGTTTTGTTTACAGATTTATTCAAAATTGATTTTAAACTGCACCTAGCTTTCTGGCTGGCCTTAGGGTGGGTAAATGCCAACGCCCATTTTTCACTTGTTAGAGATGACACTTGTGAATAAATGTAAGAAACTTCCAGGCCTTTATCATTAGATTTTAATTGTATTTTCTATAAAAAAAGCTTTCAACCACCTGTCTTTAAATGGTTTTCCAAAGAAAAGTTCTTTTTCCTATCCATTTAAGGGAGCAGGTTCACTCATAATTATCCTGGCCTGACTTCTGGAGGAAGCAATACATTAAGATCTGAGCAGTCAAAATGAGGAACCACAGAGCTTCTTGATGGATTTAATCTAGAGTCAGTTCAAAGAGGTTGAACCTTTTGCTGACTTTAAATATACAACACGTATTTTGTATTACAGAAAAAGTTTTAGAAGGAGGAGATGACACAAGGCAGTGTTGTGACCCTGTGAGTGCCTCAGAGAGTTTTAAACAGTATAAGTTAACAGGCAGAGCTTCTCAGGCACAGACAGCCTCAGAACTGGGTAGGTGTAAAACTGTCTTCACATCTAAAGATCTTGTAAGATGACTCAAGCATGGCACAGAATCTCACCTCAGTGCTTTATTTCACCATACTTCCCATATGTCATTATGAATATAACACTTTTCTCTCAGTCTGGAGAGGCCTGAAATAATGATCTTTGCACTCACAGCATCTTTATGCCTGAATAAACATTTTGCTACTTTGGTTCTGAAGGTCATAGGCTTTGTAGCCAAGCCTTATAGATGCTGTAATCACCTGACTTCAGAGAAGATATAAAAATAATTGTGATTCCTTTTATCATATATGATAGCAAATAGCATGTGTAAGTCTGTTTGGTTAGGGAGCCCTCCCATCTGATTTAAAACTGTCAAACTTCTCTCCTTGTGTCTAACACATACATCCAACAATATTCTTTTTGTTCAAAGCAAACAGAAATAAACCCCTTTTCAAGCAATGTGTACTTAAATGTGGAACATATTGCCATGCAGAGTGTCCAAAGGCAAATTGTATGCATGTTGAGAAAATGGAGATAAAACAAGTTCATTATTTGTACCCCCACCTAATAAACAAAAGGCATACCAAAAGCTATGAAGCACAAACATCACCTCTGTGTGAGTGCCTGAGCTCCAGGCTGCTAGGAACTGCAAGCATTTGTCATCAGTGTCTGGTTGCTCCATTAAAAAGTGAGGTACTGCTGGCCACGGCTGGACTGGATGGGTCTTCAATGTGACCTCCCGCAGCCAATTCCATGTTCACACACAATGGTTTTTGACATACAAGTGGAAAACAAAGGCCTATGCTGATACCATGTTTTAGCAGGCAAAATAATAAGCACTAAGTTCCTGTGAGGATATTTCAGATATTTGGTTCACTTCAAACAAGTTCACTTCACAAAAAAAAAGTGAGAAACATTTAAAGAAAGTTTTTTTAAGATTAGTGTTTGTTAAAGGACTAGGTTTGAGTCCTGAAGAATGCACATAGTCTTGAAAGGCTGGCATTTGTGAGGCTGCACTCTTACATGCTAACAGATGCTTTGTTTCTATATGGTGGGCATTGTATATTTATTACATATAGGTTTGGTCAACAACTGCATTAGAGCTTCTTTGTGAAGGTTTGACAGGTTGATTTATTGTGACTTGTTATCACGAAACAAAAGGATGAAGTAAAGGTCAGGCTTTGATATGAGAGATGGACAGTCATGAGCAAAGTGCTGATTGCTGCCGGGGCAGTGCCTTGTTCTGTCACAGCTGCTGTCTCCATCCTGCCATCCAGCTGCGCCAAGAGTGCTGCGCTTGCCAGCTGTAAAGGCCAAGCTGGTGGAAAACATCCGGCTGTGGTTCAGAATACAGCGAGGAGGAGCGGGCGGCTCGGCGGGCAGCTCCCCGCGGGCTCGGGGAGGACGCGGAGCGGGGCTCGCTCCACGCCCGGTTATTGAGTGCCACCCAGCGGGGGCTGCGGGCGCTCCCGCTGCCTTATCGGGGGATGTACAGGCGCCTGCAGGGTCAAAGCACACTGGGCTGGTAGAGCATTTTTATCTTTTACTGCGTTTTTTTTTTTTTTTTTTTTTTTTTTTTTTTCCTAGTTAATAACTGAGGACTACGTATTTTCATATGAAATATATCAAATACACTATCTGCTAGCTGATACCGTGCGAAGATTCTGTTTGCATTCATCTGTGATTTTCTCCAGTGATTTCTCTGTTTGGGCTCATTATGGTCTTGTGTACCGTCTTTTTATACTATTGATAATAAAGTATTTCCACTTTAACCATGGTAACATAAAGTCTCCAACATGTGTAAAATATATTGTTTGTATATTTTTAATAAATAAAGCATGTTGAAGCAAACAGTTTTGTTGCGTGTTTTGCAATTTATTACATTACCCTTACATTTTTTTTTAGGTAGCCACTAAATTAAATACTAGAGAGGACCAAAGTCCTTATCTAATATTTGGAAGAAAGTCCTGTACAGGCTTTCTCGATTACAGTGCTTAACTGCTAAAAGAATCACACTTGGGAGCTGTGGGAGTTAGGTCTTTTCCTTCTCAAGGATGTATCTGTGAAGTATAGCACTTACCAAAATAAAAATCTGTGAGCAATGCTGGTGTTCAGAAGGTGGCACATAAGCTCTCAAAGCATTGTGAGTGTCAGAAGGGAGACATTACTGTACCTCACAATCAATAGATGGTTCTATTCTCTGCCACTTGGAGCAGTGTTTTGAGAAGGACCTCCATTCAGGCTGTCCATTCCTCTTAGGAAAGATTGGTAAAAGGTGAGAATCGTCACAATGCAAAAATCCACCTACATAAATTCTAGATCATGTCCTGACATGCAAAACACATGCCTGCAGTACACAGTGTTCAGCATTCCCAAGCTATAGAACATATCACACAGAGGAAAGATGGAGACTGAGGAGATAGTGTTGTTCTTCACAAGTCTGGAATATGTCCTGGAAAATCTTTGTTTATAAATTTATCCTCTGATGACAGCATGCAAGATAAAGTGGAACAGATAACCAGACACTCTATGCTTGATCTTGTGGCTCCCTTTGTCAGAATAAATTTCATTATTTAGAATGGTTCATTTAACGGAAATGTTAGAAAAAAAAACCCTACTGAAAAATCAAGTGCTATTCACACAGGTTAAATGGAGCCATGGAAATTAGCCTCCTTTTGCTTATCCTGTATCCAGTGGAATGAGATAACTTTTTCTACAATCTGCAACAGCTGAAATATTGTGTAAATGAAGTGAATATAAAAGCAGCCCTTGGAAATTAGAGCCCTAAAAAAGAGCTAGGAATATCACTGACTATTACAACCCAATTAATAACTTTAAGAAAAAAATGTGTGCATGCTGCTTTGACCCTGCAAAGCTCTGGCACAAGATTTTATTCTCAAGAAGAGATAAGAGCAAAGTGTAAGGTCTTATACAAAGTGATCTGCTTAAGGAAGTGCTGTGCCTCAAATATGTGTTTGTTTCTTTCCCTTTTGTTGCCTTGTAACCAGGAAGATAATTTACAGCAGTTCTTTGGGAAGAACGTGCACTTCTTCACAATGCTTAGCCAACAAAAGGGAAATTTGAGATTTTATGGGACAATTCCACTTTATATGCCTGAACAATCCAACATGCCTTTGGTGGCTCAGGGACTGCAATGATGCAGCAACGTTTTTGGCCAGCGTATGATGTTTGGTTGTCTTAGTTTCCCAAATGTGGAGTAAATTTTTACCACTTTTATGAGCCTAAAGGAGAAAACAGATCAGGCAATATATTATTTATATTATATTAATTCATGTGCACAAATCTTTCTGGGAAATAGAGGCCTATAATTTGATACAAAGCATACTTATGTTTTTACTCTTAGCACAACAATTTTCATGCAAATAGAAGATACCAAAACATTCAGCTGCAAGGACAACCTTGGGATTTGCACATGTAAGCACAGATGTAAATGTGGAGCTCCCCTTATTGAAAATGTGGTGCAGCCAATACTCTGGTTCATATGGGAGGAAGAATTAACAGGCACTAATTTGCATGTAAAATTCTAGGGATGTGCAGATTCACATAATAAAATTTTAAATCATACTAAATAAAGGAACAAATTGCCATCATGTGCAAATCCTATATCACCAGATTAACTCCTAGACATTTTCTTCCTTTTAACGTGTTAATGACTTCCATAACATCTGAATACACCCATACGAGTTCAGACAACTTAATGACTCATAAGTTTACAAAGATTCTTTTCTACTTGATTTTTATCTTTTGAAAAACAGAGTGTTGTCAGAAAACTGTAAAACATGGCCAAGTAAGGACCTCGATGTTACCTGCTGCCAAAATCCTTTATTAAAGATTACTACTATTATTATTATTATTATTATTGATAATCCTTTGTCCATGGAAGAACAGTCCTGAGATACCCAAGATCTCTACATAGATCTTGGGTATCTGATTTTTCCAAATTACCTTGTCAACCAAGAACTGGCACTTGACTCATTTCTTCACTGCTGTGTCTTGATTATCCTTGGGAGGTGCCTTAGAGGAAGTACTGAAAAGTGACATTTTGTAAGACAAATAGAAGTATTTTCAGCAATTTTTCTATCCTCACAGCCCTTATAGTTTCCTAAAAATCTGCAAGCAAAGCTAAGTGATTTTTTCAGAGTTCAGCAATTCCTCTTCTTTACATATGTGTGAGGACACCTTGCTAATCTTAGGAAATCTTAATGTAACTGACTCTTCATCCCCAAAATGGCAAAGAAGAACACTGCCCAAGTCAGCGTACATTTTTATAAGCTAACCTTTGCAAGGCAGTGACTTGTGAATAGCAATTTCTCATCTCCCCTGCTATGCTGTAATTTAGTCCTCTGGAAAGACATTTTAGGTAAATTTACCAAAGGCAAATGTAATGATGATGATGATGATATATTAGGAGCTCCCAAGCTGGTTAGTTTTCAGAGGCAATGGAAATTTATGGAGAGCAGTAGAACAGCCTGTGCTAGCCTCTGGTCACAAGATAAAAAGGTGTTTATTTTTAAAAACGCAAGTGAGGATTGAGCGTCATAATCTATTTTCCACACTATTGCACCGAGGTCAAGGAACCTTTGGTTCCTGTGCTTTGGTGTAGCACAGGGAAAATGCAGCAGCCTGGATGCCCAGTGCTCCCCAAATACCAGCAGAGTTTCAGAGCCAGAACTGAAAAAAAAATCACCAGTAAGGTGAGCCAGTGGGTAACTGTTCCTGTGAGATGCCTGTATTCAGGATTTTCATGTGGATGCCATACCCACTGTCTACCCATCTCATTCCCTGGGGTACCAAGAAGTATAACAGCTTATGTGATAGTGAGTTTGTGTTTCACGCCCTTTTTATAAAATAATAAACTTTTTTATTATTGGATAAAGATTGTTTCCTCTGGGGAAGTTTTTAATCTATGTTAGCTTAATTATATTCCTGACAGTGAGTTGCTTTTAGTCTTCTTATGAACCTTTATGTGCTTTGAAGCTTGTTTTTATTTTTGCTTGAAATGTTTTTGAAGGGACATATATTAAGCTGAAAAGAGATATTCCAAATCACAAGAGAAACTACCTACAGAAACTGTTGTCAAAAGAATCAGAGTAACTTTAACTGTGTTCCTGTATCTATATGGATAATTTCACTCCACGGGAAAGGTTCTGCTTTGTAGCAATGACTTTATATCCAAAAATACTCCCATTTTATTTCCCTGGGGTAGCAGTGGTCGGAAGCTCTGCTATGACTTGTGAGCCAATTACAAGGTGGGGATGGATAGGAGTGTTCACCCAGCACTTAGTAGAAAGCTATGTTGGCTACATAACTAATTTCACTAATGGAACATAAATTTTCACTAATGGATTCCCACCAGAAATATCTTAATAGGTAGCAGCTCTTTCGTAATAAACTATTTCTGGCTGTGAACTGTTGCAAATTGCAGTAGGGCTGGATAATACGTCAGAACAACTGATTCTCTTTCAGCTGAAAGATACCCAGTGCAATTAGTATACATAAAAATACCTGAAAATAGGTAGATTAAAATATAATCTACCTTTAGATAGAGCCTTTACTCCACAGAGTGATGTAAGCAACCTGAGAGTAGGGAGAACCAAATTCAGAGTAGCAACACTTGCAGATAGAGAAAATACAGAATTACTTGGTAAAGTACTAACAGTTTAGAAACGGAGAGTTTTAACCCAAGAGATGAACTCAATACATTAAAAGGATTAAAAACTGATACATCTTCTCATACTGCTATTTGCAATGAGGTAGATAACTGTAATAGATGTAGCACTTGAGCATATGAAAAACGAGCAGTATTTGATAAATATAATTACTGATTCCAGAATTGTGAAAAAATCCAGAAAATCTGAAGCATCATATTGTAAACACTAATTCCAGAAAAGACAGAAGTCAAAAATGTCTCATCAACTTTTAAGCATCACAATTTTTAAGCAGAGAGGCAATCTCCTAAACCAGACCTCTGCTAAGTTCAGAAGGAACAGAAGTATCAGATAAATGCGTCTGGCAAAAGGCTTATTTTACTGCCCCAAGTTTGTGATTGAGGATGCAATATATGCATACATTACATAAAGTAAGATTCCAAAATATGAATATGTTTATTTACAAGCCCAGGGATTATACTTTACAATCAAATGATAGAAACATCGAGACAATGTTGCTATTGAGACATCCAGCTTCAGTCATGGGTTTGGTATCTATGTATATAAATACATATACAGGGAGATCTATCTTCTGAAAATCTGGTGTTGACAAAATTCTTGGTCAGGTGGGAGGAAGGACAAGAGAGGCACCAGTCTGCCTGTAAAATCCTAGAGAAATGCAGCCCCTAATAACATAAATATGGATCATACTGCAAACAATTGTAGTTGCAAGAATAGGGTGACCCCAGGCTACCAATACAGCTGTTTTCTATCACAACAGGGAGTTTAACTGTGTTGATTTCAAGTTTAAACAGTCCAGAGGCTTTGTTGCTATGGCAGCATCAGCCCTCCTCTTCAGAAGTCCAAATATAGGTGATGCCATTCAAGTCCTTCCACATGTACCCATTTTATTTCATAATAGAATGTTGGAGAGCCAGCATTTAACCATGTTAACACAACCACTGTGTTGAGTAGAGTTAAGGGTGTTGCTCTTAGGAAATACATTTCAATAGCGTTGAGCTTGATGACAAGAACCATGACTCATAACACTGAAGAATGTTTTCATGGCTAATAATAGGCTGCAATTAATATTTTTTCCTGAAAAACAGTTTCTGCTGTTACATAAGTCTGCAGATGATGATCTCGGGGGCTACAATGATATTTTTATTCCAATCAGTCAGATGGTAAAATATTCTATAAAAGTAGAAGTGGGTTTTATTTATACTTGCATGAGTCTTATTACTGGAGGTGCACCTTTCATCCTCAGTGTATTCATCCTCTCTCTGCTCCTGAGAGTAAGAACAATGTTAACTAAAAGCTCTTGTAAAAAAAGATCTTGTGTGGATCTTTCTTGCCAACCTCTGAAATGTTTCTGCAAGGTATGGCATTGATACCTGTGATATACATGTATGTGTATTGGCTCAGGTGAGAAAAATAGCCTTTCTTTTTTCAAATTTTCACACTATTCATCTGTTTTCCTCTGTCAGGGGACTCACAGATGTAGATTTTAAGATATTTTTATGGATGCCTGCAAGCAGAAAAATTGCACCCTGGTTTCTCGGTTTTCCATTTAGTGCTTTCAATCTCAGAGACTCCTGTGTATGCTTTCCTCCAAATGAGGACTACAAAGTAGCCATGCATAGTTTTGTACATCCTTACAAGCATCCTGGAAACATCTCTTAATTTCTCAATCAGTAACTCAGCAGATCCTTTACTTTTAGATCAGATTTTAGTATATGTTTGGGTTTTTAATTTTATATAATGAATTTTGTTGCCAGGACTTGGCAGGTCTTTGTAAATGCAGCAATGAAGACACAGGCTCCTCAGTACGTTGATGTTAAGACTGTACTGCAATTAAGTCCTATCAATTTCCATGAGGGAAAAATGGCATTTGGCTTCAGGTTCTAGTGCAAAAGAATGGCTTGGAACCCTCTGTTCAAGACTGGAATTGTTAAAGGGAAAAGAAAGCTCCATGTGCAGACTTTATTGAGAAAGTATTTATCTACCATATACAAGATTTGAGATCTAAAAGAAAGTGAAGGCAAAGTAGATGAGTCATGGAATCATAGGCTGGTTTGGGTTGGAAGGGACCTTAAAGATCATCTAGTTACAACCTCTCTGCCATGGACAGGGACACCTTCCACTTGACCAGGTTGCTCAAAGCTCCATCCGTCCTGGCCTTGAACACTGCCAGGGATGGGGCATCCTCAGCTCTCCTGGGAAACATTTTCAGTGCGTCACCACTCTCGTAGTAATGGATTTCTTCCTAATATTTCATCTAAACCTGTCCTGTTTCAGTTTAAAGCCATTTCCCCTTGTCCTATCCCTCTGTGCCCTTGTAAAATGTCTCTTTCTTGTAGGTTCCCTTCAGGTACTGGAAGGCTGCTGGAAAGTCTCCCCAGACTGATAAATTACTGAAATCACTGGTTCTAAAGTGTCTACTTGAACTATTTTCCAGTCAGGAAGTATATATTACTGATTAATTAATAATTTGTATCTTTAATATCAGATATTTATTTAAATTAAAAGAAAAGGGTAAGAAAGTTGCGGCCAAGATACTGAAGGACTTTCTTTTTTCCATTAAAAATAAAAGCTGATGCTGCAGTGGTCTTTAAAAAAGCTACAGAATTTGTTTTGAGAGCAGTAAATCTCACTTTTATCAAGGAAATTTGTAGGAACCATAGGAAAGAATAAAATCAGACCATGGGCAAAATGTAAATATGAGATATAGGGGGAAAATCAGCTCCAATTTCTTTTCAGTTGCAAGTTTATTGCAGTCTTTTGAAGGTGCCAATGAGCAGATCATTACAATTCCATACAAATGGATTTTCAAAACTATTAAAAAGCTTCCTTAGCAAAGGCATGTAAAGCTATCATGAACTAAACCAGAAGATCTTTTTGGGATGAATATCACGTTGAAAAATAGGAAACATATGTAGGAGTTAACATTCTGATTTCACAAATATATTTTTCATGTAATTAAATTCTTGCCATTGATCTAGAAAGGGTTTTACTTGAGCTGGGAAGGGTGCTGATAAGAATAGTGACATTGATCTGCAAAATGAAGATACTCCCACAAGAAAAAAAGTAAGCAATCTCAAGATCATCAACTTGGAAAACATTCTGTGGGAGGGAAGGGGGAGAGATGTGTTAAATTTTATAATACCACAAGTAGTACAAAGAAGGGAGTTGAGGAATAGTTGTTCACTGTTTCTCACAGTATAAAAGCTACAGAATACTCAGTGAAATCATTTGGTATCAGGTTTAAAAGCAAACAAAGAAAGAAGAGTAGGCTCTGATGAGAACTCGTTGTGGCCTTTCAAAATTAATGGGGGATTAGGTTATAGGAAGGATGGGGACAGACTTTTCAGCAGGGCCTGTAGTGATAGGACAAAGGGTAATCATTCTAGGCTGAAAGAGGGTAGATACAAACAAGCAATAAGTTGGTTTGTTTTTGGTTTTTTTACCATTGGGGTAGTGAGACACAGGACCAGGTTGCCCAGAGAAGGGGTGGATGCCTCATCCCTGAAGATGTTCAAGGTAAGGTTGAATGGGGTCCTGAGCAACTTGATCTAGTTGAAGATGTCCCTGCTTGATGCAGGGGAATTGGACTAGATGACCTTCAAAGTCATCTTGTGACCATTCTGTGATTCTAAGACACTGTCACTTTACTGAACACCTACAAGTGTGCAGACTCCAGTGATTTGCATTGCTTGAGAAATGTGAATGCCCTTACAGACATTTGAGTCTTTATTTGTGTCTTATTGCTGTGAATAAGTAAATACATGCCTCTTGCTCAGCTTAATTTCACAGGCATCTTTCCACACAGCTACATATGATACGTAGGATGGATTCCAGGTTTTGTTTTGTTGTGTGCATGAAACATTACAGATAGCAAGTTCCTTTTGAGAGACTCAGAGCAGATGTTTTTATATGGCTGGAGAGCCAAACTGAATACAAGGATTGCTCTGAAAGGCTGAAGGTAGGAATGTGGGTGAAAAGAAAGATAGGCTTCTTTCATCCACTCTGTCTCTCTTTTCCCTTCTTCCCTAAGCCACTCCAAGAAGATACTTTTACAGTTTATTCATTTGTAAGAACTATTAGCTCCTAAGGTGGAAAAAGCTGCCCCTTGGAAGACATTAAATTCCTGATGCATGCAGCTGAGCTGCTAATGTGATCAATCTCCTGCACTAAACAGTGCTGGGCTCAGCATCATTCTGCATTCAGCCTTATCAACCCACTGAAGTTTGGTCCCTCTTGAAAATCCATGGGGTAAAGGCATCATCTTATATTTGCAACACTCCCTCCTGTGTAGTGGGTCATGTCTAAATGCATCCAAATGCACCATCTGGCTTTTGAGTTTATCAGCAGGTACTGGCTTCCTCTGAAGAGAAAGAATTCAGTTTAAAAAACCAGCCAGCACTTTGCTTATTTTGGGGTAAAACTGAAATAAGTCCACAGATTTGTTAACCTAATGACCGAGCTAACTTTGACAAATGAAAGCAAAAGACAACAATTCTTGGAGTAGTATTAATCTATCTTGTGCAGTGTGTACACTAGGTCTCTGGAATGATGTTTTCATAGGGTGTTTTTCTTATATGTTTGTGAAAAGCAGATAGGTCACTGGTTTTGACTGACTTCCATCTGAACTCAGACTTTCTTACTCTTGTCCCTGCTTACTTTCAGTCTGGCTTTCTTCTCTTGCAGCAGAATCATGGTTATCTTTCCCATCTAGACATCTATTCTTGACCTTATTTTTAGTTCAAACTCTTCCCTATCTTATTTAATCTCACTACAAGCAATTCTACATTCTAGATCTTACTAATTATTTTCTATCTCCTTTGCAGCTCCTGGTTTGTAGAGGGTTTGTCCTGCCCATTGCCTTCATTATTCCAACTCACATCTCAGAACCAGTGCTCCTTCATTTTTCTCAGCCTGGTCTAGGGAGATAGACTGAATTTCATAATGGTTGGGATGTGCACCCAAGTACAGGGGAAGGGGAAAGAGAGAAACATCCACATTTGGACTGTGAAGGCTGCTCCTAGAACCAGGCATCATGCTCATGGGTGCAACCACAACCTCCTAAAGTGCTAGCATCCAATGTACACACCAAGGTCCTGGCCTGGGATTTGTAGAAGGTCTTAGAGTGAGTTTGTGCTAAGGATCTTCAGGGTGATCAGGTAAGATTTTTGACCACTGGGACAAATTTAATTATACTGTCACACTCTACAACTGCTTAGAAGATGTAGGAAACGCACAGTAGGAAGCTGGTGGGACAGAGAGGTGGGTCAGTATCCCTTCTAATGTTTGTTCTGCTCATATAACTGTGAGTGGAATCAGTAAATGAGGAGTACTTTGTAAAGGCTGAAAACCTTCCTGCTTTAATAACCTCTGGAATACTGAGATTAACAACTGACACTTGGGGAAAGGGAGGGAGAGTAATTTTATTTTGCCTTGTAAATCAGAGTAAATGTAGAATCTATTGAAGAATAGATTGTTCTACTGTAGAACATCAGTCTCGCCTTTTTAGTCACTGCTTAGGGTGTCATTGACATTTTGAAGCCCATACATAACACTATTGATTATAACAACTGTTAATTAAATCTGGTTGATTTGGTTTTGATTTTTTTTTTTTTCTGTAAGTCACCAGTGTTTTTTAAAATGCATTCAGGTGTTCCTCTCTCCACAGATGTTTTATTCTTTCTGCAGAGTGAGAGCATATGCAGACACAAGCAGAAATATCCCAAGTTCCCTGGAGAGGAGGTGGCCATTCTTGTTTATCACCTGTGACCCAGAAAGAGAGAAGCCTGCCTTCTGCACAGCATGAAGCAGGGACAGACCTGCTCCCTGAGTGATTAGCAAATGTAGCTGTAAACACTGCTGCAGTGCAGAGATTATGGTCCTGCAGCCTGAATAACCATCATCACAACATGAACACCAAACTGGGAATGAGAGACCTGGCAGAGGAGGAAGAGGGAAGATGTCATTATTTGAGGATCAAAATTGGTGTCCTAATCCTCCCCCTCAACTATATCACTGCTTTTCTTCTCAGGGGGTTTTTAATGTCAAACATGTATTTGATGTAGTTAGTGCAGAGAAATTAGCAAAAGTGGTTGAACAGTCATGCTGTCCTGCAGGTACTATCTTAACTCGCCTAGAAGATTTTAAAACAAAATTCCTTAGGTTTTCATCTTGAACAAAAGTGACTCAGATGAGATCTTTACCCTTGGGCTGCAGATCACATTTCAGGCTGCCAGCCTGCAGGGAACATAAGAACTGATTATTCCTTTTACAAGAACAATCAAGACTAATGTGCAAGCTATGAGCTGAAATGTCATCCTAAAGAAGGGCTAGGAGCTGTAATAGCTCCTTCCCCTTGAACTATTAATCCATAGAGTAGATGCCCAGCTAATCCCTTGGTCAGTTATGCTAATCTTGGGAGACACCTGACTAGCCACATATTTTATAGAATCATAGAATCATAGTAGGACTTTGGCTGGAAGGGATCTCTAAAGATATCTAGTTGATCTTTAGAGATCAACTAGATCTCTAGTTGAGAGAGCCTACCTGCCTTGGGCAAGGATGCCATTTCCTAGGTCAGGTTGCTCAAAACCCTATCCAGCAGGGACTTGAACACTTATAGGGATGGGGTAGCCACAGTTTTTCTGGGCAACCTCTTCCAGTGTCTTAGCACACTTAAAGAAAATAATTTCTTCCTTATGACCAATCTAAATCTGTCCTTTTTCAGTTTAAAACAATTTCCCCTTGTTCTATCATGTAGGTCTTGGTAAAAAGTTGGTCCACTCCTCAA
Source organism: Pyrgilauda ruficollis (assembly GCF_017590135.1). Taxonomy (NCBI): domain Eukaryota; kingdom Metazoa; phylum Chordata; class Aves; order Passeriformes; family Passeridae; genus Pyrgilauda; species Pyrgilauda ruficollis. The sequence goes on from NW_024525601.1 coordinate 3,641,641, forward strand.
GCCTGTCAAGATCCCTCTGGGTGGCATCCCTTTCCTAAAGTGCATCAGTTTTACCACTCAGCCTGGTGCTGTCTGCAGATTAGCTGAGGGGGCAGTCAGTGTCACTGTCCATGTCGTTGGTGAAGAGATTAAATAGCACTGGTCCCAGTAGGGACCCTGGAGGAACACCACTTATCACAGATTTTCACCTGAACATTCAGGCATTGCCTGGAGCTCTGGATACAACCATCCAGCCAGATCCTTGTCCATCTAACAGTCCATCAAACCTTAAATTCAGAGATAATGGTGTTGGGGGAGACCATATCAAAGGCCTTACCGATGTCCAGGTGGGTGACATCTGTGGCCCTTCCCTTGCCCATTGATGCAGTCAGCCCATCAGAGAAGGCCATGAAGTTAGTCAGGCATTGATTTGTCCTTGGAGAAACCGTGTTGGCTGTCTTTAATTAACTCCCTGTCTTCCATATGTGTCATGTGTTGCAGCAAATCTTCTAGGAGGATCTGGTCCATGATCTTACTGCACATGGGGGTGAGTCTGAAGGGTGAGTAATTCCAGAGTCCTCCTTTCACCCATCATTCCTGGGGACTTTGCTTGACTACCATGATTTTTGAAATATGATGGAGAGTGGCACAGCAACTACATCAGTCAATTCCCTCAGTACCCTGGGATGCATCTCATCAGGTCCTATGGATTTAGGAATATCCTGGTTCTGCAGGTGCTCTTGAACCTGATTGTCACATAATCATGGGTTCCCAATCAGCTTTTGAGGAAATAAACTACTTTTTAAACTTGGAATTTGTTCCCAACTCTGATATGCTCCTGAATTATTAATAAAAAAATCTTAGTTTTCAGATAGCAGGAGCATCAAGTCAAAACTCTAATTCTTTCTTACTCAGAAAATAGTAGTTTTCTGAGCTTGATTTCCTATTTTCTGAGTATGTTTAAATCAGGTATTCTATCAAAATCTATGATCTGTTGAAATCTGAGAAGATAACTTCTTTTAATTTTTGTAGCTCTTAACTGCACTATATGCACTATATAAAAAAGCTGAATGAGAGAAAAAAGATAAAACATTCTTAAAAAGTAATGGTAAAAATACTTTTTGTCATAATTTTTTCATTGTCTTATTCCTGTATTTTTCCAAAAAATAGCTGGAGCTAAAATCTTGTTAAAATCAAGTGTGTCAAATCAAGCAATACCAAAGAAATTGTAACATGCATTAGCTTGGCCAATTGGGAATAAGGTCAGGTGCTTACTATAAAAATACGGCCATGAAAATGTATCATGCCTTTAAAAAACCACAAAGAGGCTTGTTAGTCTCATCATTTAGCCATAGGGAAAAATATAAAGAGAGAATTATAAAGAGATTAGGTCACTTGATAGAGGGCAATCGTGTCTTTTTTTTCTGGCCTCATTTCACTGAAAGGTTATGGCTGTAATCTAAGCCAATGAAAGCTAAAAAATCCCCTGTAACTAGCAAGCATAATTTTTCCATGGTAAACCTCAGTTTCACTGGAGGGAAAATCTAAAAATCAAAATATAGTTTTCAGGGTGAAAAGCCTCAGGTGCAAACATGTCATCTTAAGCACCTCATGCAATGTGATTTCACCATACTCAGAACACTTTCATGGAATGTATTGTTTATTTGTAATTCTTGTGTGATAAGAACAGATATTTTTTTCCTTCTGTAGTTTAAATCTTTCTTCCACAGTGTCTTTTAAAGTACTTTCCAAACAGCTCTTCTTTCACTGGCTTTTTTATCCTTTCTAGATGAGACTGTCAAAAACTCTCAAACTTGGCTTATTGCTGTTCTTTCCAGAGTCAATACTCAAAGCACTCGGTGTTACAGCTTTTGGTCTCTTGAAGTCAGTGGATGTGACTGCCTGCCTGACAGGTGCAGGGGAAAATCTGCATTGTCCTTTTTGGATTCAAAATTGTGTGGAAATTTACAACTGCTCGCATTTCTGGCAAACTGAAGCAGCAGAAAAAAAAAAGAAGTTAGCACTTGGATGCATAAAATTTACTGTGACCTCATTTTGGAATTTCAAATGAAATGACACAATCTTGGCCAAAAAAATTGCAACAGCCTGCATCTGCATTCCCTCCATACAGTTTCACAAGCAGCACATACATTCTTTCCCACTGTGAGAGCAAGGCCAACATATAAACTGAGTAGAGTAGTTATTATTCTCCTCCAGAATGCCACTGTTGATTTTCAGGCAGCACAACCCATTCCAACACCATGCATAATTTAGCCATTTCAAAGGTATTGAGGGAGCTCTAATAGGTTCACTTCCACGTAAGTAGTTAAGATTACTTCTATGCATTCTGAGTTCAGCCCTCTGAACTCTGCCTGATAGTTAAGCTATTAAGAATTAAGCCATTACCATGAAAATAATGATCTAGACTTCCAAGAAACCCCCTCTCTGAGATGGGGGCAGCTTGCTTTTTCACACTGGCTACAAAAGTCTTATTTGTGTTGTTAAAAAGGAACTGTGTCTAAAATAGAGAGAATGTAGCAAATTGATACAACATATGCAATCCAAGCATCTGGTTCAATGAATATAAAGCACCTCATTCCCAGTGAACTGCTTAGTTCAATCAATGGTTTACTCCTATGACTAATACTCTGCACCTTTTTCTGTGTGCAAAATCAAAGCCTTCCCTTTAGGAAATCATACTAATTGAATGGATCCTTGCTAACACGGCATGAAAATTCTTTGCTTCTTGTATTTTTTGTTTAAGTTTTTAACAAATGAAAAAAAATATAGAATTTTACTTCTATGACCATGAAAATGTATGTCTACCTTAGATTATCTCCTAAAATGACCAGTTTCTGATCATTCAAAGAGGAACACAGATTTCTCCATTACTTCTGATAATGATGGAAATTTTGGCCAAGAATCCAAGAATTTGGCCAAGATACCAAGAATCCCATTTTATACTGTCTGCAGGATGGAATGAGAAATCCATAACAATTGTCTGAACCAATAAATGATGTACAGTGGCTCTGAGGACACACAGAGAATTCAAGGACTATTTCTCCCAGGAATTTGGTAGCACTCATTCCAGTGCTTACTTGTTGACTGTTCTAAGCTGCCATCATCCATTAGCAGCTTTATATTCAAGTGACACTTTTGGAGCACAGGTGACATTGGGGCATCTTTTGGAAGTAAAGGAACAGATATAAATCTCATGATCCTGACTGGGTTTAGATGCCCTGCAACCTCTTCCCTCGCCAGCACAGGGATTTAGTGGCCTGTGTGTTGAAGGCCAGCCCTGATGTGGTGTAACTGTGTATCCTGGGACCAGGATGCTGTGAAAAGAGCTGCTTGGGAAACCAAGAGCAGCCTTGTCAAGGGCCTTCCTTTCCACAGCTCGACTTTAACTGCATTAAAGTTCAGGCACTCACCCCTGGTCGTTGCCTGAGCTATGCTGTACGTCAGTGCCTGGTCACCTGGTACAAGCAGGAACAAAAAAACCCTGTTTGTGATGGCACTCTTCACAAGGATCTCACTCCAGTCCTTTAAACTCTTGCCAGAAGCACAAGGCAGAAGTCTGGCAATGAAATTTGTGGCAGCTGAAGCCTTGGTTTTGCTGGAAAGGAGCCTGTATTTTAAATATCCATGCTAGGGAGTTGTATCAAAGCCAATGTTATTATAGCCAGTTTTGTCTGGAAAAGGAGAGAAAGACAGATATGAACACAAGAAGCACGAGCCATGAGCTAAGAAAGAAGATCCATAATGAGTTCAAATTAGATTAAATTAAGGAAAGCAAAGTAATGCTTTTAAGAGAGAAAAAGAATCCTACCTATGCTTGTACAAAGATAGGTTTTTAATTACCTATTACCATGAGGAAAAGACATCCTGCAGTCTCTGCATTTACTGTTTTGAAAACATTAGTGGAAAGTAGAAGGCAAATCTAATGACAGGATTTATTATGGGAGGAAGAACTAGTGAAACAGGAAGCACCATTATACTCCAACATACATCCATTAATAGTCTGTCTAAGAAGAGGGACTGTAACTTAAAAAAAAAAAAAAAAAGAAAAATGGAAAAAAAGATGATCTTTTTCTTGCATTAGCCCTGGTGTGGTGGCAAACAACTTACATACATTTTGTCAATGGCCTGGATATGCTTTTCAGCTGTTTCAATCCCTTTGAAGCTGGCTGTGGTAGCTGTGAGTGGCATTTTGTGTTGAGTTTCCAGCCTTTGGGCTCTTTCTCTCCAGACCATTTGACAGCAATTCTTACAGTACACTTAAGGCAATTCTTACTAGACTGAGTTATGATTAGTACTAATTTTGGGAAAAGTAAATCAAACATATAGCTGGGAAATGGTTGCAACTGTCTGTGGCATGTCAGCTACATAAATAAATTTTCAATTTTTCTTTTCTTTCACTAGCAAAACACCACCAGGATACAAACTCATCCTATTTCATGGCAAAATTTCCAAGCCCTTCTAGATAGCCAAAATTTCTCAGAAATTCTCCTGAACCAAGTAGGAAATGAGCTTGCAAAACCAGCAAACATTGGAGTTGCAGCATCTGCAAAGTTTCTTCACCATTTGAGTCTAATATTTAAAACAAGAAGCATCAGGGCTAGGCATTTTCCTGTGTGCAAGCTACTGGCTGGCTTGTTCCCACTTGTTAGAAAACTCAGCAGAAATACAATGCCTCTCTTGCCAGAGATGTATCTTACAAGAAACAGTATCACACATGACTGGAAAGCAAGATTAGCAGATAAAGCCAAAGCTGGGATGGGGATTTCCTCTCATATTATCTCTCGAGTTCATTGACAGCATTTGGGCTCTCCAAATGCTGGGTGTTACCTACACAGACTTTTATGCCCTATATGGGCCCTCCCATGCAGAACAGACAAGGAAGGTGCTTGAGTTACCAGGGATACAGAATACAATTGCAAAACCAATCCTTTATGTTGTATGAAATTTTCTGGTTTTATTGCAAGGCAAGTACATTAAACTAATGTACTTAGACACTTTATTAATATTTTAAGTAAATACAGACTAATAATAGTTGTTCCTTTTTTGACTAGATCTTTCTCATTCACCCAGATCAGGAGTCTGATCTCACATTTTTAAAAGAGAGTAAGTTCTTTCTTTCAAAATTTAAATTAATCCTGATTTATACAAGAACAGCAGAGGCAAGACCTAAGCCTCACATTTCCAGATGGAGACTTTTTTATTAAAGTTGTCATTTTATATTTCTCATTCCCTGTCTGTAAATTTACTTGCAGTAGTTGCAATATCAGTCCTTAAAAATAATAATTTCACAGCATTGGGAAAGCTTCCAATAGTGAGCTACCAAGAAAAAGGAAAGCATGTTCCATTTTCTAATGTGCCACCTGTAAGCCCTCCATTAAGCATTTCAGATTTTTTCATCATATGTCGTGCACCAATGCACAGCAATCCTAAAGAGAATTCCAGCAGCAGAAAATGGGTATTTCTGACAGTAGAAAACCAGGTAAATTTAAAAATAATTCAGGGAAAATATTCTGTGAAGACATTCCTCTGGTATGTGTGATACATGGCAGGTCACAGGTGGATCCTTTTTTATTTATCACCCAGTGAGGTGCCTGCCTACATGTCCCAGAGTTATAATCAGCTTGTAGCAGTAATCAAAAAACAGAGATACTTGTGAAATGGAAAGTAAAAAAGATCTTTGTTTTTGGCTTTGCCAAAGCAAATTTTCATGGCACATTAATATAATTTGTACTTTGTTGGGACACTGAATGTATACTCAGGAGTACATCTCCTTCCTTTGTGGATGCCATCACTTAGCAAGATGCTAAAAATGTCTTGAGAGAAGATCTAGCATCACTACTGCACTATTTTTTCCTCTCTGTGTATGCATGTGTGAAAACTTTGGCAGCTGCCTTGGAAAATCCACTGTACATTTTTCCTCCAAATTATCTTCCCCCTCCCCCCACTTTCCCCTCATTTTTTAGAACCATGGGTTTCAGACAAAATTAGCTCCACATAGGGCAATTGCCTGTGTGGGTTCAGGTGAAATAATACTGAGAAAGCAGTTTTTTTCTGCTTATTTCTACTGTTACTGGAAGTGCCAAATTCCACTTCCTCTGTTACTCTTAGCTCAGCAAATGGCCCCAGGCATTTTCAGACATTGAGGGGGTCACTAAATTTGACTTTGTGAATTAGAACAGTCCAAACTGGAAAGCATGCAAATCAATGGCAAAGACTGAGGGGATGGACCCTCGAAGATTTAAACCTCATATTCAGATGTCAAAACCAGGTGTTACTGGATATATATATATAAAAAATCCACTGTGAACAAATGGTTTACATGGGAATTCAGTCCTTGTTCTGAGAGATGTTATTAGACCATGGAAGAGATACAGGTTTAGGTCCAAAATAATTATACCACAGTTTTAGAAAAATCAAAGTGGAAGCAATCTAATAGAAAACCTTTTTAAAAGCAATAAAAATATATTCCAAAAATTCAGTGAAAACTATTACAAGTCTAAAATCTCTGTTTTTTGAAAAAAAAAGGGGGGGGGGCGTTGGGGTAAATAGGACAGATCTGAACTGTGAGAAGAACAGAAAAGGTATCTAAAAATAGCCAGCCACTATTAGCAGTTGCCAAACATGCCTTGGAACTGTAATATGATTCTGCCTGGCCTGGAAAAGAATCCTTCCTGCAAATCACAGTCCCTAGGTGCCAAGGTAATAATGAGAATTGTTAGAAATTGTACAAAAATAAAAAATCAGATGATACCATGGGCACACTGAGCAGGTGCAGAATTAATGGCACTCGGAGGCCTCCATCTCAGGATACTCTCTCCAGACCAGAGAACACTCTGAAACCTGTACCCAGTGAACCAGGTATTCACCACCTTTTATCCATTTCCAGGCAGACTTTGTTGAATCAGTAAAGCAGGGAATACTTGGGAATTCAGCAGCTTGAGGGGCTTGCATGGGCTCTTGAAGAGATTTGGAAGCCATTAAAGAGATGGGGGTGGGGAAAAATATTAAGGTCTCTGTTCTTTGTGTCACTGTGATCCTGGCGTTGCAGGGAACTTGACACAGCAATTAGGAATTTGCTCAGGGGCAGTTTCTCTGACGGCAGATTTGCTCAGCCTCAAGCAAACAAACAAACTTGCTATTCTCTCAATAGTGAGATATGTTTTAGTTACTGCCTGTAATGAAATTCATTGTAACTTGTGGGTCTGGGTGGGATCCACCCAAGGGCACTGAGGGAGTTGGTGGAAGTGCTCACTGAGCCACTTTCCATCATTTGTCAGCAGTCCTGGCTTACCAGGGAGGTCCCAGTTGACTGGAGGTGAGCAAATGTGATGCCCATCTGTGCCCCAGGGTGAAAGGAGGATCCAGGGAACTGCAGTCCTGTCAATCTGAGCTCCACACCAGGGAAGATCCAAGAGCAGCTCATCCTGAGTGCCACCATGCAGCATGTCCAGGACAGCCAGGGCATCAGGCCCAGCCAGCACAGGTTGCTGTTTGCAACTTCCTTTACATAGAATGGGAGGTGCTGATCTCTTCCCCCTGGTCTCTGCTGATAGGATGCATGGAAATGACTTAAATCATCAGGGGAAGTGAATATTAGGAATAGTTCTTCAATGAGAGGGTGGTCAGTCACAGGAACAAGTGTCCCAGGGAAGAGGTCATGGCCCCAAACTTGGTGTTTGTGAAACATTTGGACAACACTTTTATGCATATGGTTAACTTTTAGGTTGCCCTGTGTGGAGTCAGTAGTTGGATTCAATGATCCCTGTGGGTCTCTTCTTACTCTGTATATTTTGTGATTTGATTCTATGGTTCAATGGTTCTATTTCAACATAGCTGGGGGAAGGAGCTGAGATCAGGGTGCTGCAGTGGTAGACACAAAGTAAGGGAACAACCTGTAGTCTGAAATGTTACAGCATGGCAGGCTTTGGGCAGAGCTAGAGGTGAAGATCCCAGTTCAGCCATGAACGATGAGCTGTCTACAGGGTGTTTGGTGGTGAGGGTGCTATTATAACCAGTGTGGGCTACTGCGGGATTCAGTTGCCTAAAAATGGGCTCCTGGTGCTGTGTGAGATGTCTCGTTGTCTCTGGAACATCCATGCAGTGTGTGTATGACACAGGACCCTCAGGAGACAGTTAATCTTCTGGAACAGCAGCAGGACACCAGGCAAGACAAGGTACTTCCAGTGCAAACACAAGACCAGTGTCTATGAACCCTCTTCATGTCTCCAGGGTAACCTGCCCCTGCAGTGGATGGATCTAGAGGATGACTGAATGTATGTCAACATGTTCATTCCCAACTGCATTGACTAGAGATGTGATCCATTTGCTTGGACAAGGACATACATCATTATTTGATCACCCTCAAATATTTATCTTGTGCCAGTTGAGATGGCCAGGGTGTCTTGCCTACACAAGCTTATTTCTCTGTCATTTTAGATGGGCACATGTCCCCCAGAAGTCCTCTGCCCTATCTCCTAGCCTTTGCAAACCTTGGATTTCCTAGAGCATCTCAAATGGCAGTGCATGCCCAGTTGTGAGCCAGTAAAGAGAGCCCCTAGCCTAAGGTCATCCTGCCTGGTCTCTAGGAGGATCTTTACCCTGCAGCAGGACACAAATTCCCTGTGAGTTGTCTGTGATAGCTGCCCTTGAGAGTCTCAGATAGCCAGAACATCTATGATTTAGGAAGCTGAACTGACCCTTCAACCTCCTTTATGTATAGTGATGCCACAGACAGCTGCTTCATCATAGACAACTACACTGTTCACGCCTAAATTTAGGTGCCTGAATCACATTTTATAAATGGATTCTAATTCCTCACTAATGCATGTCACCCTCTTTAGTTAGAGTGCCTCACTGTTCCATCTCAGTTTCAGAAGCCACACAGCTCCAGTGTTACATAAACCACGCTGAGCTCCAATTTATCTCATTAGTCTGGCAGTCTGCATGGAACTGTATGAAGGCACACAGGGAGTACAAGAAGGAGTTTGGAATAGAGTCTCAGAGCCAGTCTGTGAGTGTGTGACTGTAAAACTATCTGCAATCAAAGAAACTGAGGAAATATTTCTTCTTGCTAAAAAAAGGCAGCCTTTTCCTCATATTGTCCCACACAGTTCATGAAACAAACGAATGGGAAGAGCTTTGGATTACTAACTTGCAGTGCAATAATATGTTGAGATGTGAGTTGTTGCATAAGATTCTTTGAACTTTTAGAAAGCGTTTTGAAGGTACTTATTATTCAGGCGTGACAGAAGGATTTATCTAACCTGGCATGCTATGCTTCCTTCCCTGATGATGCCCAAGGATCTGTTGGACAGTCACACATTGAACCTCCCAGCTGCTCTCATTAGTGGGCAGCCTGTGACAGCCAAATGTCAGCTTAAAGCTGTAGGTGGTGCCTTTGGGAAGCCCTTTTTCTGCTACTGGAGGGATTTGTATCTCCCACAGATGGGAAGGGCTCTTGTTGAGACACGAAGAACTTGCCTGCCATGGATTGAGGAGAAAGTTGCCACACAACTTTCTGCACTTCAAGAAGTGCTAGCTTTCATAGCAACTCACTCCAACTATCAGGAACATCAATTGGCAAAGAAATGATTAAATATTTATCACCATCACCTCAACACCCCATGGTTAGGTGTAGCTACACCTGGGACTGCTCAAGTACACAGGAACACTCCAGCTTGGGCCCTGTGCTATGGGAGGCGTGTGGGCCCTCCTAATATAGCAAGAGATTTCTTTGAGCTTCCTCTCAAAGCAGAAGAATGAAGTTAGTCAATCTAATTAGCTTTAGCAGTGGCCAGGAGGACTTGTTCCAATAAAATATCTGCTTGGATCTGCTCTCCTACCTTGGTGCCGCCCTCCAGAGCTGGGTGACCAACACAGGCGCAGTCCCTGGCAGCAGTCTGGCACTCCCAGAAGCTGGTCTGACTACAAGGAATGGCTTTGATGGTGGGCATCTGGTACCATTCTCCTCACCTGCAGACAGTGTGGAGTGCAGCAGGAACTGTCTACGACCCAAAGCTGTGAGATGAGTTCTGCAGTGCTGAGATAAGGGCGCCTGTGAAGTCTTTATGGCAGCCTTGTGTTGATGGAGGGAGCAGAGGAAAGCCTTGTTGGGTGACAGAATCTGGCCCTTTCTGTTGACTTGTCCAAGTATAATATGTAATGCTTCCCTACTGAATGGATAGCATATTTATTCTCACTTTAACCTGTCCCTTTCAGTGTTCTGAAGTATTCCTCAGAGACAGGAGACCACAAACATACACTGCCAAGATGTGTGAACTTCTTCATAGAAATCCAGAATTTGTCCTAACTGGAATATCTGTGGTGAGTTCTGGAAAAGGCAGAATGATTTTGTCCCTGTTGCTGTAGGTGTCTGCTATAAAAGTCTAAAGTAAAGTAAATTTATTGAAATTCTGTTCTTAAACATAAAAGACTTTTGGCTCAGTGAGCCTCAGAACTTTCTGACATTTCTTCATTAATTATTTCTATTTATTGTTTTAAGACTCCAGCTGATATTAGGCCCCTTTTTATTATAAAATCATAAAGAAAATGTCTCTTCTCTGAAAAGCTTACAGCTCAAATAGGTGAAGAAGACAAGTATTGCATATTTTCTCTGCGTTTTCTCTAAATATATGATCTGTTGCAAAGTTAGAATGACTCAGTAGATGGGGCTGGAATTATTTGCAGTTAAACTAAAAGCCCAGTCAGACTCTATAAACTCAGTCAGCAATATATTTGTGGGGAACTCTGTTTTTAGAGGGATCTCACAAGAGATATTTGTAACTACTTGCTCTGTTGTGGAGATGATTCTGTCGCAGAATACTGCTGGACTTGTTTTGAACACAGATTTTGGAAGATTTTTATCAGTGCTTGGGCTCTGAGTTATCTGAATAATATGATGAAAGGACAACCTGCAGCTGTCCTGTTAATACTTGCATAACAGCTCCTTCAGCCACCGTGCTGAATAGCATACAAAATAAAATTATTTATGTGAAAGTGTAATTCTGAAAATTTCATGTTCAATTGACATAATCATAACTTTAAAAATTTCCTTGTGGAATAAATTTCATAAAAATAGTTTTTATTTCTAAATAAAATTTATAAATAAAAAAAATTATATACATTTATAAATTTCATTTATAAATAATATAATATTATTTATAAAAATATTTAAACAGAGCTATCCAGGAACTGAATTTCCCAGTGCATACAGTTTGCAAATTTTTGGAATTGCAGTTTAGTATAAAACATGGTGCATGCACTGAAAAAATGTTTCAGTTCCTTGCTTTTGAACAGGAAAAAAAAAAAAAAATCTGTAAATTCCATTGTATCTGTGCTGAGATAATTTATCCATTTCTCAAATTTTTCATAATGCTTACAATTCCTCCCTACCTTCTGTGTTTCTCAGCTGTTTTGTGGTGGAGCCTTACAGGAGAAGAGCAAATAGTCCTCATACTGTAGTCATCAGACTTACAGTTATTATCCTTCCTGAGGTTTTTACGTTTTTACACAGATTTATTGTTGGCTTGCCTTTTTTTTTTTTTTTTTTTCTTTTCTCTCCTAGCAAACTGCTCGTTGTCATGCAAATGTAGGAGTAATGAGGTTAATATGTGGGTCAGATTCAACGCTGAAGAGGAAAGCCTTATGCATTTCCTGACAGTGTAAATTCCCAGGACCTTTAGACAGCTGGCTGGAGCATGGCAGCAGCCAACCACAAAGAGAAATGGGGACAGGAATAAAGAGAGCAGTGACAAGGTCTGGTCAGTGCTGTCTCCCCTGGGAACAGTTTTGGGCTCCTTGTGCTCAAATGCTGCAATTTTTGCCTAATGGCAGGGAACTGGGGTACAGCTTGAAGGCACAGGGGTTAGGCTGAGTCTCCTAGGCTGAGGAGACCAAAAAATTGAGGCAAAAGAAGTACATGATGCCTGTCTGCATGAGGGTTTTGTAATGCACAAAGCCTGATGTATGAGAAGACAGGACTACATTTTCTCTGTGCCATTTTCCTATAAGACTTGAAGAAACTCACCCCAGGTAACTTGCTAAAAAGAATCACACATCAAACAGACAAGACACAACTGGATTTGTCCCTCTGTGTATTTCCTTTTACGCCGAAGTAGAACAAATCATGGAGATAAGCTTTGGCAACAATGCAGGACCTGTATTTCAGACTCCAAAAATTTCAGCACAAATTATTTAGGTCAATATTTCAAGCCTTGTCTTCTCAATTGTGCTCCTGATTTGTAAGATAGATAGACAGATAGACAGATAGACAGATAGAAGAAGATAGTACTACTGGTAGTAAACATTTAAAAAGTATTTAATTTTTTTAAAGAGGTTATTTATTAAGTTTTTGTCAATATAGCTTGTTTGCCCTACTGTTACAATGAAGCTTGTTTTTTCCTTCATTGAGCTTTATAAAGAAAAGTATTTCTCTACTCTCTGCATTATGCTAGAAATCAATTTCCAACTTTTTCTTCCAAGTTTCATGAAAGCTTAGGCATGTTAATACTGTTGCCAGATGGTGTTTCTGCAGGTACTCGTTACAACTCCCATTTAAATGACAGTGTACTCAGACTTTAAATCAATAAATCTTTTAATTGGGCTGTACCTGTTTTTAAAACCCATGTTGAGTTTCATAACATAGCAAAGCCACTGAAATTCTCCTTTTAACTCATTCAGCCCAAATTTTGGAAATGCTCCTCTAAGAATATGTGCAGGGACCATCATGACTAAAGACAGACTGAAGCAAGTGAGCAAATGTTTTCCCAGAGCTGGGCCTGTTCTCTCCTAATAAAATCCCTTTTAGAGGTCTTTCTATGACTGCATCCCACAAGCTCCCAGAGCATGTTGCAATGTAAATTATAACATGACTAATTATGAGCAACTTGCCTTTAAATTTTATGTTTGCTTTTAAATGGATGTTTGCCAAAGTTGGTAACAGTTTTAAAATGGGTATATGAAAACCAGGAATCTTCCAAATAGGCATGCTCATATGTGCATTGAGATAAACACAGAGCAGTTATTAAAATGTGAGGTTTTGTCAATTAGGGTTCTAAAACACATGTTTCAGTTACTACTGAAATAAAAAAACAACAAAACAATGGTGTGCCATAAATAGGACATTTGGATAAACTTTTCGTATCCAGGATTACTTGATTTAGCCTCTGATTTCCAACATCTCTTTAGATTATTAGCAAAGATATTCAATACTAATTATTTTGAGGTTTAGCAGCCATGCAAAACATATCTGTGAATCTTGATAATTTCATGGCTCCTAGCCTTGAACTTCTGACCAGTTCATAACCACAAGATATTTTATTGACACTTGGTGGTTTATTAAGTTTAAAGCGTGTGCAGATTTGGGACAATCTTTTGATTTTCCTCTTGGTTTCCTTCAATTGTATTGTTGTACAGTTTGCATTGTTTTACCCTGCAGTGGGTGATTTTTTTTTTTTTTTTCATGCTGGTGACCTGGATTAAAACCAACCTCAGAGAACTCTCTATGAAGCTGACATTGAGTCCTTCTGGCAAAAATGACAATGGTACCTACAAGGGCACAATGACCTTGGTGTCAATGACAGCATTCACCAAAGACAGGAGGCAAGATAAAATAATAAGTTATATGGCTTTTTGCCAGCTGGAAATGTAAGCTTTTGTAGGACTACCTCCATTTGTATGAATGTGTAACTAAACACAGCAAAACAATTCCCCTCCTGGGTCTCAGCTAGAGCAGAGACAGTATGTGAGCAGGGTGCTCAGTGCAAAAAATGGCAGTAGGAGGTAAAAGTAGGGAAGTTCCTGAGCATTTCAGAACCCCCTCCTTTAGCAAGTACTTCTCAAAGTAGAGAGAAGCGTTGCCTTGTGTGGGTCACCTCCTGGTAAAGAATTGAGGAGCAGATCCTCCTGTTCGCGCTCAAGCCCAGCGACGTTTCTAGTTTCTGGTGATCATATAGAAGCTGCAGACACAAGCTTGTAAATTCTATTTCTCAAAGGAAGTCCTTGAACATGGAAGGGTTCTCACAACAGAAGCATTCTTGTGAACAAGAAGTCACATCCTTGTTCTCAGTATGGCTGGTGATGAAAGAAGCTATTTAGGACTTCCTCTGCAGTTGGAAGTGTTATGGAATATGGATTCAAATTCTGCTTTCCATCTGACCTTGGGAACTGTGCTTAGGAAACTCTTTAGCATCACTGCCTTTAAAATCATCAGAGATGGATATGACAGAGGTTGAATCCAGGTCAAGAGTCCTAAGAGCTGAGGGGGCTCCAAGGTCCTCTGTGGAGAACAATGTAAACTGAACTCTGAAGGGAAAAGTAGTTGTAGGGAAAAAACCTTTTTCTGGGTGAAGAGGTCTATGGTGCTCAAATACAAGCATGATCACATATGAAGAAACTGCAGCTAGAGAGAGAAATAACCAGAAATATGAAATGTAATAATTATACTGTATCATAACTGTGATGTTCAATACAGTATCGTAACTCCTTGGAGAAAATCATGTGTCTTCAGCCTGATTACAAAATTAAAAGAGAAAATATTTTAATTCGGCATTCTTACTGATTAAGACTGTATTTTCCTCTTAAACACAGCAAAACCAGAGGGGAAGTATAAATAGATGTCATGGAGCTGTGATTGTTTCGAATTCATTGGACTGGCTAGCTGTCAGCAAGATAAATGAATCATCCATACATAACTCATATTGTCATATTTATGTGAGTGGGATTGAGAAAAGAAAAGAAGTCAATAAAAATTAAATTGGAAAGGAAAATATTGCTGCAGTAATGTTTTCCAAATGCATGTGGCAAGTGAAAATGAGAAGTGGTAAAAAGTGAAGTGTGAAATATTTTAGTTTTTTTTACTATTGTTTATATGTTTTAATACTTTATAATTTATATGCCAAGCATTAGCTCAGCATACAGGCTCATGAATTTTATCTGTTTCTTATTTAGACATGAGATGAGATGAGCGATATGGGTACAAAATTAGTAGATTTTCCAAATAACATTTACTAGCACTAGTAGCAAAGGAGAAACAAGTTCAAATTGAAGCAAGACACAGTCAGGAATTCATTTAGACATCTACACCAGGCATTCTGGGAGAAAAATAATCCCATCTCCTCAAAAGAATACATTATATTTAGCAAGTGGAAACGTGAACCAGAGATGATCAAAGTATCAGACTGAGGGATGTTGGAAAGAGAAGTGATGAACCAACCTGATCAGAAGGAAATAAAGTTCCCATGCTTGAGCAACAGGAAATATCCCAACTTCCCTTTCCCTCCAGTGACATGAAAGAAAGACAGACAAGCCTTGTGCATTGCCACAATGGATGTATTGTGTGTGTCAGATCTCTTGGACCAGTTTTCCTCTTTTTATTCTTAGCAATTTTGTTCTAACACCAAAGTAGAATCCTAGTTTGAAAGGCTTGAGATGTTACAGCCACAAAAGAAATGTTAATCAGATATTAGAAAATAATATCTCCTGTACTGCACATTTCTGGGTGGATATTTGTGTTGAAGACTCAGGAACTAAGATGTCTGAAGTGTGGGGTGTGGTGTTCCACAGACATGAAAAATGCTGAACACGTTCCAAGAGTCCATCACTCCATGTGAGTACTCCTAACCCCTATAGCCCAGTAGCCACCTAATCCATGGTGCTGAGGCCAGAGGAAGCAGCAGGGAAGGGGCTACATTATGTTACAGTCCATCACACATGAGCTCTGGAAGAGAGGGTGTTGAAAGTCTGTACACAAACCCCACCAGTCAATGAAAGAACTTTAAACCATCCTGAGAGCAACATCCCTTTGTGTGGATGAATCAGACTATGCCAGAATTTCGTGGGGGTGGGAGGGGAGGGTAACATCTAGTGGGTATCCTTCCAAATCATCACTGTAATGTTGAATTATGTTGTTTGAAAATAATATATCATTATATAAAGAGTACTGCCTGTTCTAAAAATAAGAAGGCTGACTCTGATCCCATTCATAGCTCAATGAATCAGGGACAGTCCCAGCAAGATTCACAGAATTTCTTTAGTGCAGAACAGTCAGTGACAGACTGCATCCTGGGGGCTGAGCATGTGACCCATAGCTGAGTCTTATTCTGTAATTGTAAAAGGCTTTTTGCAATCCATTTAAGTCTATTAGTGCTCCCAGAAAATTGTGCACTCATTCATTTTTCTCAAAACAAATATCCTGGACTTAATGGAGTGTAGTGTCCTTTCACTACCAGTACCGAAGAACTCAAATTATGCATTATTAAGCTATTAAACTGAACTGAACAAGAAGAAATGGCACTTACTGGCAAGACCACTGCTCTAAAATGCTTGGTGATAAGCTATGGAAACATTAGCAAGCTGTTATAAAAGTGCCGTCTCCTACCAGCTGCTATAATTTTGTTTCCCCCAACAGTTAGAACATATTTATGAGCACACCTTATGCACACACATATCTGCACAGAGGAAGGCACATGCAGGGGTTTACCTGTGCTGTCACACACTGAGCTGGCAGGGGATGGATTTCAGCAAGCCAGCTCACTCCTGAGCATGCTGCAAGCTGGTTCCTGCAGCTTTTCTCTCATAAAGACAGTGTTCCCTCTAAGTAGTCTCTAAAATGCCCCCTGACATCAGAGAGCTTCACAGACCTCAGGATGTAAAGCAAAAAACCATCAAGAGCCCCCCGATAGTTAGTGGCATATTTTGATTACAAATCTTTCATCACCTGAGCTTCTTTGTATTTATTGTTCTATTTGCTATGCAGGGAATATGGAAAGGGGAAAAATCAGACATTGTAACAGGTATTACATTCTTGCTAGGTGATATGATCCATAAACTTGAGATTTTTAAATAAAAAGCAGATGGCAAAAGTACAAGAGGCTTCAGGGGTGTGCAAGTACCACAAATGATCATTTAATGCTTCATCTGTTTGAAAAATCTAGCAAAACTAAGATATTTTTGACTTCAATGCTAACCTATTCAGTCACTTGGTCTACGATCTTACTTAGGGTGACCCACAGTCAACCCCCATGATCTTTTCTTCACACTAGACTTATGGCAAAGCACTGCCTTCATTGCTTTGTCTGCAGTGCTGACACCCATTATCACATATTTAATTTATTTTATCACTCTTTCTATTTTTATTCCCTGACATCAATTTTATAGGTGACAAACATTCCCTTGAGTTATGACTGAGTTGCCTCCTTACTCTTTCCCTAGCACTTGCATTAAAACCACGTATTTGGATCTGCTTGCTCAAAATTGCTACAGTATGGAGTGAGAAGAGCAAATAAAATTGTTAATTAATTTTGCAGAGCTGATGGTGGAGCTAAGCCAGAGCTACTACCCCTCTCTACTTTTAGCAGAAGTTTTATCATCAGTGAGCCCAAGAACAAAATACATTCTCTTGAAAGTGTATAATAAAATAAAAGTTTACACCATACTATATAAAGTTGTAAGGAGTTCACAATGACTGGGCTGATTCCATCAATAGGTAGTTAGAGATTTATGACTGCAAATAATGTTTTTCCACTCAGGGATGAGCTCAGCACCCATTTTATGACACAATGATATGGGCCATTACAACCCAGTACAATGAACTAAGGTAGAATCCGTTCACCTGCTGGATTGATGGAAAAGCACAGAACCCTTTCATGCATCACCATGCAAGGAATCTGGCTAGAGCTACAATTCCAAAGCATCATCCCTAAGGTTTCATACCTGAATCTCTGCTGCATGCTTTGGATGTAGGTAGTCTGATCACTGAGCACTCAAGGTCTCTTTGCCACCATTGAAATGAAACTGCCTTCACTCATATTTTTTCACGTTTGTGGTCAGCACATCTGGGTGTAGGTCTGAGGCTTCAGGCATGTGTTTGGTTCGTGCCATTCTGGGAGAGGGTAGGAATGCTGGCTTGTGAGGGGAGCACCAAGAAGAAGACCCATCTGGGCTTCTTAACTTGTTCCAGCTGCCTTTTTTTTCCTTTCTTTCCAAACACAGAGTCATGAAATAAATTTGATATATTTCAAAGCAGAAACTCATGATAATCATAACCAGAGAATCACACAATAATGGAAATTATGTATTGGAACAAGGCTAAATGCACGTTCACTTATTGAGGAATGTGGATTTATTGTTCCATTTTATCAGCCAGTAACATTAAGAAAGGAGAAACCCTCTCCTAAGATTCAAAAACATACAGATTTTCAATTGAACTTTATATTTAATAGTTAGTTCAGCTGGAGGCAAGCAGACATTTACTTTTAGATTGCAAATAATTCTGGGACCTTATAAAATGATGTACATTTTTATTGTATACTTTGTGCAAATAAGTACACTGTATTATTTACTGATGTAATAAATTCCCCAAATCCCCTCATCGAGTTCTGATTAATGGATGTTTGACAAAGTGTTTAGTGCCATAGATGTTTGAAAATTAAGAACAGAAGAAAGCTGTATGTCATGAACTCTCCTGAGGAGCATTTAAATACATAGGAATTAGATGCTCAGGATCAGTTTATTATTAAAATACTCATTCACCTTCTGTGTATTTTTGTTCATCCTTTCCCAAACCTTCTTTGGCCTTCCCTTGGAGGGGTGTAGGAGACAAATACATCCAAAGGTTAGTGGCATTAAAGAAGTGGTTTTTTGAGATCACTTGTGAAAATGAGAGAATGATGTTACAACAAAAGTGCATTTTCTTGTTAAAAACCGTCTTCACCTTTGCTGTGGGATAGTCATTTACCCTTTCATTTTTAACTCTTTCCTCTTACAGATATTTCTGTGCTCCTAAGTTTCTTATTTTCTGCATTTCATTTTGGTCCCTACAATGTTTTTCCATTTAATGGACATTTAATTCCATGCTCAAAGGAGTATTTTTTTCAGTTCTATAGAACCAGAAGTCTACATGGACTGGTTAACAGTGTACCTTTTGCTTCTCTGTGCTGCTTTTTTCCCTCCCAAGCACTTTTCAGAGTTCTGAGGAGAAATGTCAATTGGAGGATGATTAATTTCCTGTGTAGCTTTTGACTCTGCCATCCCACTTTTTCAATTCTTCCTTTCTTTGTTGTACCACCACCGAAAACCCCAGTACATCTCTATCTTGAATCTTGTGCAGATGCTTGTGGTCTGGAAAAAAAAAAAAAAAAAAGTTTTGCTTACAACAAATGAAAACTGCTGAGCAAAACCAGTTTTTGAGAAAACAAAACCCAACTAAACAGAACCAAACAGGTGCAAGGGGGGGAAAGAAATGCTCTCTGGTGAAAATGTTCCTTATACCTGGCTTCTGGTATTGTTGCACTTAAGAGCTTGCTGGGTATGGGACAGTGCAGATCCTGGGTACTGCAGAGGTGCCACAGAGCTCTCCTGATGGAGCATCCATACACTTGCTAGAGATCACAGGGAGTATGGAGCTCAGTAGCGTGTCACCTCCATGGGGTACCCGCATCTGTGTTCATCTCTTGGGCCATATTTTTGGGTTGAGTGAAAAGATGGAACTGTTTTCAGGAAATTAGCCCTCCTCACAGCAAAATCTCCATCCCCATCCCTGCACTTCCCCTGGCTCCGTCTTCACTCGAGCACTTTAGTCACACTCCTCTCTTTGGCCAGGTCTTTGGGAAATGGGAAAAGTGCATCATCAGAGGGTGTCCAAAAAAAGCAGAGCTCGCCACTCAGACGGGGCAGCCTGCCTGCACCCAGAGACCCCTCGGGAGGTCCGTCCCTGCTGCTGCGGGGCCCGGCTCTGCCCTTCCCTCCTGCGGAGCCCGGCACCTCATTCCCTCTCAGCGCTCAGACCCGGCCCGACCCTCGCCCCACCGCCTTGCATTGCCCCATCCTCGTGTCCCCGTGTCCCGGTGTCCCGGTGTCCCCATGTCCCGGTGTCCCTGTGTCCCTATGTCCCAGTGTCCCGGTGTCCCGTGTCCCGGTGTCCCGATGCCGACGCACGATGGCGCCGCAGCCCCCGCGGTGCCGCCGGACGCCGTCTGCCAGGCGGCGGCGGCTGCGGCCGCTGGAGACTTTCCCGCTGGGAGAGATGCCAAAGCCAGGCGACACAAACATCCCCACCTTGGAGCGACCGTCAGGGCGCTGGCAAAGGGAGGAACGAGCTCATGGATGTCCTGCGCTGTGTTTCGTGCCCCTCGGATGTCCCACACAGCGGCTGAGCCCACCAGCTCGGGGGCTGTGCGGACTGGGGAGTCAGACTTGCAAAAGGAAGAGGAGGGGATGAGGATTTTCCCCCTTCCAGAGGCAAATTCTCATGAGGGCATGGGCTTGGAGGAGTTTAGTGGCAGAAATATCTGTGGGTTACCTGCCTGTCCTGTCCTCTTGGGACTCGCCTGTAGAATAAGAGAGACAGAGGTGAAAAGGTGGCACAAAGATGTGTTAGCTGAAATGCGCTGGCTGGACTGAAGCAGAATAAGAAACAGTCAGCCTTAGGTGTGTATAGTACACACACACACACACACACACACACACACACACGTATATATGTATAAGTAACATGTAAGGACACTATTGAGATTTAAGTGCAGGGAGAAAAAGACCCAGCTTTCTTTTTTTTTACGAGCCTTCAACTTCATACGCTTCCGTGCCTTCAAACACATGCAAAGTAAGGCCTAGCAAAATCTTTTGCTGCAAGCAAAAACCAAAGAGCACTCTGAATGAACCTCTGTGCTTCCCTGCTGTGTTTGCTTTTCTTAGCTAGGTTAGGTAAAAATGAAGCAGAATTTGCTGCTGTGCATCTGTTTCTCCAAAATCTGTTACCACTGTGGAAAGAGGGAAGGAGTGAAGGCGAGAAGGGGCCGTGTAATGCTTCATATGGCAAGGAATTCAGTAGGGGCAGTCTGGGGGGCAGAGTGAAGGCAGCTGTGTCTTTATCTGAAGGATTTTGTAATGCCCCACTGCCTGTTAGGAAGCAGGAAGCAGGGATGCCCTGGCTGTGAGCTGAGGAGAATCAGCACCAGGTTTCCTGCTGCTGAGTCTCTGCCCAGCCATGCCTGGCACTGGGAGCCAGGCACTAGGGCAGGATGTGTATAAATAAACTCACCAATGACTCCCTGGATGTGCACTACTCCCATAACAGCGTGGCTGAAGCTGCTGTCCTGAAGGCCTGATGCCAGCAATATCAGAGCATGGGGATTTGGGTGTAGCTTGGACATAAGAAATGCAGCATTTTGGTGGGGAAAGGCCACCATTAGCTGAAATTTGCCATGAGCAATTTATTGCCATTTTCAGAAATAGCCTGTTTGACAATAAAGTACTTTTCTTCCCCACCCTTCCCTAAGTACAAAAATATCTCGTTCAGCTGTGCTGATGTCCAAACTGAAGTCAAGCCTGGAGCACCTCTGGGAGTTGCTGATAGGGTCTCATTTGGCAAGGGTGGAGCAGCATCCAGAGCTGGATTATTGTCAGTCAGGCTGACAAAGCAAAACAGAGCATCACCACAACAAAACCCTCTGACCCATGTTATGCAAAGCATTGTTTGTTTGTGACTGCTGGGCTTCTGGTGAAGAGCAAATCCTGAGAGAAACTTAATGGTCCTTTAAGGGAGCTCTTAAGAGTTTTTTTCAGCCCTGCAAGTTATTTACATTAACAGGCTACTTACACATGTTGAAACTTGCTTAACAGTAAGTTATTACTTGTTATTGTTATACGTTGCTGAAAAAGGAGTATGTAAATACATTTTAAAGGGCTTGTGAGAGGCAGCTGGATATAGTTATGTGGGGCAGAATTATGCTAAACAACAAGACCAACAAGAATTTAAACAGTGAACAAAGCAAGATTTCATATGGAGCCTTGTGTCTGGTGTACTGCCAAGCAGCCCTCTTTTCAGCTCTCCCTACCCCATGAGCTTCTGTTCCAGTCACAGACAAAAAACGGGAAGAAAACCTTGGTCTTTCTCTCAAGACATCGTCAAAAACTTTCACTACGTTGTCAAAGGGGGGCAGTCTCAAGCAAAGCAAAAGACTTAAAAAAGCAAACACCTGTGAACATGAATGTTTATGGAAAATTCTGAGAATGGTGCTTCATTTGATGCTGAGGAGTCCCTCTTGGTACAAGCCATAGTTACATTTTTCATAGCCACAGGATCAAAGGGGCTCTCCCCTCTGAGTGCTTTTATAGGAGATGGTGAAACAGCGATGTAAAATCATAATGATTAAAGTGCAATACATAGCAGCCTGCAGAAATGAGCTGATATCTGTTGAAAAGAACAGTAAATAATAAACAAGACTATTGAGAAATATGAAAAACTTAGGCTATTCTGTAGCTAATAGATAACAATGACAGTAGCCTGAGGATAAGGGTAGGAGAAAGCGATGAGTCTTTTCATAGCAGTATATCTTCTGTAGAATAAGAGCAACAAAATTCAGTGAAAAACCCTCAGAAGACAAGTTGTCTGTATGTGTTATTAATGAAGGAGGAAGAATTGAAAGTGTCTTTGGCCCCAGAGAGAGATGTGTGTGCATCACCCCTCTGCTCAGAGTAAGGGCAAAAAAGACAAAGCGCTGAATAGCGAAGGAAATTCTGGATGATCAAAAAATCCAGACATAAATCTGTTGATAGGATGAGTTATGAGGCAGTGGTGACAACTGGATAAAATTAAACCAGTGAATCTGAACATTAAATGCTTCTCTGGCACAGCTTATTTGTTTCGCTGCGAATGCACAGGAGACGCAGCTGACAAACGGTGTTTATTAATAAGCTAATATACTGGAGTTGAACACTGAGGGGGAAATAAAGCAAATGATTGACAGCACTGAACATTTTATCTTGATAGTTTCTCTAGGACACAGAGGCATGGTATGTGCGTCCCTCTCAGGCAGGTTGCTCGGGTCACCAAATGCTTCATGCCAAGAGGCAGCAAACCCATCCACTCCTCCAGCCTCAGCACCAGTGTGCCTGCCCTAGGGAGCAGTTGCTAGAGCTGTGCCACATTTTTGGTGCCTGCTGCACTATGCCAGCAAGTGACTACCTCTCTTTACAGTACAATGACCTCTAGGACCAGAAGACCTCAAACAATTTGAACATTACCAAATAAATGCTATACTGTAGGCAAGCTTGATTTATTCAATTAGTGCTTTTATTGATCTCTATGAATGAATGTTAAAGTAAATGTTTTATTTAGGCTAGAGGAGAACCCTAATTCAAAAGAACATAGTGCATGTATAGAAAGCAAAAAAGCCTGAGAAAGCCCCCAAATGCAAGATGTTAAACTCTGGGACAGGAATTCAGATCTTTGTTTAAGGAAAATATGTAAATAGTCAAACTGTGCAGTAGGTGTATAGAGGTGTCATACTGCTCAGTGAGGTGCCTCACTTCTTGTATTGTTTCTGACAAAGATGAATTTCTGAGACAGGACACCAAACAAAACCCTTTGTCACTGAGGATGACCATGTTCTTACAACCACATCTGCTTACAGAAACTGTCAGAGTGGAATCTGTATTTTTTTCTTATGCAGGAACACCCTGGACCTGCCTGAGTATAGGCTGGTTTGCATTTTAAAAACTCCCCCAGACCTGAGTGATGCTTTTGTATAGGGTGGTGATTCTGAGCTGTCTGAATGCAGAAGAACTTTCATGACATTTTGCTCTCTCCCTCTGTATCTCCTATCTAGTGAGGCAAAATTTTCCACCCTGGCTTCCCACAGCACAAGAGACCTAGAAAGCAGGAGCTGTAGGTGAGTCTCTAGCTATCTAGAGATACTGTCAGTACTGTCAGATACTGTCCCTCTGGAGTCTCACCTGTAACTGGCTTTTTTTTTTTTTTTTTGTCTTTTTTGAGTGAATAGCCCACTTTTTAGATTTTTAATTCTACCAGAAGCCTCAGGCTTTCATAAGTAGTTTGTCAGAGACCCAGCTAGAGCATGAGAACAGTTCCATAGCTGGGTGCACTTTCTGGAGTCCCGTCTTCCTCACACCACCCCAAGTGCCTGTCTCTGCTCACTACTCATGTTCAGGTGCTTCCAAAACATTTTCAGAGCTTTCATACCTCTTGTCCAACCATTTAAGGTTTTTCCTCTGTCTTCTGGGGATCTGCAACTGTTTGGGTGCACCAAACATAAGTGTTAGTTCAGCTGGAGCTAAGCAGGCATTTACTTTCAGATTGCAAATAATTTTGGGACATTATAAAATAGTTTATATTTTTGCTATATTTTCTCAAACATGAGAAGCTGTTTTATCTGCAGCTGTTTTACCTCCCTATATATTTATTTAGATGTTTAGAAGCATTTGAAACATGAAGGGGCCTACAGGGTTCCTTAGATCTGTTGCAGCACCTTGAAATCAGTGGGGAGCTGAGAATCTTGTCCACAGTGTAACTATGATGCATTTTTGTACATTCCTTCAGTTGCTTATTACATCTGTGCTGAAATTAAATGGGTGAAAATGTGAATCTGCAAAACATATGTACCACTCTTATAAATGCTGTTTAACACTTGCTTTGTCCCTAACAGCGCAACTTCTGAGCTCACTCTGAGTCTTCCTATGGCTGTCCCCACAAAATTCCTCTGAGTGCACTGCTATTGCCCACATCCTGCAGCATGCTCAGGAACAAGCAGATTAGGTGAACTACTTGATGACAACCAATTCTTGTAAATTCCAGTCCAGTCCGTGGACTTGGGAATAATGTTCTATGCCAGATATGAATTGCTTTAATAAAGGGTCCATGTGATACAATTTCTTAAATCTCAGTTGTGAAGAAAGAGATCAAATAAATGTCTCCTGTCTCATTCCCCACTGATGGTGTGCCGGGGGTCTTCTCCATCTCTCAGGCTAATTGTCATTTCACCTGTAATTCATTCTCCCACATCAGGTGTCTGAGACAGTGATCTAATATGCTGATAAAGGAGAGTCCTGAGAGAAACAGAGAATTGGTTCTACACACCATAACTATTCATGAAATTTGCTATCATCTCTATAATTACATTTTGTCCAAAAGCCAGATCAAGCTGAACTCACTGGGGAAGAGGCTATCAAAAATTAATAAACTTATCTCAGGGACAGAATTTCAGGTATTGTTTTGAAAGAACAAAAATACAAGAAAATATTATTTTTATGGTGTTTTTATGTTTTTTTTTACAATGATGAGCAAGAGAAGGTAGGGTGTCAAACACTACATTTCAGAATGGTGTTGTGATTCTCCCATTTCCATTTTGCATTTTGGAGTATGAGTGTGAGTGAATATATCCTGTAATTTTCTCATATTAATAAGAGACTCAGTGAACCTTCCATGAATCTTTTTGTATAAGTAGCCAATGTCAATATGAAAATTTTCTCAGTGAAGAGCATTCATGCTTTTTCAGTTGTGTAGGAATCATTTTTTTAGTTATTATTATTATTATTAGGTTGCTCTCTATGTTGTTGAGGGTCCATTGCCTGATTTCCTTCACAACTAGGGGAAATTTGTGGTAGTTTATGGGACTTCTCTGTAAAATGCCCTTTTTCTGGAAAGTTTCCATTAAAAGAGAGTAGTCCCATCTCTTCAGAAGTGGGCTAGCTGGACTGAATTAAGTGGAAACTGATCTCTGGAAGTTCAGAAGGATGTGCATGTACCTTGAGAGCTCTTCTGAGTAAATCTGTAGAGTTGCATCCAAAAAATCTGGTGGGGAAATCATGATGTTACCTTGTGAAAATTAGCTATTAGTTAAACAGCACCCTGCTTCCTTACCCATTCCCCATACAAGATTTATTGATTTCTAGACAGAGTAATTTATGAGATTAGAATGAGGAATTAGCAAGTGCCAGTCAGACAATCTGTATTGGTGGGTTTCAACAGGAGAGCAGACAGTAAATTGTTGTGACTCAGTGCAGTGTTGTGAGTAGATGTAAATTGCCAACCCACCAATACTTCAGAGCCATTAAGTGCCAACACTTATTGATTAGTATGTGCTTTTTCCTGCTAATGGCACCAATTTCTGAACAGCCACGGTATGATTCTGACATTCATTATACTTTCAGTGTCTTGAAGGGGACTCAGCTGCTTTTGCCCTTGACTTCTGTAAAAATCCTGCCACCAGCGTTCTGTAGATGTGAGTTTCAAATACAGTGACAAGAAGCTAAGATCAAGGCTGCTGCCAGCCACCACACTGAAAACACCCCCAGCAGCATTGTGCAATAAGCTGTGCATGTTTGTGTGTAGTTAAAGAGCTGGGTCAATGGCAAGAAAGAAGGAGGAATAAATGCTGATGAAGATTCTTTCTGCCCTCTCCTCTCCCAAACCCACACTAACTTCATTTAATAGCCCCTTTTGTACTTTACTGTCAGCCAGCATCTTACCCTGCAAAATCCTCAAAGAAGACAGATTTCACCCTTCTGCTCCCTGGGAAAGGACACTATTAATCCCTTATCACTAATGATTAACAGTTTGAATATGCTAAAATATACAGTCATATCCCCCCTCAAATCTGTTAGTTGAGACCAGAAACTCTGATCAGTCTCTCTGGGTCCTGCCAGCAACCAATCTCCTCCTGGGGTCAGCCACATCTCCTCTTTTCCTGGCAAAGGATGGGCTTGCAGAAGCATATGCTGAGACCAAAAAGGCCCAAAGGAAGTTTTGTCTCAGTTCCCAGGTGTATTTATGCCAAGAGCTTAATCTGAAGGGCAGTGTCAGAGAAACCATCTAGGCAGAGCTGTCTCTACAGAAGGGGAGAAGGATTTGGATGGGCAGGAGTTGATGAAATGAAGAGAAGCTAAGCAGTTCCTCCTGACTGCTCTGATGAGGCTCCTCTGGGCTGCTGCATACAGAAGACAGGGATTTCTTCAGGCCATGCCCTGGCCATTTGAGTCAGGTTGTGAAGCTGTACAAGCCCACAGGTTTGTTCAGTGGAGAAAACCTGTGTTAAGAAGCGAGGAGTCTTTAAAGCACAGTTGTCAAAAACAACCAGTAACAGCCACAGGGTGCTAGACTATGTGAGCAGCTGGTATAACACCTACATACATGGGAAATGGATAGCATTCCTCTTCTGGCACTTTAAAAATTCTTCTGTAACTATCAGTTAAATTTGTCACACACAAAGGTCAAACAGATTTCATTCTGTCATTTATTGTGGCTATCTCATCAAACAGCCAGGGTTTCTTTCAGAGTAAAGGGCTTTGTTCCCACTTTACAGAAGTTCAAGTAAAACCAGAAGAAAAGAAAAACATTTGCTCTCACTTGTCATCACTCAAGGCTTGCATGAGCCTGAATATCCACTAACTTCCTCACATCAACGAATATAAACAGAAAACTTTTTGTGTTGAAGGGAAACAGACTTTCTGGAGGGGACAGAGAAGAAAATATTTCTTTTACCTTTGTGATTAACACTGTCACTCCTTCCCCAGAAGTTTGTTCCTTTAAAATATGTGGGAATGGTGAGGCAGCACAGAAAGTTCAGAGACAGATGAACAGAGGAAGGGTGAGACAAGGATCCAGATATCTCATTTTGTCACAATTTGCAGTTTCATAAGCATATCTCACCATGTTCCTAGTGGAGAGAATTCATAGGTATTTAAAAAAAATTATACAACCCTGCCATAAACTTTGCAGAATGAGATCAGGAAGAAAGGAATAAGAGTGCAGTAACGAGAGCAGACATTATCCTTGGAGCTTGCCAACTAATGGCTGATACCAGCTCACAGAGAAGCTGAGTCTCCACAGGTGTTCAGAACTCAGCTGCATCTGCCAAAAAGTACATGGGAAGAATGTAGTTCAATTTTTGAATATGCAAGGACATCTCCTTGGGGAAACAATGGCCTTAATGATGAAGGTTTGAAGGAGTGAAAACAATTCATTAGTCATAAAGAAACCTTGGTGAGCCACCCAGTCCCTCAGGAATTTAAGATGACTCTTGTTCCCAGTAAGAATGCATATGGCTTTCAAAAACACGTAAGAAGAATGAAGTGTTGCAAGAACTGGATCTGAAGGAGTGAGTAAACAAAGAGAATTAATCTTAGGATTTTTAAAGTAAATTAAATCCCCCATTGAACTAGAAATCTGACACCTGAATAGTATGACAAATCAATGTGTCTGCCTTTCAAAGGCTGTCCTCCATCTTCTTTTGGTTAGTCCCAAAGAAAGATGCAAACCAGACTATGCAAAATACTTCCCAAACGAAAGTGCAGTCTGGCCACAGGACCCGCTTGTCACATTGTGATTGCAGGATAATGTAGCTCACAAGCCACAATGCTGTGCCTGCTCCCATGTACACATTTTGTTCAGCTTTTGATTCATCTCTTTGTTCAGGCAACTTGAATTGCTCAGCACGTCTGTTTGGGCTTTTCAGAACAGGCTGATTCCTTGCTGGAAGATAAATGGTGGATGTACAGTTTGAGGACATTCATTCTTAGTTTACCTTAATCAGAGCCAGCCAAACCCAGGAAAGTGTTCTTCAGAGAACCATGTAATTATTTTGACATTTGGGTTTGTTCCAGTTTGAAATGAAATAAATTTTGTCAAAATTTCTAGAAGAAATTCTCTATGAAGAAATAAATCACACAGCAAACACCAACAGCATGGTTATTTTTGTAGTGCAATATGCCTCCTCAAGAGGTAGGCGTGCAAAACCATTTGTTAAACAAATGTGCAGATGGTGGTGCCCCATACTTGGCATAGTCTGGAATGAGGTTTTCCATGGATCCAAAAGTCTATCTCATCTTGAACTGGGGCGCTGAAGCATTTTGGACCTCTCAAGTTATTGCTTCCAGGACAGAAAATGTGGAAGTGGTGGTGAGGCAGTCCTGCATTGTGGCACACTGCTGCTGAGAGCTGCTTTACCATGCCACTGCTGGCTCCTGAGGCAGCTTCCTGATAGAAATTTGAATTTGATTTAGCTGAAGTCCTAATGAGTAAAAACACCACACCATGTCATGAGTGTTATAACTCAAGATCATGTTATCAAATTTTGTCCAATAAATATTAGCCAGTAACTGATGTAATTGCTCTCTCTGTCTGCTTGCACAGAGATCCCCTTCACTCTGAACAGAGGTAGCAAATGGATGTGTTCATTCTCCCTTCAGAGCAAAGCCAAAATTTGCAATACTTAGTAGTTCCCTACAGCCATTACATTAGGTTGGTTTCCTCATGCCATGCTGATCCCATCTGCTCTGTGTCAGAGGTTTCCAGATCTGAAACACACCTTTCCATGTAGGCCACGGCTTCCCTTCGCTGAGCCTGGCTGTCCATAGGCAGCCTGAGGCACTGGGACTGGGGCTTTTGAGTCAGGGTGGGTGCACAGCAGAGGGCAGCTCTCACATGCTTCCCAAGGCAAATAAAACACAAATAGAAGGAAAGGGATTGAAGTAAGGTTGTTTCATGGCCAATTCTCGGCAAAAGTTTGGATGGTGGACTTTTTTTTGGGCAATTTTTCAAATCAAATTCTGCAGCCAAAAGGCTGCAGAAGTCAGAAGGCAGTTGGGAGAGCTCAACAATGCTCCTTGCCTTGTTGGGATCATTTGTCACACTGGCTCGGTAGTACAGAGTGAGATGAGTGTAATGTACCTTTGAAAATGCTTGCATTGCTTTTTCTAGAATATCCATGTCCAGACACTTATGGAATATGCAGTTTTCTCTTGGTTAGTATATTCTGCTAAATGCTGCTGTGTTATTTTGGAAATGGGCAGAATTTTTGCTGGAGTGATTTTCCTCCTCGCTTGGAAAGAAAATCTAACTTAGGAAGTAATAATTGTGTATGTGCTGTAATATTTGAATCCACATGAACTGAAGTCAAAGCTTATGTAAGGTATTCTTAAGTTCTGGAATTTTTTTTTATTTTTTAAGGATGGGGAGATTTGCTGGAGAAGAAGATTATATTGGTGTTTGTAGTCAAGAAGATATCAGTGTGAATTCAGTCTATTTGGGAAGAGAGAGAAAGGGAAGAGTGAGGAAGAAAGTGATTTTCAGCACTGTAGTTTGCATAAGGCTACAGCTTGTGCTTCATTAGACACTAAAGAATCTAAACCCTACTCATGATTAAGTGGCTTTGGATTTTTGAGAGGACATGGGGGAAAAGTTGAGATTGCTACGAATATGTTTTATGCTACTTTAGGTAATGGATAAAGTGAAGTGGTTATAAAGAGGCTTTCTGGCCACACATTCAACATATTGGGCCACTACACTAATATACAGAATGGCAGTCCTCTTAAACTACATTTACAGATATGACTATATATGTAAGTGGTATATAGGTGTATATGTAAATTATATATATAAATGCAAGCACATGCACATATATAGATATGTACATGTATAATATGTAAATATTAATTTCCTATATTATGGAAAAGAGTATTAAAGGGAATGAAAACCTGGCAGATTATCCACCCCATTTACCAACACAGTGAGGGTTGATGTATGTCAGTTATACACAATACACAGCAAACATAATGCATTCACTGTTACTCTGTCCATTAGATACTTGAGTAATGAGATTTCAAAAGCTTTTTGAGGTCTTGGCGTTAACCTGGGAGATCTCCTATCCACTCTTTGTCTGCTGGAGATAGCACACTTCTTTTAATTTACAAAATGATTTAATGCACTGGGGCTTTGAAAGAGATGGACTAGCCATCAGTAATGCCAGGGGGAGCTGCAAACTGAAGATAGCAAGAAGCATTGAAAGCATTTCTTTTACACAACTTGCCAGGCTTTCCGGGCTTATTTTTTTAAAACATTTTTAGTCAAGCATACCACATTAGACAAATTATTTTGTACATTTGCAATCTTAAGCAGCCTAATGTCAAAAATCATTCAAAGTTTTCCAAATGCAAAAAGAAGAGGAGTATATTGTTATGATGTTATTTAGCTTGCCAGTGAATGAGGGTAACACAGCACCCTTACATCCATGTCCGGTAGATCACCAAAACATGCAGAAGGCACTTAAACCTCTCTGCTGAGACAGGTAATGTCTGGGACTTTTCTGCAGTGTTTTAGGAGATTGGGGCTCACAGGCCTGCCCTTCCATGGCAGACTGTAACTAAAATACTGCTGGTACCTGCTGCTGACCCCAAAAAGGATCTCCAAGAATTCACGTGTTGTAATGGAGGTGTGTAAATGCTCCAGTGGTTCTTTTGGTCTAAGGTGTTGTAAAGAAGAAGCAAGAGGGTCATAAGATGAAAAGATCTCAAATAGTCTCAGTTCTTGATTGTTCCCATGATAAATGTCTGTCACTTGGAGCCTTATGTTGGGCTCTGAATTTGGGTACAGGGCTGTTGTTATTTCCAGGAAAGCCAGTATAATACTCTAGGGTGGAACAGGACCATATGTCCACTCTAAGTCACACCTCTGTCTCCTCTCTCTCAGAATGGTTGTTCTGATGTTTCCTGTCCTTGTTTCCATCCTTTTTATCATGGTTACTTACAAAGCTGTTTCATTTCTTTGGTTCTCCAATGTCATCACAATGCATATGGCTGACCCAGTAAGGCACAAATGAGATATTTAATATAGACTATATCTGGACCTTTCCTCCATCAGCAGTATTCAACATGCAGGCCAGAAATATTTGACAAAGCTCTAAGGTCTGTTTATCTTGGGGTATGGCCAACTGATTACAGGGGTATTTAAAAATGCACTTCAGTCTCTGGGAGTTAATCTGTGCATTATTAGAACCAGGCAGACAGAACAATGGGTTAAATGAGTCCTTGGCTATTAGTTCAGTTTAAATTTGGCAAATATTCTACTTCATTACAGTAAACATCCCAGAGATGATATTCAGAACTGGATCTGTGTAGCACAGGTAACAGCCCTGGCTGAAGTCCAGGAGTGGGAACAATCTTGCAGGGGCTTCTTCAGCAGCCATTAGGAAACCATTACTGGTAAGCTATAAGGAAAGATGGTTAACAAAGTCTGAAAATGAATCAAGACCTTTTGGGTTATTTGTGTCTGGAGAGATTAATGAGTGGCCATATAAGCAATTTATTATACAGTAAACATGGGAAACAGTGGATGTAAGGAAGTCTGGTTTTCTTTAAGACCATGTTTAATTTCCAGCCTTGACCTCACTGCAATAATCACAGCCTTTTATGAGCATCCTGTCATTCCTGCAGTTCCCTCTCCACTTAATCTTAAGCCTCCCCACAGTATCTCCAGGCCCTTCCCCACCCACCCACCGGTGTGAAAGAGGCAGTACCCAGCTATGGCCAGCTCTGAACTGGCACCTAAAATATGACAGATAAATGTTCAGCTTTATGCTGTGGCCATAGCTCAGCAGGCTATGGATTAAAAAAAAAATTGTTGGGATTTAGGGCAAGATTTTGGTGCCTAGACATTTATGTAATTGCTTAAAACTGATGTCCTGGTCTAGAGGCTTGCACATGGAACTGGAGCTAAGATACAAAATATATTGAAGACCTGCACTCCTCTGGAGCAGCAGATGGAGGATTCATGTGGACATCTAAAATAGCTCTAGATGTTTTTCTGAGCAATTGAATTGTCTCCCATTATCTATTTAAGCCTTTAAGTGTCAGATTTTATTTAAGTCAGCCAAGTATTGCTGAGTTGGACAAAGAGATAGACCTCCCAATGATACAGAATAGGCTTCATTTCCTCAGTAGATGGAGCTAAAAATGGTACTGAGTAGGCACTGAAAGTGAACATTTGTGCTACTGAAGTGTATCATTGCTTGGTAATTAGTGAAGAATAGTAGCTGGCTCTGCAAGTCACTGTGTGCTGCTTCAAAAGCATAGTCATTTTGCAGTGAGGATTTTCACTTGAAAAGAATCCCTCTATCATGCTACTTTTTTTTTTTTTCCACATTCCAACTTAATAACTTTTCTCCCTGATACTTCTGACAAAATCCAGGTGTGTTAATAGTGTCTCCAAAATGAACACGTCTCCAGACAACTAGATGGGGAACATTAGTATTCAGGGTGAAATGAAACCAAGATAATAACTTTTAGTCTTAAGCTTAACAGAATCATAGAATCATAAAATGATTTAGGTTGGAAGAGACCTTAAAGATAATTTTATTCCAACCCTCCTACCATTGGACCAGTTTGCTCAAAGCTCTATCCAACCTGGGTGTCTTTTGAGCACTTCCAGGGATGAAGTATCCATGACTTCTCAGGCTCACCTGTGCCAGTGGCTCACCACCTTCACAGTAAATAATTTCTTTCTAAAATCCAGTCTAATTTCTTTCTAAAATCCAGTCTAAACCTGCCCTCTTTCAGTTTATAGCCATTTCCCCTTGTCCTATCACTTCCTGCCTCTGTAAAAAGTCTCTCTCCTGGTCTCTTGTAGGCCCCTTTCAGGTACTCAAAAGTGCTGTAAGGTCTTCCCTGAGCCTCCTCTGCTCCAGGCTGAGCAGCCCCAGCTCCCTCAGGAGGTCTCCATGGGAGAGTCCTCCATCCCTCTGAGCCTTTTCATGCCTTTTTCCTGAACTTACCCCAACAGATCTGTGTAGGCACATATGCGTGCATGTATATATAAATGCATTATTACTTATTAGTGTAAGTCTTTTCAACCTATTATGTGTTGCACTCCATTTGTGGATGTTGTAATGTTTCTCTCTTTAATAATCAGAAAGAGCATCTGTCTCAATGCCACTGGAGTTCCAGAGGGCCTCTTAGGTTATATGTCATCACAGACAATTTTTTTTAAAATGGTCTGTAGTAATGATTTGCCATTACATGGAGAAATGGAACATGTCCCAGAAATGAGGCTTTTCCCTTATATCAGTAGGAGACTTGAAAGTTTCTTTCACTATTAGATAAGACATCACTACATGATAAATAATTTAGGGAATATTAGTATTGATAATAATTCATCTAATGGTCAAAAAAAGAAAATGACCCAAACAAGCACCTTAAAAATCCCCCACTTTATTTGTTACAGAGCCTCAAGAGAAAATACTTTGAGACAGAATGTTCTGAAAAGCAGAGTGAACACTGCACACTGAAATTTAACAAGTAAAAGTACTGACAACTGGTCAAAGATAAGCTATTTCCTAGGTTTCCATAAAAAATTCACTCATCTATACTGCTGACTTACTATGCATTAAATAATTCAGTCCTCTGCTTTGATGAATGATTTTTTTTAGACAATGAATTTTCAGCTATTTTTTCTACACCTCTCGTTGGCTTTTATACAGCCATAAAACCATGACATAAACCAGAACATAATCCATCACACAGCATAACCTTCTGCAAATACCATAGGAGGTTGCTTCAAATATGACACTAATTTAGAAGCACTGAATCCCAATGCCTGTACCATACAACTTTTTTGTGGTGGTAGAAAGAAAAGTTGTCCTCAAACCAAAACTGAATGCAAGTGAGTTCACTCACTAGTGAATTACTAGTGAGGCATTGTTGTTCCAGCCAGTGTGCTACATCTGTAAGCCAGAAAGGAAGTAAAATTTAGGCTTTTAACCATGAAGTATCATTCCAACAGGATTTCAGCTTCTGATAGTCTTCACATGTGTGGGGATTCAACCCTACATGGACACTGCAGAGGGTTTGACATTAAAACAAGCAAAGAGCACCAGATCAACAGAAAGACCAATGCCAGTCCAAGATTCAATTTTACCTAAAATATCATCATATCTGCCCACAATGGCTACAACAGCTGCACCTTTTTATTTCCTACTTTCTGCTGAGCAGATGTTGCCCAAAAGTATTTTTGACACAATTTTGCAACGAGTGAGAAGACAGTAAAAGATCTGATAAAGCATCCCCATGCCATAATCACCTTCATATCATACCACAGAAACACAAGCCTGCTTCTGTGCCTTGTAGTGCATCCAGAAAGCACTACAGAATACATCATTTAGGGAGTGAGCTGCTGCTTTTCAGTGCCTTTCCTGGGTGGAAATGTCACCAGTCTCTGCTCCTTCAGATATCAATATGTTGCCAATGCCCCAATGACTCCCACAGCAGACAGGGAAAGAATTACAGATCCTGTAGCCTTCCTGTTCATAAGTGATGCAACAGTGAGAGCAGCACATTTAGGGATGCAGTAAGTCAAAGGAGAAGGGGACACATGGAATTATATTTTTTCCAGGGACTCCTGTTGTTAGCATTTAGCAATGGTCTGGTGTGAAAAGGATTAGCTTTATTTAGAGAATTCTGACTAGGTGTAACAGAATCTGTTAAATAAGATATTTGCTCAAGTTTCTATCTGCTTATTTACTTGGGATTTTACTTTGTTACTTACTGCACTGTTGCTCACATTCTTGGAAAGAGTGAGGAAACCAACAGGATTTCAAGTCTGAATGAATGCACTGATAGTCAGCAGAGTCTTCTTCCACCCCTAATGGCCCAGGGGGAAGCACTTTTTTCCCTCAGATGTGGATCTCTTTACAGTATCACCAAGGAAGCCATGAAGCTTAAAGGGTTACTCTTTAATACGTGAATCCTTCTGAGTGCTCACTAAGGGATAAGTTTGTTTTTTTCTCTAACATGTATGCTTTGTATGTTGCATTAGCTTAATGACTGAGATCATGAGGTGATTTCATCATGGTAGTGGCAGTCCTTGAAATGCTGCCTCATCTGGAAGCCAGTTAATGGAATAAAAAGCCTTCTTCTTCCACAATAGAAAGCAGCAGAAACATTTGGGTTTCAGAGTCCAGAATACAATTTTCTCATGGATAGTCTAGCAAGAACATTTTAAATTGAAGACTATTGAATGGAACTTCTTGCAAAGAGCTTAAGGAATTTTGTCTTATCTCAATAGCATTAAATAATCTCAGCTGAGCACCAACAGGATTTTATTTTCAAACCAAACAAATCCAGCCTAACTTGAAACCGTAAAAAAAATACCCCAAAACTTAAAACAACTATGTTTTTTACAGAAAGATGAAACTTATGGATGCAACATCTTTTTAGTACATTGTACATGCTCAGCTATACTGTTATAGATGGTATATAATGTAGTATTTACTGCATGCTCCAGAAACTGCCAAATGTTTTCCATAACCCTTCTTCATATTAAAATATTTCAGATACATCTGTACTGCACTAAATCCTATGCTGCTATTTGGCATGAGCTGTATCTTCAGACTGTTCTGCAGAGTTAAACTGTGCCAAGACTGAAGTATTGATTGCTACTTATTGTGCACAGCATACTAATAAATCCCAGCTTGGTGCCCTGGCCAGCCACATAATATATACATAGCCCTGGAGGAAAGGCTTGTGCATTTTAATGGTGCTGTCCTAATGGAACAAGGCTCTAACAAGTACCTTTCAGGATTCTGTGAGATGAAGGAATTGATCCAGCTGAGCCATTAGCATACACACTGTGAGCAAAAGCCAGGGGCTGCCACGTCTCCAGTTTAGCTCATGGTGCTGGAACAGGGATGTCTCCATCTGGGCTGGAGGCTACGACCAAGAGAAAGAGAGAAGCTTAAACTGACAGAGGTTAAATTTCTCTGCAGTCCTATATGAAGGACAGACTTTATATTGCAGTGTTCACACCATCTCTTCATAAATTTTTTTATCCTATACTTTAGAATGCTCTGACTCCTTTTTTCCCAGAGTGTCATCATTCTAACTGATCCTAAGCTTTCAGGGAAAATTCAAAATAAATGTTATTGCACACTAAATCCTAAAATTATACAAATGTGCTTATGTGAAGTCTGACTCATTGAACTGTAAATACTGAGACCTTGATGTTAGATCGCCATGCCTCTATGCAAATGCTAATTTCTAAAAAGAAATTATGTATTTTCTATAGTATATATGTATATAAATTTTTAAAATACTAAAAAACTCAGACATGCAGATCTGTCACTTAGGAACATGGTTTAATGGTGACCACAGCAGTGCCATGTTTATGGTTGGACTTGATGATGTTAGAGGTATTTTCTAGCGTAAATGATTCTGTGATTCTGTGTCTGTATGGTTCTATATGCACCCTGTACTTGAGCATGTACCAGCAAGAATTTGACAGCATCGTCTCATTTTCATATAAAAAGCCTTCCAAGTGTGGAACAGACCCTCTCAGTCCTTATTCTGGTATTAGTTGAGATGTTTTCTGGTGGAAGTACCTGGAGTGGGTCTGCACAGTAGCTGTGGAAGAAAATGACCAAATATTAGTGGGAAATTAATAATTTTTCCCGTTAGCAATCAGTGGTATGGCTGATATAATGATGAGGTGAAGGAAACCCAGAGGATGATTCAATAGATATAAAGGACTGCCTCTCAGAAAGCAGAGCAGAAGAGGAGTGAGTAGGAATTATGAGGAAGAGACACCTGTATTTTATGGAAGAGGACAAGGGAGGGATGAAATGGCAGAATTCAGGAACATGGCTTTCAAAGGGGGAGTGACTGGAAAGAGGAATGTGAAATAATCAAGAACAGAGATAAAACTACCAGCTGGGGACTTTCTACCTGTGCAAACAGGGACAGAAGGTGGGCTCTTCTGGACGTAGCATTTCATAGTCTTGGTAGCTGAGGGTAATGAGGGCAATCAGGAGTAGCATGCTGGTAAGAGCAGAGTATTAACTGAGTGCCACAAAATCTGCTTTGAACAAACCTTATACTGGAAGCTGTGTTCTTTCAAGCCTTGAAAAAAAGCCATGGGACAAATACCAGCTAAAAAACAAGATTGAGGAAGAGCATTTGCATACTGAGTGTGAAGTAGGTTTTTGTGATCCTGTTGTATCTGGGCTTCTGTTGATTATTTCCCTGCATTATTTTTTTCTGAAATATCACAATAAACACAACCATAACAACTCTTCTGGGAGGCTGTTTGGGATGCTTGGCTCACTAGTATCTATAGTTACTCAGAGCATAATCTACTTAATAGTCAAATCTTTCTGGGAGCAGAAAATTGCATAAGGATTCTATTAATGGTATGGAAAACACAGAGTATCATTTTTGTGTAATGGGCACTGAACTGAAGTGTCTTGCCTTGCTCTGTGCACTGTAACACTTCTGTTCTGGGCTCACTAGTAATTAAGTCACAATAAACAGAACAATGCCAGAGAACATTCTCGTTAGTGGGATTTGGTCTTTCATGCTATTATAGATTTAAAATACTCCCTATCACAGTGGTGATCCAGGCTAGCTAGCATTCCCCACCCCCCCATTCCTAAGTATCTCTGGCAGGAGCATTCCCCACAGGACTATCCTGCTTCAAGGGCTCTCACTCTTGGAGTGTGTGGGTGCAGTCACTCCAGCTGCGTTGCCAGAGGATGGTCCCGGGGACATGGCACTGTTCCTGCAGATGCATCCTGGCTGGAGTAATCTTACCAGTTCATTTATTTTGGTGCACTGGCACTCCTCTTAAATTAAGAGCATGTTAAATGTACGGATGATATTAGCAGTGATAATTCTAGTCCGCTTGTTCATCGGAGCAGGTGTCAGGCTCATTAAGGCCTCCGTGCACGTACTCACCACAATGCACACAGATGGATGTGGAAGGTACCCAGCAATTAGGCTGGTGCAGAATTAAATGGAGCTGTGCTTGACCGTTGTGTACATGCAGAGACAAAAGACAGGCCAAAATAGTCCTTTAATGTCCTATTCTTAATATTTTATTTCCATAAAGTGACTAAAATTATTTTATTTAGGAGACCTGGTACCTTTGCGTAGGAAAAGTGAACATTCAGCGCTATTAATAATAAAACTGTGTATGATGTGCATCCTAAAATGCTCTGCATTTGTTGGGTTGCTAAGACCTGCAAAGCTGCTGTGAGGAAGGACAGTATTTCTGGGGACTACTTCTATATATGTAGGCATCAAAGCTGAAAAGTCCCAAACAATTTAAAAGCAGTAGTGAAGTTAAAGCCTTCAGTCCTGACACTGAGCCCACCAGAAAAGTAACCTTTTTTGGCTTGGCAATCCTAATCCAGAACTCCCTGATATGCAGCTTTGCAGGCTGCAGGATGGTAAAGTTTGTGCAAAGAGCTCTAATAAAGGTGATTTGGGATGATACAACTGCAGGAGCAGGTGTAGTTTTTTGGGTCAGAGCTTTACTGCAGATTTTTTTTTTTTTTTTCCCCCTTTATCACGTGTATAACCCATTTGCAGAACCTGGCAAATGCAGGAGCAGATTTTCTACTGCCCATCACTACAATCAACAACAAAGCTGACTATTGCTTATTAAGACTGTACTTTGGTTTGGGAGCTGTACCATTTTGAAATATTATATGTTCATGTAAATCTTAATCAAATATGCATTCCGAAACGATTAAACAGAAGCTATTGCATTTGAATTTTTGTACTGGAAATTGGTTTTCTTAAAGGGTTTTCACAGGCTCTTGTTCTGGTATAAATTTCCTGCTTTGATCTTGCCAAAAGACATATCATGTTTTATTTCAGGTACAGTAGGAGTGAGATCCTCAACAAAGTGCAGTCAGTGTAAGGCAAGATTAACAAAGGGATAGACAAAGACAAATTTTTTAAAAAAGTTATGTAAGTCTTGTTCTGTGGATTTATCTTTTTAAATATTATACAATCCTGATAGCCCTGGGAAGCAGTAATTCTCTCCAGATCAGCTGCACATTATGCAGTTGCTTCACTGATTTCAGGGTGCTGCTTACTCATCCAAAAGTCTTGTGTATTTAGAGGGAGAATGTGGATTATGGTCATTTCATCCAGGGTATGTGAAAATAATTGCAAGCAATGCTGATGGGCAAATGTCCATTGCTAACTGAGTCCTTTGGCTTTTTCCACCTTGGCAATGAACGGAAGGTCACCAGTTGCAGATCCATCCATCTCTCCATCCTCAGATGGACGAGAGTGTTTGACACAGAAATAACGGAGCTTAAAAAAGGCAGAA
Organism: Pyrgilauda ruficollis; assembly: GCF_017590135.1. Classification (NCBI taxonomy): domain Eukaryota; kingdom Metazoa; phylum Chordata; class Aves; order Passeriformes; family Passeridae; genus Pyrgilauda; species Pyrgilauda ruficollis. The sequence goes on from NW_024525601.1 coordinate 3,681,317, forward strand.
GAAAAGGTCAAAGGGTTATAAAGATACTGAGGGCTGCCCAGGCCAGGCCTGATCCTCAGAAGCACCTGGACATTTGTGCTGTGGGAGGGGAAAGGAGGGGGTGCTGCTGAAAATAGAGCGAGTCTCCTGCATTTGAGATGACCAAATATTTTCCTCTTGTACTGCTGTCCCTGCAGACTGCAGGACCCCTGTCAGGGAGGGCCTGGATGAAGTTGCCTCCCAGAGTTCCTGATGTTTGTTCAGGAAAAGTTCTGTGGTACTTCAAGGTCTTCTGTTCTGTTGACTTGGGGCATCTCATGACCGCTGAGGAGGCGAAAAGTTTTGCAATCATTTGTGTGTAGGCAGGTGTGCCTGTTCCTTGAAAATGCCTTGCTGTGGAGATTATTTACTCATCCTATAAAAGTGGAACCTGAACTTCCTTCTTACAATACCAGTCTACCAGCAGACACTCACATGAGAGCTATATTTATGGCAAGTTTTATTTCTTTCTTGTTCCATCTGCAAACTGTATGCATTTCTTTTACTTACACATAGAGATATGTAACATTCTCCATCCTAAAACATCTTGTTTTCGAGGCTTTGGGTGTGTTCTCCCGGAATATAGTATGATTTGCTTATTTACAAGTTGAAGAACACACAATGTGATTTACCAGGGCATTGTCTCCCAAGGAGTACAACATTACTTAGAGAAAAAACTTAGATAAGATTTTAAGAATAAAATTTAATCATTAACAGGCTTTTTACTAAGGACCTTTTTCCACATGAGTGGTCTTTCCCTTAGGATCTTAGGCTATAGAAGAGGAAGAACCCTTCTGTTTATTAAGCCTAGGCCCCCGCTTTATTGTGCAAACTTGCCGCATAATACCATGCCCAAAATTTAATCAAATAGTGCTTCTCATGCAAATAGCATTGAGTGCAGTTGGAACACACAGGAATATAGGACGGATCTGAGCCTTAATCTTTCCATGAGTGTTTAGCATAACAAAAGCAAACTGGTTGAGTAAGCTGATGGAGAATCATGTGTTTAGTGAGAAGAGAAGGGAGACAAAGAGCAAAGACTTCCAGTGCATGGTGTGATTCTGCACCATTCAGCAGAATAGCTCCTGTTCATGAAGACAGAGTACCTCCTACTTTACAGAGTCTAAAACTGATTGTAAAAGGCAATGCTTATAGTACATGATTGTATTACATACAGAATGACTCTTTCCTTATAGCAAAGGTCTAAAGCAGATTGCTTGAAAATGTATCTTCAAAGTGAAAGTTTATATTTCACTGGGAGAGGGATTTTTTTTTTTTTTTTCTGAGAGGCATTTCACTGAAAAGCGTGAAATAGGAGTTTCTGATGCAGATATATTAGTCTTTGAAAAAATGACTCAGTGTACCCAGGACTGAAATTGAACTTTGGGAAGCTCAGGTAGAGCGGTGTTTTAGTTAGATCATGGTGGTTTCACTTTTTTTTTTTAATATTACATGTTGAGCCATAGGAGCCAATTCACACTGAATGATACTGATATTGTACAAAAACCAGAGACACTTTTTAAGTGCCTTGTCTGTTCATTTTAGCAAAATAAAGTGCTTGCTCAGCCTGTACTGGTAAATTAGTTGAGCCATTATTGCATGCAATGACAGTGAACTTGAGAGGTTTTTCAACCTGCTGGCTTAGCTCTGTATTTTTGTGTCACTAGAAATTATAAATCAGATTGTCCTTTGCAGGAAGGTCACTGACTTTAACCATGTGGGAATGCCCAGCTAGCACAAATATCTCTGCAAGATACTGGGCTGTGCCTTTTTTGAACAACTTTATTAGCCTGGCCAAAGAATTTTGCTTCCATCTCTAAGCTAGCTCTCCATGTAGCAGCTAACAGGTACCTGTGCTGTGCTTTGTGCTGCATAAACATGCCCCAACCACAATTTGAACTGAAAACTGAACTAAAATAATGTTTTAAAAATCCATATCCTCTTAAAGCCCATATAAACATATTTAGCTCAATTTTAAGTTTTCTTTTGTCACTTTTGGATATGTCTCTTGCTGAAGCAAGATAAAGCAATGTAAAACAGTTTTAAAGCTCACGCACACACTTTAAGCTTTGCATTTTTTTCCTTAAAGTGTGTTTTGAAACCAGTTTAGTTAAATGGCTACAATCTTTGTGTTTTGACAGGCAGAGAGCTCTTGGTGCTTTGAAGTTAGCTGGACCTTTGCCAATGTAGTCAGAATTATTTAAGATCTTTATGCTGTGCCAGGGTTTGGAAGGGCGATATAGAGAAAAGCTACATTCTCAAAAGATTCTCTGTAGACTGAAAGCAGGGTCTGAATGAACATTATCAACAAGCAACTTGTGTCTTTTCAGTAATTAAAATCTGTAATAAAAGGGTGCTCTCATTTTGGAATTCACAAAGTCATTAAACTCCTTCAAGTGCTGCTTCCCTGTGAGCATCTGATAAAAACAGTCCAAACTCCTAAAAGAACTAAAGAAATCCAAACCCCAAACCTCATGAAAATCAAAACAGTCAAACTTAATGGGAAAAAAACCAGTCCAGAACAAAATAAGCCATCTGTCAGTAAATCATAGATCTGGACATGGATAAACCACAGGGCAAGAATAAAATATTCATAGTAATTAGTGGAATAGACAGAATAGAAACCTCTTCTTTGCGCTTGCCGTTGTTATGGTGATTCTTCCTCCAAACACTCTCTCCTCCCCCCAGATGACATTGGCTCTCTCCATGGCTTTCCATCTGGCTCTTGCTTTCTTGTTTATCCCAATGAAATTAGCTCGACTGCTCATTTGTCACCTTGGAGGTGTCTTCGCTGTGAACATGTGCGGTGCGAGAGAGCGGGACAAGCAGATGGTGCTTGAGAAGAGATAAACAGACAGATGCTTTAAAGAGACAGCAGAATTGTTGGTATGAAATAGCGTCTGGAAGATGATGAATTGGGGTTGTTTTTGGTAAGGCACGGCCAAGTCTCGCATGCAAAGAAGCATCGTTCCCTCATCCTTGTTTTCTTTTTGGCTGCTGGCACGTGCTGTGGGCTCTCCAAATTGCTGAAGCTCCTGGATAAGAAGAATCAGGGGTACCAAGATTTTCAGAGAGTACACTGAGGTTTCATGTGGATTTCAATGTGACACACTTTCTTGTCTGCTTCTCCTTAACAAAATTAAAAACACAGCTCCATAAATCAGTGCAAGTCATTTCTGGTTTTAATGTATGCTCTTTTCCTAGAAACAGCTCAAATCAAAATGCCATTTATGATATGTATGGTAGCTCACTTATGTCTAATAAGAGTGCGTACAGGAAAATTGTAATTTCATAGTATATTCATTTAAGTGCATTAAATGAAGATTTGGTCTGGATTTATGTCAGGGATCAAAATCTCTTGTCCAGAAAGGTACAATGAGAGTTATCCTAGAAAACTGGTATCTAATTAAGGACAGCAGCAGAGGGACAGCCTAGGTGCAGACAGAACAGGGAAATGAGAGGCATCATCTATAAAAATGTGACCTAGTTGGACTTTTCTGCTAGGCCCAAGCCAATCTTTTGGCCAAATGAGATTTTTAAAGATAATGAGTATGATATGCTTATGTGTGTGACACAGGAAAATTGGAGACAAAAGCAAGATAATGTTTACTTTCAGAAATTAACGTTACATTTGTCTAGTTACTGAGGTCAAATTTCTGTTTCCTGTTGGATACTAGGGGCCAACAGCTAACAAACCTAACTCGTTGGAGATCTTCCAGCAAGGTTGCTAAGCTGCAGCATCTAGACTGATACACAAAGTGTCACAAATATACACGTAACCTGGATTAAGGAAAAGGCAACTCTTTAAAGAGGCTGATGGTGGCAGGGAAGGTCACTTCCAGTGTGCACTGCCAGTGGAGGGATGGGTTGGAGCTGGAACAGGAATAGATGGAGGGGAGAAGAAAGAGAAGGCAGTGAACTTGGGTACAACACAAGTGTGGGATGAGCCCACAGCTGTGCATTGCAGATAAGGAGCAAAATGAGGATGAGTGAGAGGAGAGGAGAGGAGAGGAGAGGAGAGGAGAGGAGAGGAGAGGAGAGGAGAGGAGAGGAAAAAGGATGAAATATGAAGTAGATTTAGAAACCACTGTGGGTGCTGGTGAGAAAGAAGATGGCTTGTAGGACTTCCTAATCTACTGGAGAAAAAGTGGGACTCAGGACCAGTTGGTAAAAGTCAGTCATTTTTAGGACTGGCTCACAGAATGGGTAGTGATAATCCTGGACTGCAAAGGAAGTGTTTTCTTTATTCATCACACATGTATGCCCAGTCTCTCTGCATAAAAGAAAAAATGCTGTCTAGAATCAGTAGCTGACAACACAGATAAAATATATTAGCAATATTTTCCATTTAAACAGTCATTTCTTGCCTGTGAACATTGGCATGATTCAATGTGCTCTGAAAGCTCCAGGAAGTTCAGGAGTCTCAGAAGGTGACTGTTGCTCACTCCCCTCCATGCTAAACACCAGAGTGTGTTCGTGCCATCCTCCAGGGCTGGCACAGCAGTCAGCACAGGGACAAGACCACAGCCAGGATGGAAGCATTCTGAAAATGAGGATCTTTGTCTTGGCTTTTTTGCTCTTTGACACTGGAAAGTCTGCCCAGGGCCAGGCTGCAGCAGCCTCTACATGTTCTCCAGACCACAGAAGTTTTATATGGGGGCTCTTTTTCCATGGGCTAGGAATGCTAATCCTGTGCACGTTTCAAAGCAGCATGTGCTCAGGATACAAGTGAAATTCCACATGAATAGTCTCATTTAATCTTCATTTGTCATCTCAGGGATCATCTCACTGCTTCTCTGACCTCTAGCGTGACACAAAAAGTGCAGACTAAAGATAATTGAACTGCAGCTTTTATCCCTGTGACTGATTTCTTTCCTGTCTTTGTTTCAGATTTCAGGGAACTAAGGTGAATTTGTCCATATTTGAGCCATGGTTTCTGTTTCCCTGGCATGAAATAGATTCCCTGTTGATTTTGTACTGGAGATAAAAGATTTTGCTGCAGGAGGCATGCTTGTGCTCGTCTCACTTGCAAAATGTATCTCAGTTTCATAGAACAAAAATAACTGATATAGGCAGGAATTGGATAGACTTGATTTAGGGTTAATCTATTGGTTCAGAGACAGCACCTTAGTACCCTGGACACCTTGAGCATTGGGTGGGTTATTTTTGGTCTCATATCAATGTGGTGTAATTCCAGCAGGTCTCACTCACATCCTGAGGTATGAGCATATTCAACAAACTGGTGTACCTCAGTCACTCGTGCTGTAAGGCGTGGGTTACCTCCCATGTTAGAGCAGGATCTACAAACCAAGGACGGAGTCCAGATTTCCACCATACCCCCTTGGGTACTGTCTTTCTCTGTCACCCTCTTTCTGTGCTCTGAGGATGGAGCACAGCAAGTTCTGTCTCCTTGAGAGGCTCTGCTTTAGATCAGGGCTGGTGTTTTCCGACAACACCCTTGCCAAGGGGAGGAACTGAAGGGAATCTCCCACTTCCCTTCAGTTTTTCAGAGAAAATTTGTTTGTGGCAAGCATTTGAGTACCAAGTTAAGACTTATTGAGCTAAGAGATTTGGTTTGCAGACATATGAGAACAAACTCATAGGCTGTAGCTGAATTGTTTGGGATTGAGATTGTAACCGAATGATGGGAGACCAATATGGTTCAGACATCTGGCATGCAAAAGAAAAAAAAGGAAGCTCGGTAAGTTAAATCCAAAGTTTGTTTTAAAATGCAAATGTAGGGAAGCTCTCCTGAAATTCCAGTTTGTCCTCTTCTGTTAAGGGAGTGGCATATAGAGATGTTTTTCATACATTGCATACACTGATTTTCTTTGTAAAACAAAGATGAAAACAGTTAGTAAAAGGAATGCTGAATACTAAAGGGATCTGCACATAACACAGCTGCCTACATGGGTTTACTGGCTTACAAAGAGCAAGTAAGGTCACCTAGCATTCAGGTGATGCAAAGCACTGGACAGTGAGTGTATTGTGTTGACACATTCCATTTTAGAAGTGAAATGATGGACTTTCATTTGTCATTTTTTCTTATGGAATCACAAGGACAGAGTAAATGGGGTGGAAAGGAGCAAGGAAATGTTCAGGAAGAACACTCCTTTGATCACAGTTTGCTGCAGGGTTTAAAATTATATCCAGGATTTCCAATATTCTGTCAGATCTTCCAGGAAAAAGAGACCTCATCTTTTAGAATGAATTTCCATATTTGTATATAAATGCATATTTCATGCCAATACCCGTGGCTATGGCCAATATGTAAAGTGCACAAAAACCATTTCAGTATGAATTTAGAATCTTAGTCTCCAATAAACAAAAAATTACTGTATCTTCAACTAAAGCAATTAACTGATGTCAGTAGCACATGCTAAACTTTTAGGTCAGACACATGATGGAAGTGTTAGTTTCTTCATAAAAACAGGTAAAGCTTCATCAGGGGAAGGCAGATGAGGCGTCTCTCTTTACCCTACTGAGGATCCTCAAAGACAGTGTAGCATCCTTACCATAGTGTGATGGTCCCTCTTCTTTATGCCAAACAAACAAGAAATATTTTCAGTGCAACTAAGCTGAGTCTTATTTAATATATTTTACCCTAGGTAGTATGAAGTAGAGGACCAACATAATTATAAGCATGAGAAATGAAGCAGTTTTTTATCCATCTTATTTTAGAAGAAAACAAACCCTTGCAAAATAAAATTCTTTGAGGAGTATTGCCTACCCTGAGGAGTACCAGCATTCAAATAGCTAATGACTCAACTTGCAAATCAACAATTTTCACTGCAACAGGAAGTGCTCCAGGAAACTCATGTCTTGTTTTCCTGCTACTGTATATCATGCTTGATCCCATACCAGGATGTAAATAAATTTACACAGTTTTGCACACCCAGGTAGTGGGAGGTCAAAGAAAAGTACATCGGTCAAGACTTAACCCAAGATTTTGGATGTTCTATCTCTCCCATCAAGGGAATGGTTTGCTTCAGTGTCTTTAACCTGGCTGAGCATGTGATGAAAGCTATGATGGAAGGCCATGTTTTGCAGTGACTCTACTCCTCCTGATATTAAACAGATTGTTCCATTCTCCTAATTGCTGCAAAACTCAGTGGCATTTGGAAAAAAAAAAAAAAAAAAAAAAAAAAAGGTAAAAAATATTTGGTTTCCAATCCTGCCATTTAAGATCCTGACATTCCTCAGGTACAAGCTCATTCTTGTACTGGTATGTTACTTTTCCATAAATTGCATGCCAAGTTGAATTTGCTATGTGAGTGTGAAAACCAAGAGGATGTGGAGAGCCATGTACTGGGGATAGCAGAGCCATGGGCACAGCCTAATATCAACTGTCAGGCCCAGGGCTCAGAGTCACATCCTCTTATCATCTGCAATTTGCATGTCTCCCTAGCCTTTTCATCTTCTGAAGAGAGAACTGACAACATCTGGCAATTGCTGGGGAACATGAATTTTGTCACATCAGATAAGACAGTTTATCTGTTTGCAACCAGCCAGTCTCTGCAGCACATATGTCAGCTCTTGTACAGCATCCCAGACCTCATGCATCAGGGGTTGGGAGTCTTCTGTAAGGCCTCTGTGGAATCTGATGAAATGGTGAGATCTTTACTGGCACTGCTGAGAGGTGACAGACTCTCACAAACCATCCCAGTGACTTCAGCTGTTGAATAGCTGCTTACTGTTGTCAGAAAAGGCTTCCAGTTTCACATTTTTTTTTTCTGGTTGCTGCTTGTTAAATTTTCCAGGTGAGTTTGTACAATGGTGGTGTTCTAACAGCTCTCCATGGAAAAAGCAGAAAGAACAAAAGGGACAATCCTGAGGCATATGAGTATTTTCAGACTGTTTGATTGAGGGCTTACACCAGCAGTTCCTTACAACACTGCCAAGTCACCTAAAAGATGGGAATGGTATATTAAATGAGAGATTACTTAGTGACAGTCTTTACATCTATGGAAGATGATTTTAAGATGACTGCTCTTTTTAATGAATAGGTGTGATGCTAGAGCCTGAAGGTACCGTAAGGCTTTAAAACCACAACAGTGAGTCCAAGATGAGAGAAAAATCTAATTGGGAGAATGAGGAAGGAGGTTTCATTTCTGCCATGCCAAGGGCTTTCTTCTGTGTGGAGAGTGGGAAGCTAGAATGAGGCCAAGGACTGTCTAGTCTTAGTACCTCTGTGTGGAGTGCCCTCACCTCTGGTCTTTGCACTATTTTTGTTCAGTGAAACCACAATTTTATGAGTTACTGAGGCAGCATTTACTTCTTGGATTTCTTTTCATCCAGTCAGCAGAGTACGAATGAACATGGAGCTAATTGAGATGAAAGCTAACATTAAAGCGTCAGCCAAGCAGACTTGGCTAAGAGTAGGGTGCAGCAAAGTAAGGAAATTTTCTAAGCCCGTTTTCACTAAATAAATTTGCTCACTGTCTTTTGCAGTTTAGAAGTTTTTGCTGAACTCTCTGTTCTTGGCAAACACTTAGACATAAGGTGGGAACTAAATTGTTGATAGTGATATCTGTTCTTGACCACACTGGACCCTTATAATTGTTGTTCTGGCCATCTTCAGAGTAGATTACTGAAACACAGCCGTCAATGGAGCTATTCCTGAAGGCTGTGAATGTCACCTGTTACCAGAGAAAACTAACCAAGGAGGAACTATATGCTTTTACATGGATTTGGAGAGGAGTAGATATTCTTAACCCTGGAGAGATATGCAATAACAGATCTTTGCTGGTCACCATCTGATTTACAATTGATAGTTTTTAGGTATGATGATCTATTAGGGTTTTTTTTTACTTCTAGCTGTCCCAAAGAATATTCTTTCATAGTGTAATTTTACCAAAGTACTTGGAGCACTTCATCATTCTTATGCAAGGTGCATATTTCTTTTCAATATTTCCTATGCTCTCATTTTCCACTGAATTTGGTACTTGCCAGTCATGCCAATTACTTCTGTCATTTTCAGACAAAATGGTTTGAACAGCAAAATAAGTCAATTTGAGAGTAGTTTGCAAAGCAGTTTGTAACAATAGTGTGAGAATTGCATAGTCTCTTAAATTACATGTGTGCCCTTCAGCAAGAGATGACATTTTTAGAACACTCAAAGTAGACAAATCTGAAACATTGGGAGCACCCAAGATGTGTACAGCTGCAGTCTGATGACTCATTATTAACAAATAATTAATCGGAGACTCAAGTCAAGTAAGTTTTTTGCTAAAGAACGTTTTTTTTGGGTGTATTTATGTTGAAGATTTATTGCAGTATCTGTAAGTTCTAACTACCTGAAGCAAAAATGGGATCTTTGAAATTATTAACTTTCAAACTCGATGTATGTATTGTATTTATTCAGTTCAATTGGCACCTATATTATTGGGACTATCTCTCCACTAGGTGAATCACCAACTTCTATGAATTTTGGATTAAACATAATTTAGAACCCATAACTATATCTTCTAATGGCTGCCATTTTAATTCCAGGGAGTAATCAGACATTGTTCAAATATTTGTGTCAGGACGTACAAGGTATCTGTTATGCACAAGAGAAGACACTCAAAATGTTAAGTAAAAAGAGTGAAAAAATTTATAGGTTTTCCTCTCCCACTTCTTTACCAAGATGTATTAAATAAAAAGAAAATTACCTTTGAAAAATATGAATCATAGAATCTTTTAACTGGGAAAAGAACTTGAAGACCATTGTGCTGAACCATTACCTCATCACTGCCAAGTCCACCACTAAACCTTGTCCTTCAGTGCCACAGCTGCATGCCTTTTGAATGCCTCCATGATGGTGATTTAATCACTTCCCTGGACAGCCTGTTCCAACTCTTTTGGTGAAGAAATTTTTCTGGTCTAAGTCTCCACTGAAAGAAGAGACTAAAATAAGCATGAAACTGGATTGGAACTCCCCCTGAGAGTTTCTCCTGGAAATAAATCTTTACAGGACATTTATGTCTTCAAAGGAAGGTTGTTGGTCCTTCTGAAGGAGTGCATGAACTACTTTACTGTATTTTTCAACTGCCTTTGTCCAAGAGACCAGAAGAGTGGAGGAAGAGAATTTTAGGCAAAAGTACACACTAGTTTAGTCTAGCTTCTAAGTAGTTAATGGGGAAGGTCAGGCTGTTCTGCAGCCCAGATCAGTGTAGTAAACACATCACCTGAAATGAAAGGAGAAGAAATAGCCCAACTTAACCTGAGTCATCCCGGCTGCAAACCACACAGAGTGAAGTGGAGAGAGAAAGATCCTCCCTCGTTTCTCACAGGGGAGAAGTGCACTGAGAAATCAGTGATGATTAATAAACATTATTCAGACATGAGGTAGGAAGACAACTTTCCAAGTGACTCCCTTTGCTGCAGAGGCCAAGTGGAAAGCAAGCCAAGTCCTTTAATTAGGACATGATTTCTTGCTCGCTTGTTACCTCATCATCCAGCTGCAACTTCTCACATCCCGGTTTATGAACTCTCAAGGATGGAGAGCTTATTTCACAGGAGGCTGATGCAATACATACTGCTATAGAACTTGCTCTATAACTGGCACTGGAAACACTCTTACTACCACTAAAGCCAACAGGATAATATGGTTCAGAGGCAAATTTACCCCCAAGAAAATGTATGTGTGTATAAAGCTAACAAATTAGTCTTGCTATATATGTACATAATAAAGAAATAAATTCTAATAAAGAGAGGATCAGGAGAAAATTTCTTTTTGTTTTAGTTTGTGTATTAGATGTGAGAATTGTCACGTGAAAAATGTGTGAAAAAACCCCCAGGCTCATGCAGGGTCATGCTAATGAGAAAAAACTATCCAAACAAAAATAAAAATGATTTCTGGAATAGAAGTGTTGTGTACATTGCAGAGTGCACTTCCCTAATCTTTGAGACACATTATACATTATTTATTGTCCATGAATAATTTTCTAGAGCAGCCCCTATGCACCTTCTGTTACATAGGCAGCACTGCTGCTGCAAACATTTCACCACATAATGTTCAACCCCTGGGACATTTCCAGAAATGAGAGGATCCCTGGTCTGTTAGAGAGTTGGGTGGTCTTCTTCTTCCTCTTTCAACTCAGTAGAATTAAGGGAATCCAAAATTATGTTCAATTGAAAATATATATAGCTGTGCACAAATTTTATAGTATTTTTAAGTGTTCTCTTTGCTCTGTATGCCAGTCTGCAATTCCTGCCCCCTCCCTTATCCTTGTTCCAGAGATTTTGCTTTTAATGTTGCATGAGAGAACTTTGACATGTTAAATCATTCTGGCATTCCTGGTCAAATCATAAAGACGGCCTGTCTTCATTGTGCAGGAAATAAATACATCAAGGAAACATTCTTCTAGCTCTTTGCTTCTCACCAAGGTACCTCCTTCTGGGGCTGTAGTCATCCTTCCTCCATTTCTTTCCTTCAGTTTCTCAAGTCAGGGACTTGAAATTCTCAGGGCTTCTGCATGATTCACTTACTGACACTTTCCTTGGGGGATGAGCTCTATTTACTTCATCTGGTGTGAGGACTACAAGCACTCCTAACCCCATTTTGACCAATTAATAATTTCTTATCCCTCTCGTAGATCCAGGATAACAGAGCTTCCTAACCTGTATGCAAAGTAGAAACAGTTTCACCATGTTTCCATGGACAGAAAATGGATGACTTATCCATCTGGATTTTGTCATTGCAACTATTTCAGAGCTATCCTTATCACACAGTGATAGGATTGCAGGATCCATTTGTTTTTCAATAATGTCCATTTTGGATATTACTTTGAGACAGATTGCAGGATCCATTTGTTTTTCAATAATGTCCATTTTGGATATTATGGATATTATTTCCAATAATAATAATAATAATGGATATTATTTCCAATAATATCCAGCTCTGTTCTGATCAACAGCTAATGATGGAGATGTTAAGCAGAGATGATTTCCAAAAGACCAATTTGTCCTTTGTGTCTGTCACCAGATCTCAACACCTCTGCAAGTATCATTTGGTCTGGCTGACTTAACATGATTTTAGGGCTGGACAGTGCACCAAAACACTTGGGAAACAAGTGACTCAATATGGCACCTTTTGGGGATAAACTTAAGCTCAGCACATGGGCTCAGGCTTGAAAAAGGCATCCTGGAAGTGCATGGAGTTCTCAGCAGCACAACAGAAAGTATCAAAGGTGGCTTGCTGTATCAGAGCCTTTGATAATTGCACCACAGGGAATGCTGCACCTTACTCTTTGTGGTGAATCTAAGAATAGAATCAGAAGAGACAGACTTTAAGTGACAATCACGCAGTGGCAGGTTTCCTTGTGCAGAGTCCTGGACCTGAAGAGAATGTGGTAGAGGGAGCACAATGACCTTCCTCAGAAGCAGGACTTACAAACATACTGTGTATTATCTTCTGCACATGTACCACATGCTCGTCTCTTCTGGGAGTACAGCAGAATTTTATTCAGTTCTAGCTGCCTGTCTGTAGGAGAGAGGACCTTAGAAGTCCTACTAAAGTCCATTAAAAGCTCCATCTTCTGTTCTAGCTGTAAAGGGGAAGCTATTGAAAAAACATTATTGAGAAGACTTTGCAAGAAAATCACAGTGTATGGTAATAGGTAATTAAAAATAATGCTCCTGAGTAATTCTGAAACCTTGAACTGCAAGGCAGGGGTCCAGACATCTTTAATTAAAATCTGTAAGGTGTTGATATTTCTCTGGTGAGCAGGTCCCTCTTTTCCTCTTATTCTTATAAAGCCTTGAATATTGTAATTTGAAATGAGTGTAGGCCATATGAATATAGCTATTTTCACTCCAGGTGAAATCTTTGGTAAGTTATGAATTCCCTGTATGATCTGGACACCAATGAAGAGATCCCATGTCACCACAATAAAGATACCCTTTCCACACAAAGTGTAGAAACAGTGATAAATTTAAATTGTCCCAAAGTAAACCATCCCATCTCTACTGAAAGTGTTACCCTTCAATCAGAGTCGTGTTTTGTTGCTGCTGTTGGTTTTGGTTTTGTTTTTAAACTACCATGAACATGGAAGCTCCAGGGGGTGCTTTCTTAGGAGTTTACCAAATAAAACATTGCTGAAACAGAATGCCAAAAGCTATTATGTGTATCTGATCCATATAAAGTGAGATCAACAATAAACATACTGTTACATCAGAGAAAGAACAAAATTATATTTAAGATGGGTACTATAACCACGTTCATACTTCAATCAAACATAAAAAAAAGATTGTAATTCTTTGTGAGAGTTGGGAGAAGGAACTTCACCTTCATCGCTTGTAAGCCATGTGGCCTCAGGCCAGTCAGAGTTTTTATGGTAAACATATTATGAGAAGGAGGAAGAATGTGTGTCCTGGTGGAGTTGTGGGAGTTCATCATGGGAATTTGAAAATACAGTACAGGAAAGAACAAACAGGATTTGTGACGCCCTGGAACTCACGAGTTCTGCTACAGAAAACAGCAGAAATACAAGCATTTGCTTCTTTAGATAATGTTTCCAAGAAGCCATCATTTTTAGTGAGCCTTTTGTTATTTTCCTGGGAACTTCCTCAATGATATTGTGAACCAGGGAGAAACATTCAGCAAACAGATTGCAGAATGCCTCTCTCGGTGACAAAAAACCTCCTTTGTTTAAGAAAGCACTTTTCCTTTGCTTCTGAGGCCCTTTTTGGTCTTGGAGGAGAAACACATCCCATGAACAGTGCCTGAAGTAATGGAATTTACCAAGTCCAGCATCACAACAGCAAAAATTGCCAAGCTCAAGGTACAATATATCCATACCAGGTGTTTGTTCTGAGAAGGAAACTTGGCTGAGAGACTGGTTACAAGTACTGTAAATAAAAATATAGAAGCATCGCTGCACTGAGCTCATGCAGAGGGATTTGTGAGATCTTAGTCCTTGTTTCTCATGCTTGAGGCAGGAGCTAGTAGGGAAGGAACAGTGTTTCTTGTTCCCAGCCATGGCTCTTTTCCATGCTCTATCTATAATGTGTCTTAAAACTTTCAAGAAGCCATCCCCAGGGTCCAGCGAGGGCTTTCAGAGAGTACCAGCCCTCTCTGCTCACACATTGCACAGGTCATGCCCTGTAGTTTGACATCTAACAGACAAATTGTCTTTCATTTCCACCAGAGCCAATGTTTTGGAGTCAGTGTCTTTGGAATCAGTATTTATAGATGACCAGTGCCTCAGAAGGGGAAGTCTGGGCATTCTGGGGTTTTCTGCAGAGCTGTAAGGTGTCTCCACCAGCTGTTGCAAGAGTGGTTGGAGTACTTGCTTGTTGACATGAATACCTCTTACCTGGCAGCCCAAATCCCCATGTCCTCTTCTGTCCAGCTCTTGTCATCTTTGTTCATGCCCTGGGATGCTGATTCCTCATTTCTGCCTGGACATACTGCGGCACTCAGGTGGCTGCTTCAGGAAGGCGCTGAGTTTCTTTCTCATTCATCTCTCCCTACACACCAGGCTTCCTGTGAAAATCCAAACTTCATTTAACAGGACCTGGAAAACAGGTTACAAATGGAATTGGTGTTAGACGTAATCCAAGCCTACTCACAGCAGAAATTCTTCCTGGCTTCTTTGATGTGTCTCACCCAGGGGCCCTAAGGCATCTTTTAGCTTTGTACAGTCCAAGTGTCAAGGTCATTACAGTTGTTTTCTTCTGTTTCTACACAGGCCAGCTGGAGCTACTAAAACATTCCTATTATTTTACTAGATAACTGTTGGACATATATTCTGTACAGATTTAATTCTCCATTGGTTTTGCCAGCTTTCTACAGACCACACAAGTTGTTATTAACTAGAGAATGAGTTGTGTTACTTTTCTGTGTTACAAGTTTATTAATGATGATTGGGATGAGGTCCCTTCTGGGAAGATACTTACCTTTTTCACAATAGTTGACACAGCACAAATTGTTTTAGGATTGAAAGAGATAAGTTGAAACTGCTGAGGGACTGGAGTATGACTGTAAGTACACAAAGCAGAGAAATCCACATGTAAACAAACATTCAGGCTGTCAAGCCTCTCTTTCTAAAAATTTGGAACAAACTCATTTTGCATCTTGTATATGACTCAAATGTTTACAGAGCTCATGTTGTATACTAAGGATTTGAAGCAAAGCCTACAGAAAACAGCTACACATTACACAATTCATTTTAAAGATGCGTCTGGCACCTACTTTTATGAGAACATATGGTGAATATTTAGAGAACAAATCTATGCAATTCAATTTCACCTCCAATATGCATATTTTCAGTGTGTGGCTTAAAGCCAAACAGCATAATACCCCTTGTGGGATTCCCTACACCACTACCAATTGATTCAACACAACAAATTTAATGGGGGGGGGGGGTGCCAGTCATTTGTGAATTCTGTAATTTGAATGCTTTCCCAGACATTAACCCACATGGGTCTAAGCACTCTCCTCTTTCTGGTACACAGGGGAAAGCTCCTATGGTAGCTAGATGCATTATTTTTGATTTGATGGTAATTTATGAGTTTTTGATATTCTCAGCTCATGGAGCCTCTGTGGCATCTTAATATTTAAAAATACCCCTTGTTTTATAGCGGGAAACTGATAATGTACTGACTCTTAGCTAGTATGAACAAAAATTGAAGCATTTTTTGTTTTAACAGTATTTTCCCTGGTAATTTTGTGCCATTTTCTTGAATATGAAACAGTGTGGTTACACTGTTGTAACAGGATCAGGATGAGTGAGTGCCCATGAAAACTCTAACTTGGAAAAGCTGGTTGGTTGCAAAGCCAGGATTGCTATTTACCCCTGTTTAAGAGGTTTAGAACCAATACTGCCCTTCAAAGCATTTTCTCAATTTTCCTTGATGGCAAGAATAGTTTGAACTATTTTGTTTTCCAGTGGAAGTTAAAATTTGTTACCCTACTTAGTATAAAATGTTGGAGATCGTGTCCAAGACAAAAAACCTTCCATCCCCAAGGCAGCAAATATTTATTGTTCTAATGGCCCAACTGTAGAAAAACTGTTGCTGTCACAATGTA
The DNA here is from genome assembly GCF_017590135.1 of Pyrgilauda ruficollis. Taxonomy (NCBI): domain Eukaryota; kingdom Metazoa; phylum Chordata; class Aves; order Passeriformes; family Passeridae; genus Pyrgilauda; species Pyrgilauda ruficollis. The sequence goes on from NW_024525601.1 coordinate 3,697,350, forward strand.
TTATCATGTATCCTTACCATTATCTTCATTTTTATTGCTATCTGTAGTATAACATGACTCACACACTGCAAGGCTGTTGCACATTGAACACTGTAGGAGACAGGAACAAGAAGCCTTAAAAATCAGAAAAGTTGATTCTGGCTCTGAAATACATCTCAGCAAAATCCGAGATTTTAAGTTTGATGAAAATCAGGCGAAGAATTGCACCTAGGAGTACATTTTGAAATGGAGTGGAAGAGATCCCAGGGCAATCTCTGCTTTCTATCTGTAAGGGGCGTCCTGCAGACATGCTGGCAGTGCTCTGGTCTCTGTGCCTTCATTTTCCTGTTCAGAGGGAGCACAAAAACGGCATTGAGTCAAAGTATCTGGGTTGGACTTTCTGCCTGAATCACTTTGGTGACTCTCAGTGCAAGTAGCAGAGTAATTTCTGCACAGAGTTTCATCCATAGGCTATTTTACATAGATGTAAATGTCTTCAGAAGTTGCCAGGAGGATCAAGACTTGCAATATATTTTCTGGCCAAAGTTTTAAAATCAGTAAAAATGTCTGGCAAGAGCCGGGTCTTGGTCTATGTCTGAAACATTTGTGCTATGGTAAAGAATGGAATAGAGCAACAACTGAAACTTTGCCTGGAAATAAGAAACTGCTTAGAATGAGTCCTTGATCTCCTGTCAGAATGTGAGGGATGAACACACCTGTGGATGGACAGAGGGTGGTCCTTGGGAGGAAGAACAGGTGCCCACGAAGATATCTGCTAAGTTCTTAGCTTCCTCAGCTGCCTGCACAGCCTGAGAAGGCAGAATTACTCCTCCATCACTGTAATCCTTGTGCTGTTCATCTTTATCAAGTAGTGCCAGTTAAGTTACAGGCTTCAGATACACCCACACATAGGATGGTTCAGTTTGTTTTTTAACTGGACACTTAGCACAGCTTACACAGTCTTTCTTCTTTTCAAATGTAATGTAAAATGGAGTATGACACTTTTGATGAGTAGTTTGGATGCCAGTCTCAAAGGCACCATGAAATGCCACCTTCAGGCCCGAGCAGCTTTGTGTCCTGCCCTTGCACTGCTGCTCAGCAGGAGCAGGGAGTGGGTTCTGTTTCTGGGCTCTGGCACAGGGATTGATTTGCTGTAAGAGCCACAGAGCTGTAAATGCTGCCAGCTGGGGGCCCATTGGGAGCCAATTTCTTTATACTCTGCATGCTGCCAGGGCCTGATCCCATATCCTCTTCCTTGCTAAATCCCTTGTGTGCTTTGTGTACATGGGGAATGGAGAATTGGGGCCCAAGACCACAGAAGAAAGGGAAGCTGGGTTCTGTAAAGAAATTACAGAATTACCAATACTTCTAGTGCCCAAGCAGAATATCTGGCCAGAGTTACTGAATCACACAAGGAGATGAAGATGCAATCTACAGTATTCCATGTCTGCCTTGGTTTCTATCTATAATTTGAATGCTTAAGACTTCAATAAAGAATTATGAAGAAAAATGAGGGTGACATTTGAGAGGAGTGGAGAAAATTCTACTATTAATAAACAGAGGAAAATTATGTACAATGACGAACAATGTTCTAAACCCAAGATCTTTCTGCCCTCCTCAAATTTTAAGGCAGAAAATAGGCTTCTCTTCTTGATACTAAAGGAGAATAAGGCTGGAATGTCATAGCCAAACTGCTAGGCCATAAAAATACCAGGATTATTTAGAACACTTTGTCTTTTAAAATTGTGTCCTGATCTTTTTGAGAATGTGTGAAGGAATCATTTGATGCTTTGATACTGCTAACAGCAAGCCTTACTCATTTCTGAGAACAACTCTGGATTTCCAAGAACAGTTTTGCCACATTTCCCTCTAGAGGAATCTAGTGCCCAGAGAATCGATGCTGGAGTGGTTTCACTCCGTTTCACTGGAGTGTTCAGCAGACAACAGGCACCACACGAATCCTCCTTTTACATGCCAGGCCCTGAGGTGCTGAGTGAGGACAGAGCTGGGAAGGAGGGCTCTGCAGGTACTGAGGGCTCTTTTGGAAGCGCAGGAAAAGCCTGTCCCAGTTGCTTTGCTATGCCGGTTCCCATCACAAAAGAGTACAAGCAAAGCTTCTAGGCACAGACAAGCAGGCACAGATGAAAACCTGGTGCTACCCACAGAGCTGAAAGGGACATTAAACAAAGCTGAGCTTTTGTTTTGTTCCTTCTTTTTGCTTTTAACTCAGGTCCCACTCTCAGTGCAGGAAGCATAAAGAAATGGTTCAAGGTGATACGAGATTTCATTTTCCCAACCTGCAGCACTGTACTTGCTGTACAAAGAGCTCCACACAATGTCCCGCTCCTTGCCAAATTGGCCTTTAGATGTGAGTGGTGGCAGGAGGCCAGCCTTTGAGACTGATGTCACTGCCAGTCTGTGACATGCCTGCAAGCAACATATTTTGTAAGGATCCATGATCCTCACTCACCACTGAGACCAGTCCTCATTTGTGTTTAAATTCCTCTACATGGCAGAGTGCCACCTGCAACTTCCAGGAAATCCTCAAAAATGTCAGGTGAACTGAGAAGTATTTTCCATGATTGTAGGTAAGGTATGTGCATATTTCACACTCTGGGTGCGAGGAAAACAGTTAAAATATGGTATTTATGACGCTGCTAGTTTATGCTGTCCTTTTTGGCAAAAAATGGGAAAGATAAATGGAGGTGGATCTGTGGATACACCCACTCGAGCTGCCCCGCTTATCCGGCTTCACTCTCCCTCGTGTGCCAACCATGCAGCACAGCAGCCTGGTGGGAGGCAGATTCTGTCCTCTGCCTCTGGGGAGCTTGCGAGAGACAGCAGTGAAAGCCCATGGCCAGGATCCTTGCAGCCAGAGCTACTCTGTTCGTGGAGAAAGCCCAGCAGCGCCCAGAGTTGGTCTCTGGACAGTTTTGCCTTGAACAGGATGGTGCAGCCCAGAGGAATCCAGTCCAGGTCTACAGCAGCTGGAGGTCATGTCTGTGGCTGTAATACTCTGTCTGCTCTCACTGGTGAAGCTTTAGGCAGTATGAGATGAGACTCAATAACTTCCTTAAAGAACTTACCAACTAAGTTATTTGGCAATGCTAAGACACCAGCTCCATAACACCAGAGGATGCTCTCCTCCTGCTCTCCTCCTGCAGGTTCACCTTTTCTAGCCTGATGGCCCCTTCTTGCTTCTTGGAAAAACTCACAGACTCACAGGATTTGGAAACTTTTATTAAACCTTGCCATTGATCCACTGGAAAGGCAGCCTGGTGTACTCAGTGCAGCCTAGTAAGGAACAGGAACTGGGTGTTTTCCAAACCCGAGTGCACCTCCGTAAATAAATTATTTAACATCTAAATACCTCCGTTTTTCAGCTGGAAAAACAACAACCATCATAAGAGAGCAAACAAACTTCCATACGTTCCCAAGAAGCAAATGGCTGTGTAAGCACTGCCTGAGCTCATATAAAATCTGAGCCGAGAAGCCAGCATCAAAATTCAGACAGGTACATGCAAAGCAGGCTGACAGTCAGACACAGTCCTGCTGAGTTCTTCACCTTGGCCCCTGGAATTTGGATGAGCAGCTGTAGTTTCTTACATCTGCTGTCACTTATTTTCTCTGTGGTGCTGCCTGACCCCTCCTGCTCAGGCTTGCTGAACTCTCTGGATTATCACCATTTCCACTGCTGGATTTTCCATCCAAGTTAAAAAAATACAAATTTATCTGCACAGAGAGCATGCCCATCTAGAAAAATGGGCAAGAGCATTCCTGTCTTCAGTCATGGGACACAGCCAGCTAAAGGGCACACAGCCTGCATTATGACAATAACTAGAAGCTGATAATTTCTTGCATAGCATGGCTACTGCATTAATGTATTTCCTGAATGGCTATGGATATTTCCTATTCAAAGAGGCCAGGTTCCAAAAAGCTCCCTGTAAATATATTTCTCCTGCTGCCAAAAACAGAGAGACAAAGAAATTCCTGTCTCCTGCCTCTACTTGCTTAAATTTAATTAGTACCAAAATTTCTTCCTGTACTAAGGAAATGGCTTCTTCTTCTCCAGGTCACTCCAGCACAGCAGACACTACTATAAAAACAAATTCCCAGTAAAATGCTGTAATATAGAGAGAACTCCTTAAGACTGGTAACTGGTATATGATAATTGGTCAAGCTCTTTGGATCCATATTACCAGGTACTGTATGTACCAGCTATGGCTAAAACTCATGTAAGACTCCAGATTTCCTGTAACCACTCAGTCACACTGGTTGTTTATGCTGCTAAAGACAGTGAACACCTTCCTGACACAGCTGTGGTGTATCCAGAGAAGGATGAGATGTGTCTGGGCAGCCCCTTCTGGGGGTCCTCCTAAGCCTCAGCCTCCCCATTTCAGAGTGAACCCTAGCACTCCCTGCCCAAGGTATGAGCCACGTTTGTTTTCATCTTCCCCTCTCTGCCAAGCTCACATGGACGTGTGTGTGCTTGTGTAATTGCGTATTTTTCGGTGTGCATGCATAAGAAAAGCAGTCTCCAGTGCACATGGGTCTTTCCGGAGGGAGATGATGAGCAAATGCATTATGAGACAGATGTTAGTTATGCTGCTTATTAAACCACGGCATGGTGGTGTTCAAAAACTGAAGCGGTAAGAGTGGCAGGACTGAGTAGAAGAGGGAAAATTATTTTCAGGTGTCTGTTTCTAATAACAAGGTTTTCAGAGGGGGTGAGCACACAGAACCTCTTTGATTTCATTAGGAATATAATGTTCCATTCCCATTGCTCATTTGGAAAACTCTGGGATAACTGAGGGTAGCTCTACCTCAAGTGATACCTTCCCATGCAATGCAGTTGTTCCAATCAGGTGCCCCTTGAACTCTTCAAAACCTCCCAGTGAACACTAGTGCCTTCTTAATATTATTTTTATCTTGCCACTAAAACTAGTTGCCAGAAAATCAGTCAATAATATAAACTCCAGTTAACTTGGTTTAATATGAGATTTATGCCCATTCCCTCTGCTTTCTAATCCATAAATCATTGGGACATTTAACTGCTGTTATTTATGGCTTTTGAATATACAGCTGAGGGCATTGGTGTTCCAGGGAAGGTTTTGCAACCTGTGATAGCAATGCCTGCCTGTTCTAAAGAGCCATCGTGCCATAGCCCTACAGAATTTGTCAGATGTTTTACATTTTTACAATCTGATGGCATGCTATAAACCGTGTCTTTGGTGGGGGAGGGTTTGCGTGCTGTTTGATGTATGTGCCAGCTCGTGGCCTGCTGCTCCCTAAAGCAAAGGCTTGTTTGCATAAAACATGCATCAAAAGGAGGTTTTCTTACGTGGTAGCACGCTCAGATGCCTGCTGGAGAAAGGGAACTCACCATGATGGTGGTTGAAAACCTATGTATGTATCTTTTGATTGTGTCTGTATGCTCCATCTGATCAAACTGATACAGAAAAGAACCCAAAATTTATCAAAGTAAATGATTTAGAAAGAAAAGAGAAAACAACAACCCCAGCCATGGCTTATGTTCTATTCCCCAGACATTTCTTCAGTGACCATCTTAACTAGTCCCTCATTAGCACAGAAAAAATTGCTAGACTTTAATCACAAAGACTTCCTAAGTAGATTAAAGGCCAATTTTCACTGTCCATTTAACTTATCTTTAAAGCTCTGTATTGTATTTCTCTTCTTAATCTGAGCTGAGTTTTTGCACACAAATGCTGCTTAAAAACAGCAGAGCAAATACTGTGTGGTGACTATTTCCAAAGACCAGGTTTGCAGCAGTCTGTGGTTAAAAGTTGTGTGATGCTGATATGGGATAAAAGACAATACTAAGAGGGCTGGGAAAGTCTATTTTGTCTAAAGACCCTTTCCTCCACCCTTTTGTGGAAAAGGCCACTTCATAGACCTTGCAAAGTGTCTGTTATTAGGGGTCTGGTGTTATTCCTGAATATACACATATGCATTGCTAGATATAAAATGATAAGAGGCTTTCTGTTTTACAGATAGACAGACATAAATCGATACTTTTTTCCCATCTTTCTTTAGGAGGCTGTTTTCAAGACATATATTTAATTGTGCTATCTTCTGTGACTACATCAGCTGTTGGTCTTTAGCTGATGTACTTTTAGAAAGATTTAATGCCCAATGTGCTGCCTGATGTGTTTTACTTTTGCGTAGTAGCTGCGGAGGTGCTGCCTCTAGGCAGCTGCAAATGAACCTTCTGCATGTGATACATTATTTTCTGTTTAAATGATTGTTTCTAGGCTGTGATTACTGTGTCTGCACTGCAATATGCACCAAGCCTAATCAGTTCATCAGCATTGTCTGCTACCCTGACAAGAGACTAAAACCATTGCAGGCCTGACCTAATAGATGCCAAGGTTTAAACATGTCCTACTGCTTCTTCAGATTGACTGTTTCTGCTGCAAGATTGATGGAGGCTTCATAGAAAATGTGTGTGGATTTTTAAACTAGGTTTTACTGAGTGACCTGACTCCCACGGAAAGAAGCATTTCCACATATCCAAAGCTTTCTAGTATGTAGGTCACAATCAATTTAGTTAACTTGCTAAGTGGCTCAAATGATAATTTAATTTCGGTGTAGGGTGGTGTGTTTTCTTTTTTCCATTCAGGTCAGAAGTGGCCTCAGGTAACAGTGGTCTAGTTCCTCACTCCATTCTCCATCCTGGCTCCACTGGTGTTTGAGTTGCCTCTGCCTAACCTGAAGAACCAGCACCAGAAGAATATTCTGTGCTTGTGCTGGGATGATTTCAGGGTAGCTAAGTCCTCTTGGAGAAACCAGAAACCCTGGTAGTGGGACTAGCTAAATAAACCAGTTCTGGTTCTGGGAGCTGGCAGGGGCTAAGTGGTGCTTGTGAGGGGGTCCATAGCAAGTGGAGGTTCTCTCAGTACTTCATGGAAGATTGATGTTGGTCAGAGGGGCTGCTGGTCACCTTAACCAGGCCTGCTCACCAAGAGTTCAGGCAGACTCTTCTAAGTGGGGAAATTCTAAGAGCTAAATTATTTAGCTCTGTGCTAGGAAGATGCACTAATTATTTGCTGAATAAAAATAACCCACATACCTGAGGAGGTGTTATCCCATAGTGCTGCACTTTCTGAATAATTTTACTTCTGTTCTTGATGTGAAAAATGTTGCATAATTCAGGGAATAGTGTCCCACCATATCTCCTCCACTGAGTGTCACTGTGTTCTTCAGGACTCATGGCTTGGCAAGTCAGTCTGTCCTGCTGAAGACTCCGGGGCTTTTTGAGAAAAGCACAGCACAGTGCAGCTCATCAGATGGAGTTTCCCTGTCACTCAAATGTGGACTGCTGCTGAGAGATGCTGTCAGTGTTATAGACAGGCAACATTTGCCCCTTTGTGTGTCCTCCCATGAAAGTGACACCACTCAAGGTTTGCTGAAGCCAAGGCACAGGTCCGGGGCTGCTCTCCAGAAAATCAGAATGAGACTCATTGTTTACCAAACACAGTTCAGGGTGTTGGTTTCCAGGGCTCTGTCTTTCTCAACTTCTTATTGCTGTTTTCCTTCCAACTATTTAATGGTCCGATTGCTCAAAAAAAAAAAAAAAAATCTTTTGTTCGAGTATACATCAGAACCTACTTGTAATACATCTAAGATGCCTGTGCAACATATTTAACTTACATTTTTATGTGTACATTATGAAACAGAGGTGTTCTTTGTCAGAAGCACCACAGACTAAGAGGAACACAGATAATTTGTGAAGCCAGGGCTTTGTTTTTTGTTTGAAATGTGATTTCCATGACAAACCACAGCGACATTGTAGTAAGAAAACTCCCTCTCAAAAGTCTTTGGTTTTGTCATGGAAATTGCTGTGACAAAATCATGGTCTTTATTGTTCTTCCTCTCATTCATATATGCAAAGTGGATTTTTTTTCAGTCCTGACAATGCAGAGTGCAGAAAATGCAATGAGGAACAACACAATCCATGTCTTCTCCCAGAAAACATCAGGAATTGAGGCTGTATTTTAAAGAAAAACACACTGAAGCTGCAATCAAAGATTTGTGATAAAAGTTCTCCCAATGTCTTAAGTTGTTTAATTCTCTTCCCTGAGCAGAAAATCGATGAGATTTATGTTCTAAATTGCTAAGCACTTAATATTGCAATTCTTAATAGCTAAAATGTAGGGACTGCTCATCTCATATTTTAAAGGGGTAATTTTTTCAACCCCAGAATGATGCCCTATTCCATTATGGCAGGGCTTCATATTTTTGAACCAGGTGGGTTCCAACCAGCTCAGTGAGAAAGAGGTATCTGCTGCGCAAAGCCTGTGGGATGAGCCTATCCATTTGCACTCAGCTCTCTCCTCTGCAGGCTAATCCAGACAGATCACAGTGGGAGACAGGAGCAGGAGGAGGATTAGGAGAGTACCTGAGTCCATGGCATTTTTGTGTGTAAACGTATTCTAAAGTCTTACTGTAGAAATTATAAAATATAATTAAGGTATACAAAAAACCCCAAACCCCAAACAAACCACCTAGAGTTTTAAAAGGACAAACCAAAATTTGCTATCTGCTGTTGCTGAGATTTAATAAGATTCACATTTCATGGCCTAACAGCACTCTTCCCTTTCAGTGCAGTATCTGCTTACATTGCTCAGCCAGGCTTGTTCCCATCTAGAGAATCACATAAAACTCAATATCCAAACCACCTTCTTTCTTCTCCTCATTGAGATATCCATCTACTTGCAGCTGCCAAGTACACTGATTTTTCTTTTTCTATGACCTTCTCTCCTCAGATCTCAGACTACCACCCTGGGCTCCCTGGCCCTGTCCCCAGAAGGGGAACATTCTGCCACCCACCTCTTGACCTCCTGCAGCTCTAACCTGCAAGTGATGGCTGTCAAATCAGGGACTTGGCTGCCAAACCAGGAACTTCTGAGGAGCTACTTTGGGCCTGTGCAGCCCCAGCCCCATCTTTGCCTCCAAACACTGCTCAATATGGAGCATCACCTTTCTTCAGGCCATCTTCAGGATGAGAGTCTGCACTGCCTTTGCTGAGCAGCCCACTGATCCCTCCCTCAATGGTGAAATCCTGCCCAAATCACCAAGTGCTCTCAGGATTTCTCATGTGTTTTTTCAGAGGATGACAACACTGGCCTCCAGAAAGTGTTGGCATGCCAAAAAAAGAAGATTGAATAATGACAACAGTCCTAAATCTGCTCTGATAGGGAATAAAAAGTGATTTTCAGCAACAGGTGCTAGTCTTTTATTCTAGAGACATCTATAGCAAAGCAGTAACATCTCTCACCCAAACCTGATGGCACAATGCCTCATATTCCCACAAGATGAATAAGGGGATGATAACAGGGAAGGGAAGCAGACTTTGCTCAAAGCTATTAAGCCTCTCTGTGAAGCAGGCTGGGCTGTGTGGAGACTGAACACATTAGCTGTCATTTTGTATGAAAATTATATGTACTCAGCAGCTTAATAATACGCCAGCAGGTTACAATGATTTACATATAACAAAGTAAAAACTGGGGAACAGGGAGTGAGCAAGAAATGGGATACCTCCAAAGAGACCATGGAGGAGCTTGGTGGTTCAGATACTCAGGAAAGGAAGGGATGAGGGGAAAATGTATACTATGGGGTAATGTATGGTCATGGAGATTCCCTCTGTGCAAAGGAGGATGTGAAGGGAAAAGGGTAATGGGGAAGGATGGTCCAAGATTCGTCATTTTCCAGGCACTGAGGCACAACACAGGTGAGGTGTTGCCAGGTTGTCCTATTTTGGGTATTTCCTTGTGAACTTGGGTTGGTGAGTTAAGAGGCTGTACACCATTGCCACTGGTATTTATCCACTGCTATTGTCTCCCTGGTGTGCAAAGCAGAGGGCAGCGTGCCGTGAGCAGGTGACTGTGAAGAGGCAGGAAGTAAAGTGGGAGAAAGGGGGGACTTCTCCTCCTCATGGTACCCACACAGACACAGCAGTGTTGTGACATGAGGGATCCCCATCACCCCGGGGTGCCGCAGCCACCTCGAAAGCTGTCTGGACTGGGAGGCATGCCACAGGTCACAGTCCTGCTCCTGATCCACTCTGTATTGCAGCAGCAGGCGATATCCCAAGGCCACTGTCTCTGGCACCACAACCCCCTGGGTGAAATCCAGCTATTTCAGCCCTACCAAAAAAAGCTGCGACACATGTATTCACATCCCCTTACACTAACTCGTGTGCTAATCTGTAAGGCTTTTCCTGCCCTGATTATTCATGAGGCAATAATTCAGATACCCCATAGACACTGAGCTGCAGACTTTCTAAAAAGGCTTTTTATTTTCTCTCAGAAGATTGTAAAAGGGCTTCAGATGGACTACAGACTTGTCATTTGTTTTATGATTTATGTAAGCAATTATGGAGCATGATGGAATAATGTGAAGGTGGGTAGGAATGTCCCAAACCCACCAGCAGCTATACTGGAAGAGAAAAGCCCTGTTTCCAAAGAGTCAGTAGAAACATGGGATATTTGTTGATGCCACTGTATTCACTAATTAGACTAGAAAGAAGATTATGTTTAATTAATGTCATTCTTTATAAGATTGCTCACAGAATCTCCATTTGTGCTTAACCTTCTCCTTCTTGCTATTGCTTGCTCTCTCACTTTTGTTTCAGTGATTCCTGCTGTTTCAGAAGCACTTTACCTGTCAAGCCACAGACAGCTGCTTATCCTCATGGATCTTCAGGATGGCCAGCAGCTACTTCTGCAAACTGGGGCATCCTTGACTTGGAAGGCAAATACCATCCTTTGGCATCAAAGTAACAGATTAGTGCCCTGAATTTTCTAGTGCATAATTAACAAAAAAATTACAGCTGTCAGAAGAAACAGATTTTTACTTGTTGGTTGTCAACATTGCTCATTCATTTGCAACTTTCAATTGCTTCAAGAAGGACAAATAGCTTTCAAGAAAGCAGTAAACTTCCCCTTATCCCTGCAAAGCTACTTTGAAAACAAACAAGGATTTTTCAGTTGTGGCTTAGTCTTCTCCAATAATCGTTGTGACTCTTGCGGTTCACCTCCAAAACACTTTTTGCATGTACTCCTCCTTCCACTCCCAAACCAAAATTAGTGCAACAATTCAGCAATGTATTGCAAGAGGAAGATTTTCAAGCAAACAGGGTGGCCACCACAGACAATTTTGGGCATTCAGACTTGGGGATTACACTTAACTCATGAAAAAGGCTACAGTGAGGCTTTGAGACAGCTGGGAAGGCAGCTATCACTAACATGGCTATTGCTGCTCCTCACTGGCACTGGACACCCCTTGCTGTGACTGTGACTGTGTCACCAGAGAGCCATCAGAGAGCAGCACTGTTCAGTCACTGCCCATTTGGTAAGTGGCCGTTTTTGTAATGATGACCCACAGGTGGACATTTTGACCCCAGGTCAATAGCCACAGCCCTACCTGATATGGGAGTAATCAGAACTAAATTGGCTGCGATTTGGGAGACAGAGAGTTTGTTCTTATCCAACAGCTGAATTAAACTTCCTAGAAAGCTGGCTGTGACACAGCAGGACAGGATGTGAAGAGCTTATTTCTTGACAGAGCTAACCAGGAAGGATTCTAGGGAGCCCAGATGGTGCTCTTCAACAAATGAGCCTCAGAAAACCTCAGCTAAGGAAACAGAATGGGAATGAGCCAGTTCAGCAATGGGATAACTAGTCAGAGCAGTTCTGGGGCTCCAGAGAAAGCATGTGGCCAAACAGATGGTCTTAGGCAAAGTAGCTTGAGAGGTTTCCACCTCTCAGAAGCGTGAATTCTTGGCTGCATTTACTTCTCATTGTTAGCCTTCAGTTTTACAAAAGCCCTGTTTATTGGTCTCTGTGTGTAATGCAGATGGTATATAAGCTCAGATGAATACTGGACATGTCATATTTCTGGTGTTCCATTTAGCTGGCTGGTTTTCACTCCCATGAGTGAGAAAACAACAAGCCATAGGGCCTCAGAGAAACTGAGAAGATGGGTCCTACAATCCGTGTGAGTAGATATCTTGTGGAGTTCAGGGAGGGAATTTCGAAACCTTCCCATGGCCTGATCCAGTGTTCACAGGAGTCCGTGGAGCACAGCGTAATATTTGGTTTTGCTGTGATTTATTTCATATAAGGAAGATTTTTTTTCTTCCCTTATGAATAAAGGAGGAGCTCAGGGGCTTTTATGTCCCCCAGTTAAATGAACCTGGGAACTACCATAATAAAAAAAACATTATGAAGCACTCGAGCAGCTTGTAAATACTGAGGGTTTTATTTCCACTTCACATGGTCTCAAACAGACTCTTAAACAAGACCAGTTACAATTTAGTATGCCCAGAGATTTCCATGGTTTTTCCAAAACGAAGGAAGTTCTCAGTAAACGCTGTACATAGCCAGTTGAACTGCTAACAATAATTTAAAAACTCTTTTTTGTATAGTCAATGCAAGAATACCAACAATAAAAGTACAGTACAGGTAAATTCACAACAATATTACAGTGAAACAGATTGACCCACATTTATGTGATGGTACAGTAGCAATATGTACATGCACTAAAGTGCGAGGACCCAGAGGCATGCAAGTCAAGTATTGTAGGTGTATTTTACAGCTAACTCTGTAAGACTTTCTGAGGCATTCTTTTCTTTTTTTTTTTTTTTTACACATTTACTTGTGTTTACCTGTATTCCCCTCCATCTCAATTAATTACAAGTCTAGTGAACGAGCTTAATGGCTTTCTTCACTGCTTAAAAGGTATCGCTTCAGACAGTTGAAGCATCTTTAAGAACCTTACCTTTAAAAACTGATAACACTGACATTAAAATAGAATAAAATTAACTTAAGACCCTAGTTTTACATGAAATTAAAAAAAAATACCAACCCAAAATACCCAAAACCAAAACTGAAAACGTAACAGTGCAAATATAACCAAAAGGCAGTCAGTATTTGGAGAGAGCGCGAGCACGTATTCAAATTCCCTTAAAACTTAATTTACATTTTATTTTAAATCTTACTTTATATCATTTTAACCCCTTTTTTTTGTTGTTTTTGTTAATATACTGTATGTAGAAAAGATGGAGACAAAAATAGTTTTCTCAGCTATGAAAAAAATTAAGTTATTACAGGCACATTAACTGTTTCATTCCAGAAACACCTCTGTTTCCCAGGTTGCACATTCAGCAGCTGTGTCTGAGAACATTCTTTGACCTCTCCAAGCGGACCTCCCTCCTTCGTGGCAGAGACGGCTGGCGGGCGACCTGGCGGAGGCGAGCGGTGGCCCGCCCTGTTCCTGTGCGGATTCAGGCCGGCTCGCCTCCCTGGCTGGGGGTCTCTGCCAGCAGCTCCTTGCTTCCGCACTCCTCTGAGGAAGTCAGGTCTCCGGTGGACTGCGACTGTGAGGCAGTAGGGGAATGTGAGGCCCATCGTGACGGTGGGCGCCGGTTCGCTGGTCTCTCTGGCCGGGAGAAGCAGGGTTGGAGGGACGGGGCTAGTGCAGAACAAGGCAGTTCCTTGGCAGCCAAGAGAGCAAAACAGCGGTTAGTGACTTGCGTTAGAGACCGTCGGGGTGCGCGAAGAATTAAGAAACAAAACCGCCAAACTAAAGCTAGGGGTGTGTCAAAAGCAAGCAGCGAACACCCGGCTGCGTGAGGGCTCCAGGTATCTGCATGTGTGTCCATGATTTATGGAACAGGTAAGGAGACAATGAAAGAAAGAGGGTGAGCTGGAGTAGCTGACACACTTTCAACTGCTATTTTTCCTTGTGCTAGAAAGAGAAGAGCTGAAAAGTATATTTGCATAATAATTCAGGAAAATCCACTGTTTAACACTTAGTACTCTAAGTGCTGACCTGGCAAAAAAGGCTAGGTTTGGCATTTGCAAGACAGGTGAAAAATCAACCACTGTCTCCTTTTTTTCTCCTTCAGAATTCAGACTTGACATGCAGGAGACTTCTTAGCACAGAATAATGACTACAGGGGTAGTTATGATCTCCAGCTGGATTTAAGATGAGGCTTACCTACAGATTTCATTTTCTGGAACACCACTGCTAACTGCCAGCTGCTGAAGCCTGAATTACAGGACTCAGAGGTACTCTATGCTAAAGGCAACATTCACAGAAACGGAAAAAATTGGAAATTTTATTCCTTCACCAAGTTTCCACTGTTCTGGCTTGGTTAGTTTGCCTTTGCAATTAGAAACAATCTGCAGTTGTGATTTTTCACCCTGGCACTAAGTTGGTAATGCCTCTAATATTCATGGACTTTGCTCAAAGTACAGTTGCGCTTCCTGCCTTGCTCTGAATGCTCACTACATTAAGACGAGTGACTGTAGAAGCCAGTCTGTCTCATAGGGCCAAAGCCAAACTTCTGAATTTCACTAAATACTTTGAAATTTATAAAAGCAAATCAGAGCAGTTTGCCAACATCTAGCAATGTGTACACCAAGCAGCAGTCACTGGAATGTACAGGGGAATTAAAAAAAAAACCCAAGTCAGAATGCAAATCGGTGATAAATGAAGAGAGAGACCAGAAATGATACAATGCAAAGGAAAAGCTGGGCACAGTAAGACGCAGGGATACGAAGGCAGCAGGGAGGCCAGGATTCAGCACACTGTTTCTCATGGAGAAGGAGAATAGTCTCTAAAGGTGGAGAATACTGGAGCAGGTAACATGATGTGATTGACAGTGAACAAACAAAGTGATACGGCACTGAACTTCTCAATTGCAGTGGAAGACCAAACATGAATGTTCATAGGACAGGACCAATTTTGAAGACACAGAGCTGAGGTATGAGAAATGGAGCTGGTGACACATGTTTTGGAGAGAGTGCGTTGTTGGACTCGGGGAGGCCTCGGTGAAGGGTCAGTCCAGGTTTTTTGGGCAGCATGCAGCCAGTGGGGTGATCTAGAGCTGCACACCAGTGCTTGAGAAAGAGCTATGGCCAGCTGCCCTCGGCACTCGCAGAGCACCTCGGCCTGCACGCCCTCCTCTCTGCATCCTCACTCCCCACCCCATCTCTGTGCCATTAACTTCACAACCCTTGCTAAAACAGCAGTAAGGCTTAAATGGAAATTGGTGCTAATAAAAAAAGATTGACTGTGTGTCCTTACTTCACCTTATCCCATTGTGCCGGGGGCAGCATATGGTCTGTGAAAGCTGCCACTAGACTCAGATTTGTTAAGAGAAATCCATCTGCGCAGCAACAGTCATGGGCAGCACAACACAGTGAATTGAGGCTATGAGATTTGCGGGTTTTGTCTTAGCCTCTTTCAAAAAGGAGGCTTAAAATGATATCTTTATAGTGCTGCTTGCTCCTGGCTGCTTTATCCTAGTTTCAGAGCAGTAAATCAGAGTTAGCACAGCAATAAAAAAATTTATTTCCACTGCTGCCTCCCCGTTCAAAAGCCTCTCTCCAGCATGCCTGCAGATGTTGGTCAGCTTTTACCAAACAGAAAGGTTAAGCTCATCTTATCTGTGATGTACACATGCCCGGCAGCACACAAGGCTGTGCTGGTGATGGATGCTGCTCCAGGGCCAAAAGTGACTGGCAGCATAATATAAAGTGCTGGCTGCTGAGTCAGTCACCCCCACCTGCAGCGTGGAAATCCAGCCATGACAAGGAAACTCTGCAGAATGGTTTGTGAAAAACCCTCCTCCCTTACTACATGTAGCTGTCATAGCTAGAAATGTTTTTTTTTTTGTTGTTTTTTTTTTTAATAAATAACCTGTGGGCAATTTAGTTTGGTAGTTGCTCAGGGCTGTAGGTGGATTGGCAGCATTTCTTAGCCTGAGCACTGAAAATGGGAAAGATGATTTCAGCTCCAGTTTCTAGCTATTTCCTAAAACAGGCTGTCAGCCACCATGGCTATGTCTATATTAATAAATAAAGAAAACAATTTTCTCTTCTCTCTGAGGCAGAATGGATGGTCATAGCTTATGTCTGCACAGTGTCTTCCCTTGACTATGGCAACCACAGCCCCTGGACAGAACTGGGCCCAGGGCCCAGAACTGCTTAATGAGCAAAGGTGACTTTAACCTTTAGCTCCAGGCTGGTGCTGAAGCCCCTTCCCAGCCCTCTCCACCTGCTGCTGTAGCCAGAACTGGAGGAAAGACATTCTGGGGCAGCCAGAAGCCCTGCGCAGTGCTGTGCATTTGTCAAAAAAAAAAAAAAAAAAAAAAAAAAAAAAAGTGTGTCGCAAATCTGAATCCCTCCCCAGCATTTTTGCATACCTTTGTGTCGGGCTTAAATTTTGCCAATTTTTAAAAGCTTAGCAAAAAACCCCAACAGTACACATTTTGACTTAAGTGTGACGTCTTCCCAGCCTGTGCTGCTGCAGGACACAGCAGATGAGCTCCTGTCCTGATCTCTTCCTGACTGCCCCATACAAAGAACCCCACAGGGATGTCAGGTGCGTGCCTCTGGATACCTCTGGAGCTGTGGTCATTTATTTCCCTCTGTTAACCCACGTGTTCAAGAATGACCGCTTTCGGAAACCTCTGGAAACAAGGTAGAAAGGACTTACAGCAGTGAGGCAGGCAGGGTTAGAGTCCCCAGGGGGTAGTTAATAAGACAGTTTGGTTCTGGACAGAACAGACAGAAAAGAAAAAGAAAGCAAGTAGGTTGGAAAGAACTGTTTTAATTGATTATTTTTTTAAAGTGAAGAATTCATGTCAGCAAGGAAGAAGTCTCCCGATGTTACTACTCATTCAGATCATGTTACCAGTGTTATCACAGGGAAACTAATAATCAAAAATAAAAGCCAAGCCACTAGAAGAAAAAGACTTAGAAAGAAAGGAAGCAAACAAACCAACCTTTTATAATCCTAGCACAGTTTCAGAAGTGGACATAGCAATAAACAAACCAAACATTTCTACTCAGCAGAGAAAGATATCTGTTTTTCTTTGCCAACCTTGATTTGGGCTAGGGAAAAACCACATTACTATGAGAGGAATAAAGCTGTATTTTTTCCCCCTTCATTTGATTTCAAGAGAGAGTTTCTGCTTAGGAAATATTTAACAAGCAAGAAAATGGCTGTTATTTTTTGTTGCTTACACTTCTATTGCTCAGGTTTCATGACAACTCTTTGCCTCACCTTTCTCTGTTGTTTCTCTTCAGCAGTGATGCTGGATGGGAAACTCAAACTTAACCAAAAGCCCTTTAATTCTGTCAACACCTTTCCTGATTTTCAACATTCCCCCTCCCGTGCTGAATGGTTCAGTGACAAGCCTGTGGCAATCACTTTGCCCTGGGGTGCAGAACCTGCTCTCTCATCTGTGGGTCTGTGTGGATGGTCCTTTCACAGTGTTGTCTCCAGAAATGAGTCTGACTCTCAGTCCAGGACTGTTGTGTAACCTCCACGATCTACACCCTCGCTAGTCACAAAATCAAAATGTTCCTAAAGCTCTTATGTTGTTAGTTAGGTGATGCTAATGTGCATTTTTAATAGTAAAATGTACAAATCCTATGAAACACACCTAAGATAGGGGTTTAGTGAATTAGCAGGATAAGACACTAGTAGGCCACACTATGTGAATATGAATTTGCCTGTAAGCAGCTCTGGGCAGGTCAGAAAACACAAAGTCATTGCTGCTGTGTATGCATGTACACTGACATGCACATGCACTTGCACATAAATAAATAAATACATGAACTAGATTTCATATTTGCAGCAGGAATATAGAAGGAAATAATGTAACTAAACAACTCAGAAGCTCAAATTGAGGAAAAATTAACAACAGGTGCTGCATGCAGGTTTAAAAGTCATTAATATGCCATGGCTGCAGAACCCAGAAGGCGTTTGGTGGTAAGAAGGGCACTTGTCTTGGCCAGAAACCCACAGGTCAGAGGGAAGCAGAGCAGGGGTCTACTGGAGGGTGGAAGCATTGTGTCAGCACTGCCCCAAGCACAAACCTGCCTCCTTCAAGATCATAATTCCCTGAACAGCTGTGTCTGGCTTTGTACAAAATGTGCTAAGAGAACTTGTACAAAGTGTAATTTGTGTGGTCAGGGTAATCCACAAATAACCCAAGGCACCTGCAGAGTCTAAACTTATTTGTGGGTGTTTTTTTCAGCAGTAAACCCACACTTCCCTTGAGTACATCTTCCAGAGCACCACCTCAGTTAGGAAAAGCTAAGCTCGTTGTGTGAATGCCCACCAGTTTCCTTTTCAATCCACATTCCTGAGAAATGCCAGGAGCAGCCAAAGAACAAAACCTGTGCATCTAGACTACAGTCATAACAGTCATGCAGGAGGTTCAAGGAGAAACAAGTCTTAGCTCTAAGGCTCATAATTCAAAAATTTAGGCAAAAGATACTGAGAATTCACAAAAAGGAGCAATTTTCTGCCAGTTTGATGGTCAATGGGTTTCTGTTAAATAGCATTGACCCAAATCTCTCTGTGCACCAAACTCAGGTACTGTTACTAGTTTGTGTTTTGCCAACAGCAATTTGTGATGATGTGGGATGACATCCGTCTACCTATATTTGAAACCTATTGAGGCAGTTAAAAGTTACAGGAGGAAATCAAGAGTTTCCAGGGTTACCTTGAAGGCAAAGCTGAGTTGAACTAGTTAGAGTACAACACACTCCCTAATACACACCAGTAGTGTATTCCCTGTATTTCAAACTAAGGACAAAATACAGAAATAGCTGAAAAAAGTCAAATTAATGAGGCTGCTTCCCACCTTTATTCACTCTGAGGTTTGTGCACAAAGACCACTTTCACTCACTATATTTATAATGTGCATGTGGTTTCTTTTATTTTCCTTTTTTAATTGAAAAATTTCCCTGGTTATATCTGTTTAAACTGCACATAGGGAATAAATCCTTAGGTTTGGATTGTCTGTTAGGAAAAAAAGATCATATCCTCTGAGCAATACCTACAAAAAAGAAACTGACTGTATATTGAGAACCACCCACTAGGGCAAAGCGAAGTGCAGACCAAAGGTTTCAGCACTCAGGTCTTTCATGCCAAATGTTGAGTTAGAAAACAGGGTTTAACCTTCCCTTTTGAGGTATCTGAGGCAGGGGTAGTAGGAGTCTGCCCAGTGAAGGCGAGGTGGATATATGGGATGTGCAGGGGTGTATGGAGTGTGCAGGGGTCATGGAGCTGCTTCCCTGGAGCCAGGGCTCACCACAAGACTAGGATGCTAAAGGGGCAGCAGAGGGGATGAGGAACGCTCAACTCTGCCCTGGGGACTGTCACCAGCCAGCAGTTCACACCCCTTTTCATAGCTGCACCAGAAAGGCAACACATGCATGTAAGAGCTGGGCATAATTCAGCTTTTCTGGGCTTCTTAAGAGTGAGAGTCTCAAGTGCTCTCAAAGGTTCACCAGAAACAGGAGGTTTAAATACTGGTAACTGAAAGCTTTCATCCATCATTACACCTTCTTTTTTTGTTGATTGCTGTTGCACCTGAGACTGGCCCCCAACATCTGGGCACACTTGCTGAGACAGATGATGACTTGACGAAATATCAGCAAGGAGTTCTTAAACACAAAATAGGTATGTGTCTAGATTAGTTGATTATATGTGTGTTTTTTGCTTTTTGTTATTTTTGTGAGGCAGCAGCAGTCAGTACCAAACATC
The DNA here is from genome assembly GCF_017590135.1 of Pyrgilauda ruficollis. Classification (NCBI taxonomy): domain Eukaryota; kingdom Metazoa; phylum Chordata; class Aves; order Passeriformes; family Passeridae; genus Pyrgilauda; species Pyrgilauda ruficollis. The sequence continues at coordinate 3,716,922 of NW_024525601.1, forward strand.
ACGCCATTCAATCACATTCACAGACCTGAGCCAAACTTAATCAGATACATTCAGAAAAGATATGCTGAAGGCCCTGGAGTTTTGCTCCAGGGTACTTTAGAGACTATTTTTCACACAAACTTGTTAAAACCCATTCTTGTGTAGGAGAAAGAATCTGCCTTTCCATCCAGCATAAAAATTTATTCAGACCTAGTGTCCCTAGAGCACCTGTAACATGTTGTGTATTCTGTGACAGAAAACCCTTATCCCAGCCGTTCAGGGAAGAACCATTTTTTATCCCATAAAGGATAAAACTCTTCAGATGCTTTCAAGCCAAATAAGCTGCCAGGATAGAAATTCAATTCTTTCATGCATTCTTCAGTGACTAATCCAAAGTTTCATGCCTGGAAATTGCTGGTGGTACCAGGACAGGACTAGGATATTCACTGTAAATACTCAGTAGGACTGCAAGAGATCTCATAATACATTTGCTCAAAGAAGAGTGCACTTAGCTATAGGAGGAAAAACAAGCAAATTCATTACCTCTATGGACCCTGGATCTACTTTGACAATTTCTCCTGTGCTGTTGTCATTGCTAAGATTTGGTGGGCTGTGTGAAGGTAGCCTTCTCTCTTCCTTTAAGGCATGCTCCAAAAGTTTCTTATTCAAGATCCTGGCAGCATTTTCTGCAAGTGTGTACCCTGGAGGAGCAGATAAGTCCTGCCTGATACTTGTCACCTCAGATCCTTCTTCCTTTTGTGTCTCTGTCCCCAGACGGAGAGGACTGGGTGATCTGCCACGGGCATTTGTACATGGCTCCTGCAACGTGCCCAGTTCCGGTCTGGGTTCTGCTGACCTGGACCGGCTGCCAGATCTGGGGCATTTTTGGAAGGTCTCATGAAAGATGGGGCTATGGTCAATGATGTTGAACAAACTGGACAGGCCATCGTTGATAGTGGTGTGGACAGGACTCTCCCGTGTGGTAGTTGATCGAGCCCAAGCGGACTCACTGAATCCTTTCTGAGGTGTGCCAGGCAAGGTCCGGTTATTTGGCTGGTCAGGTTTGGGAAGGGCTTTTCTTTGCAGCTTTGGAGAGCCGTATTTGGGGGAGCAGCATGTGCGTTCAAACTTAGCCTGGACCTTTTCAATGACGGGGGTCACCTGCCTGCTTCTGAGGCTTCTGGATGGTGAAGAGACAGGCGTGGACCCCCCCTTTGGTGTCAGACACTTGTGTGGACTGCTGGTGATACTGCGCAGCGTTTCCGTCTGCAAGCCGACGCTGATGGTCTGGGTGGTCTGTGTCCCTGTCGTTCTCATGCCGTTGGTTTGGCACGCCGTGTCCTTGAACTGAGGCTCCGTGGAGTTGGAGCGTATTGTTTTCCGGACAGAGAAAGCGACCTCCTTCATGTCATCACTCATGTTCTTGGACATCTCCAAGCTGTGCAAGGGTGAGGCAAAGCCCACAGTAGTGCAAATAGGACGTTCAATGGGATGAAGACCGTTCTCCAGAAAATCCTTATGGTGTTTGGCCAGGTCACAAGACCACCTTCCAAACATGTCCGAGGAAGCACCTTTTGTCTCAGTGACGTTCCCCATAGCTTTGGTCACAGAAAACAGGAAGTCTGGCTCAGCCTGGTTTTTCCCTTCACTGCCAGCTATCACTGGGTTATCGAACCTACGGACAACTGGTGGGCTGTGAAATACCCGCACTCCCATTTTGTCAGCAACACTGTGACTCCTCGTTGGCTGCTTCTGGCAGTGCTCTGGGCTGGTCATGGTGTTGGTGGTCATAGTGACACTGGTGGTGAGGTACCATGAGGATGCCTGGAATGGATCTGAAGCAGGATCACTGCCAGCTTTTCCAATTTCTGTCCTTTCTGCCCAACCCTCTGCAGGCTTCTCAGTTGCCCCACCATGGGTCCTAGTGTTACTGTAATCCCAGTTTTTGTTGAACTCCTCAATGTATTTCAGGTCATCAGGAGACAAGGGAGGTGTTATATCATCTTTGCTGCCAGATGAAGGCAAATTTTTTTCTGGTAGAAATGGAGAAATATCCATCAGGCGCTGAAATTCGGACATGGAAGAAACGGACATTGCCCTGGAGAGAGGAACACAAGAGAGTCGCTCATGTGCCTGGAAATTGTTGCAGAGTAACTTATTTTCACCAGCAAATTCTGGAAACCCAACAATCACCATCTGCTTACATATAAAACCACTTCAATAATTGAATTGTGGACTGTCCTGACTTGGAAGGGACCCACAAGGATCATTCAAGTCTTGCTCCTGCACAGGATACCCCAAAAATGACACCATGTGCCTGAGAGGATTGTCCAAACACTTTCTGAACTCTGACAGGCTTGATACCATGACCACTTCTCTGGGGAGCCTGTGCCCAAGTACCCTCTGTGTGAAAAACCTTTTTGTAATTTTCTACAAAGCCCTTTCTTTCATTTAAGTCCCCTTTTATTATCTTTGGAATAGCTGTGAACACAAACATCTGTGATGTGCCATTAAAAGAACCAAATGGTTCAGTAGAGGTTCTTAATTTACTGCTTTCTCATGGATTACTGCTAGGCAAATATTTGTAATGTGGAGCAGTAGGATGCATCTCAGAATTATACCATTCACAAGAAATTAGTGTTTGGCAACACAAGGCACCCTGTTCAAAACAAGTGTAGAGTATTTCTGACCTGCTGGGAAATCATCAAGTCCACCCTTACTCCTGAGACTGCCCAGGCTGCACAGCTGGTGTGCAGTGATGTGGGACATTCAGCAGAAATGCTGCTACATTGAACTGCTTGGTGAGTTGAGCTCATGCTGAAATTTAACCAAGGAAACTCTCTAAGTGATAATGCTGAATTCTTGGCTCTCCCACATTTCACTAATTTGTGAAAATCACACGCATTCAGATGAGTTATCGTACTGCTTTATTTTAAGAAAAAAAATATTTGACTGGGACTAAATAAAAAGATGAGTGTAGTTATCAGAGTTGGCTCAATGAGTTAACTCAAGCTGGATGAGAAGTCAGCAAAGAGTGGTTTTCATGGATCAGTGATCCAAAGAATACAGCCATGTCACACTGTGAGTTTTTAATCAAGAGCTCCTGCTGGAGTTTGGGTGTGTCTCTGTTAGGGATTCAGGTGTGTATGGTTTCTAAACGGATCTCCTAGTCACATGCTCTGGTTTGCATCAGGACGGCAATCTCAGAGAGCACAGGCTTTGTTCCTTTGGGATGAAAATGAGCTGGAAGATGCTCTCCAAAAGAACAACTAATGCATTCTAGGGTGAGGTGGGTATTCAACCCATGGGATAAGACCAGAACCAGTCCAAAGCAAAATATCCCTGACGTGCAGCAGCATATCAGGTCCTCAGCACCGAGTGTTTTCCTTTACATATGGATGTCTGCAGTGTGTACTGCACTGCTTGCTAAGGTAGGCGTAGATTTCACTGCAGCTTCATGTACTTTCATAGAGTTTGATCTTTGTGCATGACAGCTAAATGTGGCCTAAGTTAATCAGAGTAGAATTGAAGCATATTGAGACAAATTAATCCCTGGGTGAATCCATTAATCTGGCTTGCAGGCTGTTTAGGAGGAGGCATGGCTATGTCCTGGGCTTGTGGCTTGGATGCAGAGAGTCATACCTCCAGCAAGTGAGTATTTGCTGGGCTTTCGCCTCTAAGTTTTACTCACCTTTGAAGATTTCCTTTGTGTGTTTCTTCCTCCTGAATGAAAACAGAAACAAGCAGGATAAGTTATTTCTAAAGGTGTTGGTGGCATTAGCTTATGGGTATTTTGTCATTCACTTCCCATTAGTTGCACCAGTATCTAAAAAGTGTCTGATCTTCTCTCTGATATAGATTCTTAAAGTGTCAGTGGGAATATTCTTCACTTTGTACATAGGCAGGAGAGTGGGCAATCCCATCAGGATAACACACTGCACAGGTAAAGCCTGTATGCCAAATCTACAACAGCTTTGAACTTTTATATTCCCATGCAATCACAAATAGAAGTAGGCCAAAAAGGGCTTTTTTTTCCACAGTATTTTGTTTCAGACTATATATTTTTAGCAACTTTTTTCTGTAAAAGCAATCTACTTTATACTAGAGGCCTAGCTGTGCTGAAATAAAAGATAAACTGAGTTTCTTTGACATAATATTTCCTTATACATTTTCTAGGACCCAACAAGTGGCATCAGTTGAAATTCCTTAAGCTTCATATATTGTGTGGGAAGACTTGCTTGTTTCATAGATGGAATACCTACAGTTTGCTAACAGCATTAGGATGTTTTTATGGCAGTTATTTCCCTATGACAATTCCCATAATGAGTTGGGGATTTAAATAGCTACTTCTGAAGCATTTGCTCTGCAGTTATTCTAACTGCTTACTTATATTTCTAAGTAAACTACAGGGAATGCAAAATAGGATTGGGTGGGGGGGAAGGGCATTGGCACCATACATATTTTTATTTGACCTCGTGAAATCAAGAACGTCACCAAAAGTGCATTTCAAACTGGGACTGCATAAAAACAGCACTGCTTAACTCAGCAAATATCTTTCTGATATTTATCCCAGGTCAGGGAAAAAATAGTAGTAAACTGATCCTCCTTGCATTCACTGTGGTATAATTCTAGAATAATATTGGTAACTTCAGTGGAGTTTACTGCAGAGTAAATCTGACCTAACTGAATGCATAATCAGGGTGAAGGCTGGATTGACTTCTACTGCAGTTAGTACCAAAAAGAAAATAGAGTGGAAGGTAGAATCAGCAAGCTGCAGTTGCCTCTGTGCATCCTCAGTTAAGCTACTCATTAAACTCCAATCAGTCTCGCTTCAGCAAACCTTCTGATGGGAAAATTACTTTGCCCAGGTTTCCCCAAAACATGCTTTGAAGGAAAGAAGCTATGCAAATACCACCAAGGACAAATTTTGCTGCCCACCCTTTTGTTAATGGTGGAAATATCTGAAAAACAGAAGAGGGAAGAGAGATTTTCTCTGAAAATCAGACTGAATTTGAAGGAATGGGAACAGCAATCAAAATTAAGCACAAAACTTAGTTCCCTGATAGTGTTACCAACATTCTTCGCTGAGCACTTGGACATGTAGGAAAAAAAGGCTAAGAAATAATAAATATGGGATATCACACTGCCAGCAATACACTTATGGTATCAAGGGAAGAAAATCTAACTGGAACACATAGCTACCTACAGCTATGTGACAAGGACAGTCACATCTCTTGCCTCTGTAAATCTTTTTTTCTCTTCTTCCTCTCAAAGAACTTGATTTCTCAATTCTTTAGTTTTTGTACCAGCATCTGGGGACAGGGATGCTTGGTTTCATTCAGAAACAATATAAACAAACTGTGAAGACCTGGAATTGATGAAACTAAGCCTGCCATGGCGGAGGACACAGACTTCATTCGCTGTTTCCTGCTGTCATCTTTTAGCACTGTGTTTTATATCTTTATAGCTTTATGGTGTGACTTCAGAGTAGGTACTTTGCTGATGAATAATATTATTTTTTTAACATCTCACTTACTCATGCTGATCTGTTCAAAAGGAACCACAGCAGAACAATCAGAAGTGCCTCTCTACAGCACTTACTTCTTTACTAACAAAGTAAAGCCCATGTTTCTTCATAAATATGTATCTACTTATAATTGAAAAGATTTAAGACCTTCAAAGCCAGTATGTGGTGTCAAATATAGTTCTCATACATAACATAAATGGCCACAGGACGAAGTAATCTTTGGGACCTTCAGGCTGGCTCCCAGTTTCTCAGGTGACTGAAGCTTGTCTAATCAGCTTACAAGAAGGAATGAAAACTTGTCCATACCAAATTTACCACTGGGTAACTGTAAGCAGTGCCTGTGACACAATATCTCACTTCCTACAGCAGGGAAGCGGTACTGATCCTGACAGAAGAGATAACATGACAGCATGATAAAATGCAGAAGAGCTCATACTTCTGTTAGTCCAGTCAAGAATTTCTCCCGCTCCAGCTGCCGAGAGCGATGCTCATCAGGCTCGTCGGGGGAGTCGAGGGACAGCGATTCCAGAAAGAGGTTTTCCGTGGCACTGCACCGGTCGCTCTCCTTCAGCTTGGACAGTGAGCGCTCGTCAAACTGAATGGTGTCGGAATCAGAGTAGGACCTGGACCCCATGGAGCGGGGCACGCGGAGGTTCGCCTGCGGCGTAAACGGCCGGCGGCTGCTCTCGCTCTGGTCACACATCAAACCGCCTCCTCTCCGTGGGCTCGCTTCCTTCTGGAGCTGGAGACCAGGCAGATCAAAAGGAACAGCAATTACTTCTGCGGTGTATGGCATTTGGCACAAATCAGCCTTCCCCAGGAGCAAGACACCCATGCCCTGGGGCTTACAGGGACACTCCAAGGGACACTGGCCTTGCTCTACTGGTCGTTCCACAAAGGGAGACTTCTCCAGAACTTTGATGCCATTACTTAAGGGACTTTGAGTGACTAAATGTGTATATGCGCAGTTTTGCTTATTTACATGGATATATATATACACACTGAGTATATATGTATATACAAAATAATGCATCTGTCTGTAATCTGGTTTTGAAAGAAACAAATCAACACAGACTGTTATTTAAAAGCAATCTCGACAAGCAGAAGCTGATGGAAGGGTGAGTGAATTGCCTTCTCATCAAAACAAAGACATTTGTCTTCTGGTCAGCAACACAAAGATTGCGCTTTTATGTATATCACTTGTTTCCAAAGGTGGAAAATTATGCTTAAAAAACCCCAAAAGCTTTATTTTATAAATGGCCTAGCCTGAATGCATGGCTGGAAAGTTGAGTATTTGTACAGAACAACATTGTAAAAGGGATGAATTAGGCATGCAGAACATGTTCCAAGAAAATGCATATTTATAGAAGGGGCATCAAAGCCATTAATTCTATACTTTTCAAAAACTGGTGAAGAGAGGGTGAACCATTACTGAAATTGCCAATATTAAAATTAGATTATGTGATCAGATTCTCTTTTAATTGTAAATACAACAGGATAGATGAAGTAAGTGATCATTTCAAACATGATAAATGACCGCAGGAATCTAATAAGGACTCTGATGTTTTGCGAGAGCAGCATGTTAAGATTAGTGACAATAACTGAAAATGCAAGTCATTCCCTAGGGCCCTGAAAACTGAGAATTTACAAAACATATTAATCTTGCTGTTTGTGTTTGGAAAAATAAACAGACATTGTATGGCTTAATTTAGACCAAACCATTTTAGGTCCCAAATGATTAAATTTACACTTGAGCTGAAAACAGTGAGATTTTTTTCTTGATTCAGGTCTACAAAAAGGGAAATGCATCTTCAGTGTTTTGCTCGTGATATGCAAAACCTGAAAGAGTTTTATTAAAAGGAGGTGTCCTATAAAGGCAGGGGCTGGAAGGTATATATCAAGAAATCCTGGAGGCCATTCCTGAGCAAATGAACAAGATTCAAAGGAAGGAGAAATGGCAGTTACATGCTTTCTTTATAGATAGCTTCAATTACAAGCCCTTCAGAATTTTAGGGATCCTATACTGATAATGTTCTGGAAACCTTTATGAGAGAACAGTATGATGCTGCCTTACTCACTGAACTTCAGAGTGATGACAGGAGAATTAAAGTAACAAATATGGTCCTAACTTTTTAATAATGGCTAATAATTTTGAGTCCCCATGTATTTATACCTTTAAATACACAACTTTTCATACAGGTGATCTTGGGGGTTGAAATATTTGCCAGTGTGCTCTGTGCACAATTAGCTTTAGGAGCACAGGGGAGGGAGATTCTCTAAGGGAAAATGAAGTGACAGAGTACTTAAAAAGAAAAAAACAACTGTGAGCTCTGAAGAAAGTAGGTCATCATGGTTTTTTCTATGCAAGCAGTATTCCCATCACCATCCAGAGTAAAGTACTTTATATATTTTATACATTGGTGTGACTTCCCTCTTATCATACATGTATTATTCAGGAGCTGTGTGAAAGCAGACTGGCATAAAGCATTAGAATGAAATGTGGCACACACTCTTCTGCTATCTCTTGGACTTTGTTTCAAACATACACAGTGGTGTAGTCTCCTCATCCTCAGTGTATTGCCATACATGGAATACACACACCAAAACCCTGGGGAGTAGGACTTCAGAGATATACTAATTGTTTCCATATAAAGCAGGGCATGACTGCAAACTGAGAGGATATTCAACTAAAAGCTTGCAAATATTTGGAAGCTTTCTGTCACACAGGGAAATGTTTGATTATAAGCAAAGATGGACTTATGATGTTTTGTAGGCAGGTAGCCAAGACTTCAAATGCTAATTCTGGTCATTTAGTCCTCTGAAGTTAGCTTGATATAATATTTTTTATTTCCCCTATTCATTGCCAATTCTGTGTACAACTCTGTTGGCACAGTAAATATATAGTTAAAGCCCAGAGGTTTCAGAAACATAACAAAAGGAATCAGTTCCAGCACTAGCTAAGAGCTATTTTGTAGGGTCTCCCAGGATGACACTGAGAAGTTATGTCAGGTTTTAAGAAAATTAAAAGCTAGGTAAAATTAACAGAGATTTCTCTGTGGCTTCCTTCAATGTGCCCCATTCCCAGGGAATGCAAAAAGCAGCCTTTAACCAGGTTAAGTCCCTCAAGCTATTGAGGATATACCTAAACCCCCACAATTAAGGACAGGAAAAGAAACATACAAAGAGATACCAGTGACTCTCCAAAGAAAAGTTTCTGTCTATGTCCTTAGGATATTGGAAAATTTTCGGAGGGTTATTTAATTCCCATTGTGCATGAAGAATCCATAGGAGGTGGTTTGGCCACTACAACCCAACAGTTAGAAACCAGCCCAGTCAAGCCATGGAGAACTAACTAAGCAGCTTCTGCTACTGAATGCTGCAAGTTAGGAACTTTTCATGATGAGCTTTGCTATAAGGCTCACAGGTTCTGATGATTTTAACTTAGGAGATTAACTTAGGTTTTAACTTAGCACTACTGTGTTGCATTATAAAGACTAGCTAAAAAAGCTGCATGAAATACACACAAACCCCCTCAGATATATGGGAGATTTAAAAATCAGAATATAGTTTGCTGATATTTTGAAAATTAGAAGCTCAAAAATCACCTTTCTTGGTCTATAAAACCTTCATGTTTGGCACTGTCCACCCAGGCCTACACTTTTAGCATTGATTTTAGAAATAGCCACATGAGCTTTAGATTTTCCTACGTGCTTCTCTGTGGGTTTAATAGCCACAGCAAGGTTTAGTCTTGTACTCATAATGTTTCCAGCCTAGTCTCTTTTCTTTAACTTCTTGTTGCAGCAAGACACAGACAATGAATCCTTTCCAAAATTTGTCATGAAGTTACACTGGGCTTTCGTTGATTTACACCTGTGAGGCCACTCTGTGCTTTTCTCAAGTATAATGCTGTCTAAAGAGCATGCACAGGTCTGGGGTGGTTCCATTTCTGATGTCCTAAGGACAGAAAGCATTCAGTTAGTTGAGGACCCACAATTTCAGTTCTTTCTCTAGCTTTTCCTGGAATGCATGACTCAGAGCTGAACAATGTTCAGTCAAAAGCAGTGTTTTATCTCCCTCTCATAAAACTTCATTTTTTGTGCTGCTTCCAGACTAATAACAAATTTCTTAGGTATTATTTGTCGCTAATACTAAGCAGATGAAAATACAGATAGGCATGAAAACAAGAGGGTAGGTATGTGTTTCCCAAATTTGCAAATGATAACAGAGGTTTGCACAAAATTCATGTGGCCAATATTCGTCTGAATATTTAGTTATGGTAACTGTGTTTGTTATCAGTCAGGACTCTTCAAGTTAACCCCTGTGCTCCTTTGCCAGAGAAAAAGAATCCAGTTGAGATTGAATAGTTGCAGCAGCTGCATCTTTGGTGGCTAATTCACAGATGAACAGCCCCTTTTGGCAAGAAGCCGTGTACCAAACCCTGAGTAACTCTGTGGGTTGAGTGTTCTAGCACAGAAATGCACTGAAGCTTTCAAACAGAATGTGACCATGCTTGTCCAGGAGAATTGAAATGAGGAAATGACCTCTAACCTAGAGCTGATTTCTCATAAGTGGTCTTTTATAGGGATTATGAGCATTTTACTTTTACTCCCTTGTGTATATAAAGTGTTTCATAACATAACAAACATTGATGTAGCCGAGGAAGAAAGATCATTGCTGTGCTTCTTCTTAATGCTGTCTCTTGAGCTTGGCCTGAGTGTAGTAATGGTGCAATGGCCTGATTCTTTCAGACAGGCACTGCTCACCCAAGATGACTCCTTACCTGACGGCTCCTTACCTGCTCTATCCGCCTGAGCAGCTCCTTCTTTTGACGGTCCCATTCTCGCCGGTCTCTATCAAGCCTGTCCAAGAGCTCCACCTTCTCCCGGTTCCAGTTCTTCTCACTGTGCTGGATTTGCCAGCGGAGGTCCATCACCACACTGTGACTGTCAGCCAGAAGCTTCTTGTGCTCCTCTCTTTCCCTTTTAAAAGCTCCCTTTGCATCTGAGCCGAGACCTGCTTCTCCAGAGGTGTTCTCACTCTTCCCTTCCAGCTGGCAATAAAGTGAAATGTTACTAGGAGGTTAAACTTTCTGCAATAAAAATCTGTGCCTGACAATAGATTAGAGTTAAAGACCTAACTTTACAAAGGTAATGGTAGAATAATAACAATTATAACATCTTAGGTTCTCAATAAATGATCAAATATGTTCAGAGTGGAAAAAGTTTTAAAATTAGTGAAAGACAGTGAAAACTACAGGGAATAACTTCTCAAGCTCTACCAGTTCATGCTCTTAAGGCATCAGCTATGATCTTTCTGATGGGAATATAGGTACCAGTAATGAAGGAAACATGGAGATAAACTCCAACCTCATCATTATCTCTGAGACAATTTTCAGGACAATGTCCTCAGCTACTGCTCTGCTTTTGTGCTCTTGCTCAGTGCACCTGAAACCTAAGGAGAGTGAATTAATCTTCTGAAGAGGCCTATCCCACAACAACCCTCAGCAGTGGTGCTCTTGTATGACTGTCCTACCTTCCAAAAAGAGAAGGTGTTAGCAGCAGCAGCAGATGCACCAAGTTCATCCCCCTCATCTCTGAGGTTCTGGACTCTGAACTGATTTCAAGGGCAATTATCTGATGCCACCTTCCCTCCCTTCTTCAGTTTCATGGTCAGGGGTTAGCTTAAACAGATCAGAAGAGCTGGCCCAAGGTAATAGATTCATAGGAAAATACAAGCTTCATAGGGTGTCAGGAAATCTCTAGTTGAACCCTCTCCTTCCAGCCTGGTACACTCTGAGGTCAGAATGGGTTGTACAGGACTTTCTTTGGTTGGATCCTGAAAAAACTTGCAAGTGCAGAGATTGTACAACCTCTCTGGTCAAGCTGGGCAAGTGCTGGACTGTTTTCAGAGGGAAAAAGTGCTCAATTGTTTTGTGTAAGTTCAAGTGAGTGAAAAATTTATCCTTGGAATCTGACCTTCTGTTGACAGCTCAGTAGATGTGTGTGTGACTCAGAATGGGATACATCTCCATACCCTAGCTCTGCAGGTGAAATGGAGTGAAAAGCAGCAAAAACTCATTTCCATCTCTGGAGTTAATGTTGTCCTCAAAAATGAGAGTCAGCAGGTCTGCTGGGAAGCATATTCCTCTAGCAGGTGAGAAGGACAACACCTTCACCTTGCCCTACGTGGAAAATAAGCCCAAACTTTCTGAGCAAAAAAATCTCAGACTGAATTCAGGAGTGATGCTTGACTGGTTTCTGGAACAGCCTCCCCAAACAATTGACTGAGAGATTATTGCCTGAGTTACTTAAATTGTACTGAGCTGCAGAGAACATGCTGGTACACCCACTTGCAGTGACAGGGAAATCTTAAAAACACCAGCATCTTCTACCACTAATTTTCAGAGTCCAGTTGTTTTCTTTGAAATGACCAAACAACCAAACAAAAAAAAAATCAATTTTGAAAGAGCAGCATCCTATTTTAACAAAGTCTACACGATATCATCTTTCTCACCCCTGTGTACCATATGATATGATGTATGATATGATATATTATATTCCCCCAGGCATCCTGAAGCTGGACCATTGGTCAGAGTCCTAGTGAGGGACTCCCATATCCTTAATGGGTCCCATGTCCTCAATGCAAATTCTCAAAGCATATGCAGGGTTTGGCCCCTAACACTAACTCCCTAACAAGTTTCAGCCATTGCCCAGAAATTACCAAATGTTGTATATTATTTCCATTGTAGCAGTGGAGGTAGCAAAAAGCCTGGTAAAAGCCCCAGAAGGAAGGGTGGAAACCCCTGAGCAGGAGTGGCAGCACTGTCCCGGTGCCAAACACCAGCCAAAGAGGCAGCCTGGAAGTTTGTTGCCCATGCAAAGGCAAAGTAGAAAAGCTTGGCAGTTCTGTGGTCAAAATTTCTCCAAGTTTCATTCTTTGTTGCCATCTCGAGCTTAAAGTAAATCTGTCAACAAGTTATTTTAGAAGGAGCCAAAACAGGAACTGATTTTGTTTCCTTTTTCAAGTGATGCAGTGTTCAGAAATACTGGTGCACTGAGAAGCAGTGGAACTAAGAATTTGAATCTTCTGGGAGAAGACTGCTAAAAATGAAAGCTGCCTCCTTCATTCTGGGAAAGCAGCCCGCAGTACCTGGGCAGGAAAAGCAGTGCTCACATCTCAGCTCTCTGTGTCACAGTGAGTCTCTAAAATTTAGTACATCCTTCTAAACGTATCACCCTTCCAACAGTGAATATTTTTATTATATTTTAGTTCTGCGGAGAAGCTCTATGATTTTTCTCAAGATCCGAATGTAATTCTCCCACCCCTTCCCTCTTCAATGTGTAAAACAAGAGCTTTTATGCCGTCAGCTTTGGAAATAAATTCTTGTGGGTTTTTTGCTGATTTGTTTTCATGCTGCTCCAGAGACAGTACATATTCTGTGAACTGCTATACATGACACTGAAGCACCTGGCACCAGGTTTTATACAAATACTTCTAACAGTATCCCATGGCAGGTAGCAAGAGCTTTCTCTTCCATCACTAACCAGCAGCTTTGAATGGCTGGTTTAATATCAATATATTGATCTATCACTTCAGTATTGTTGAATCACTCTTTTCTCTGCTATAAATCAAATACTGCAGTTGTTACATACCAAGGTGCAGTGACGAACTAATTGTGAGCATGTCAACCACAAGACATTTTTCTCTCCAATAAATACAGACACCCACATGTCTCATTACGACAGCTGATACATCACCACCCAACTCTGCTGAGAAAATACAGCAAGAGGTTCAGCTCCTTTGTTCTCACCTACGTCACACAGTGCCCACTGCATGGGCCCTTGTACTGGGACTACTGGAAATCCAAGAGGAAACTCAAAGGGCAAAGCTTTGATCAGGCTTCAGGTGAGGGCTTTCAGACACCAGGATAAAATGCATGAATAAAGTCCCTTTTCATTTTGTCGTAAATTTCCTGTTTCTTTAAGCACCTCAGCTGTTCTTTACAGGTGTTGGGCTCGGGGCACGTTACCTGTTGGAGGCGACACTTGAGTTCAGTGATCTCCACCTCCCAGGCTGCCTTGTGCAGGGCATACTGCTGCTGGAGCCCCTGGCGCTCGCGCTCCTCGTCCCGCAGCTCCGAGCGGAACTCATCCAGCAAACCCTTCAGAGCATTCAGCAGCTTCCGGTTTTCACTTGCCTGACACGACAAAGCGGAAAAAATGCTGTCATTGGATGCTGAATTTAATCCCCAGTTTCATTTTTTAGAACAAAAAATAATTGTGTGTCCACTGCATGGAAGAGAAAGTGACTGGGTTAACTTTTGCATGAGAAAACTAAGAATAGCAATGTCTTGTCTGTCTACAGGCTGCTCAGGAAGCGGCTGAGTCACCATCCCTGGAAGTATTTAAAAGATGTGTGGATGTGACACATTGGGATATGGTTTAGTGGTGGAATTGGCAGTGTTATGTTTATGGTTAGACTCGTTGATCTGGAAGGTCTTTTCCAACAAAATGATTCTATGATTCTGCTTCTCATTAGCCCTAGTGCTGATGCTTCCTGAAAGCCAAAGGTACTTAAGTTACTCTGAAAAAGGCACTAAGCATCTTTCTGGACTGAGGACATCATTAATAATTAATTTTTTTTTAATACAGTAAACCAAAGCTAGAGTATCATTCCTGAGGTTTTTTGGGTAGTTACATGTCTGTCTCACACATACAGTCGTTGCTCTGTATCAAATGCCAAATATTTGTAAACTACATAAAAAGAAAGGGGATAACTTTTCAATGCTTTTACATTATCAGATAAAATTGTTTGGGGAAATACAGTGAGGCTTTGAGCTGCGTATCTCTGCTAGAGGTGGTTCAGTAGTCTGTAATTCATATTCCTGCTCCACTCCAGGCTGTTGCACCCAGGTTACCTTTGCAGCAGGACCCTTCTGGGTACCAAAGGCTTGAAGGCCAGGGAGGCCACCTTCCCTCTTGCAGAGGGGATCAAAGAGCAAACCCCCATTCATGTCTTGTTGAGAGTGTCATGGCCATGCTGAAAATGTTGTCAGAGCTCCTGTAGTAGCCAGAAGCCAAGAGCAGAGCTAAACTGAAAGTCTACTCCAGACCTGACACCACATATTATTTGTGATATATGTGTGATTGAGATAACACTCAAATCTTATTTCTTTTTCCTTAGTTTTGGTGTTTACCTTCTGCACATTCTCTGGGCATTTGCAAAACCTGCCATTTTTATGTGAAATATCAAAAAACATTTTCTAAACACTCATTCTGGATTAGTAAAAGAAAAGGTTTCCCACAACTTTTTTTGCAGTCATTGAATCAGAAAACAGAAATATATGATTCATTTGTCCAAAATTTAAATCAAATATTCCCAATGAGCCTCTCAAGCACCAGGGGGTAGCCAGAGATTGTATCTGACAAGTTATCCTAACTAGAAAATACCTTTATGAAAATTATACTTGACTAGCAGACACAGCAAGGGGCAGAAAAATGGGAAAGCTTACTCAAAAAAAAATGCAGCATTTAATTACCTGGTTCTCAGGAATGCATTAACTCCATTGGGAAGGCCTAACTCAAATTAGTTGTCTCCATCCTTGCACGATAGTCTAATCAAATTGTTTTTAAATTTGTTTTCTGAAGTGAAGGCTTCCCACATTCCCTCTTATCTGGTATTTCATGAAGTAACTACATGGAGGCTTCTTTGAAGACAAGTCAAGTAAACAGAAGTACACAAAAATCTAAATAATTGTCATGTGTTTTTTTCAATGGCAACCCTTTTAAAATTTTATGCAGACAACTAAGCTAACTTCATATGTTCATCAGATTTTTGGCATCACTGAACCCACCTCACCCATTTTTGTAATCACTAATTATACTTGCCAAGGTGCCTTTTTTCCTTAAAAAACAAACAAACAAACGTGTTCTACTTTTTCCAAGCCATTTGATGTATCAGCAAAAATATGCCAGATGTAGGGAAATAACTGCAGGTGCTCGTTGACTGACCTATCTGCTTGGGCTAATGAAAAGTGATGGCGTACGAGATGGGGTTTTGCAAGAAACGCACCCACAGAAGCAGAATTAATTCCATTAACATTTAATGCCAATTAGCAGTTTCCTGCTATCCAGCAGCAGTCTCCATCATGCATATAAGATCACCCACTATTCAATATGCAATGAGATTTTATGTTTCCACTATGCATTTTCATTCTACTACCTAATTAAGGCTAAAGTCTCCAAACATTTCAAGCCCCTTGTGTAATAATCAGAAAAAGAACTCCTTTGAAGTTTTGCCCTTAATGTCACAACAGGAGCTGCTGGGTATTGGAGGCATCAAAATCTGGTCTCATCCTCTTTGAAAACCCTGACTCCAAATGTGTATGAAGTGCTTTCATTCAAGAGCCATGTTCTGTGTTTTCTGGTGTGCTGCACAAACCTTTCTCTGGCAAAGCAGTCAAAAGGCTCCACAAGAGAAATGAGACAGAAGAAAAACAAAACCAAATTACACCAAAGCAAGTTACAACTCTCATTCCTGTGCATACATTTGATAATTTCAGAGTTCTATAAAATTTGGTTTGCAAAGAAAGAAGATAAGAACTAGTACATAAAGTACATAAAGACAAAAGAGCCTCATTGCAGGTTTGTAGCCTACTGTGTTGAGGGCATTTCTTATTTTAGAGGCATTACATCAATGTCACTATTATGAGACAAGTAACCCAGGTGCCCCCTGGCTTGCTGGGATTTTAATTACCTTGCCAATATAAATCCAATTTTGGTTGCATACTTTGTACTCCTGCAGAGAAGTCTCTTTTGCATGACTCTGTATTTATAGTTTGAAGTTTGAGAAGTCTGTGAAATTATCTTTTCTGTTTTGCCAAACTGGAGTGGTTTTGGAGAACAGAGAAAGTATTTTTGAGAGAATGTGCTCTGAAATATAAGGTTTACATCTTGCCATGCTTTAGATTTTGTTGGCAAAACAGCTTATTCAAAAGACTAAGCCCTGTAAATACAGAACAAGTATTGTTATAATCTTCCCCTTCCTTTCAGACATGTTGCACAGCAGAAATTTGGCATGGCTGTGATTCTCTGGACAGTCTTCCATGCAAGGAGGTGGCTCTTTAGCACCTCAGTTGTTTCTAAAATTTAAAGCTTAGACGAATCTCACTGATTCACAACTGATCTAAGACAAGATAATTACAAAGGCTTTACCTTTAAGTTTAAAGACTTAACCTTAAAGTTTAAAGTCTTGAATCCACAGCTCTGGATTTATAGGAAAAACAGCTGACAACAAACAAAACCTTTATGTAGCCTCCAATGTAGGACATTGGAGCATTTACTAAGTTGGGCCAACCACAGAAACAGGAGCATCCAGCTCTAGAAAAGTTTTGGACAAGGGCAGCTTGCAGTTTGGTTTTCTTTAAATCACAATTCATTTTCCTCTGAGAATTTCCCTTGAGAATTTCACTGAAGACTTTAGCCACAGGCTGGTATTACAAGCAGTTTAGTGGAGCAGTCAATTAAAAACACAAGGTCAGGAGCCTAAACAGCGAACCAGAAAAGTGTATTTTTTCTGTCTAATCACAGATCTAGGCAAAAGATAAGCTGGATCTTGGTGGAACCCATTTCAGTATATTCAGGGTTTAATGACTATTCCTTTGAGCTTTTCTCTTAGCTAAGCTTTGAATACAAACATTGTATGAAAGAAAAGAGATCTAATTGGGGATTTTCTTGACACCCCTCCCAGCAACAACACTACTGTACTGTTTTTCAATGATTTATCCACTGGACCACAGATAAACTCTGTACTCCTTATTCCCATATCTTATACCATCTAACAGGCATCTCACCCTTCATACTCAACTGAAACAAAGCTCTTCATTTATACACAGGCTGCTCTCCTCTGCTGTGCCACCAGTCCAACTTGCTTATCTCCTAAATACAAACAAACTTCCAGCCTGGCTCTTAACCATGCCTGACACTTTCTGCTGTGTCCCCCAGCCACCAGCCAAGGGACAATGTCATGCAGGGAAAGATGAACTGACCCCTCTCAGACTCCCCATCTACTCTGCCTCTTATCAGCTTTACTTTTTTCTCCCCTTTCTGCTCTGCCTTGCCTAGATCCCTCCACTCACTGTCCAAATAAAAATCCCAGACAAGACAGACTGGTGTGTTTTTCAGCCAGCTGAGTATCTCACATCATAGCAATATAAAATTAAAAGCTGCATGTTGAAATGATGACCTTTGGGTTTATAATTCTTCTCAAAACAATTCCACTTTCCAGGCAGGGTAAGAAAGTCAGCAGCAAGAGTGCAGTCTGAAAACACAAGCCATTAAATATTAACATTAAATGTTAAAAATAAATATGGGTAACCTCAGGTTACTGTAAGCCCTTTCTTTTTTCTGACCTAGTTATCTCAGCCACTCCTAGACTAACTAAAAGTTTCATTCCTGATGTGAAGTGTGTGCTGATGCATTTAATCTTGGAGCTTGTCAGGCAGATCCAGCAACTTTGGGTTCTTCTGAGTGGGTGCAAACCTTGGAGACTTCCAGCTGCACCAATCATTCCAATTCCCTGTATAAACACTGTTTTTTCCAGTTGTTGGCTTAAGGAACCTGCAGAAAGCCCCTCAAAACTCAGTATGTTTTTCAGCACAGCAGGGTTTGTGAGAAGATGCCCTGGTGTGTGCAAGCAGAACAAATAATAGTGATTAAAATGAGAAAAATTTAGCAAACTTATTCATTCTTGCAGTGCCAAAATAACACTTTTTTTTCTGGCTGGGGAGCAAGGAATCTGTTTTATTCTGACAAGTTCATTTGGATATCATGCACTATTTATCATCTTGGGGAGTACCAAGATGTGGTCAGTTCCTATGGATCAATTCTTCAAGCAAGATTAGCTGGAACTGCTGTGATGTATATAAAAATGAATTATAATCAATTTGCTGCCAATTTCTGCCACCTTAACTGAGATTAATGTCTAAGCAATGATTATTTCAAAGAGTACATAATTTATTTGAATGTTCTATTTTAAGAGCTCTATATGGAAAGTTAGTACATGATGGACTTTGTAAAGAAACAACACTTTGGTACATATTTATTTTACTAATTCCAGAATAAATCAGTGTACAGATGGAATGCAGTCAGATGGTGTGTTCATGAGCATCTCTTGATCATGCCTCCTACAGCCTTTTACCAGCAAAGAACTTGCTGAGAGGAAGGCAGTGATGGGTCTGGGTGACCAGCAAGGTAGAACCTTTCCAAATGTCAAACCAATCAAATGAATACTAACTTGGTAGCACCCTCCACAGAAAATAATAGTAAGAGAATATCCTTTTTATAGGATGGAGACTTCCTGTTCCCTGCTGCAGTGCATAGGCAGTTAGTAAACAGGTTGTCCATAATCATGAGGGTCTGGGGAATTTAAGGTGAAGAGCTCAGATGCAAAGAGACACAATCCCCAGGCCTGCAGTGACTCCAGCTAAATATTGTGATCATAGGGAGTACGTGTTTGCCTGAGAGCTGTCCCTGTGGAGCAGGCTCCCAGGTCAAAGAGAAGGGACATCAGGCATGAAGACTGAAGACTTTTTTCCCCCTGAATTTGTTTTTCACATAGAATTCTTGTTCCATTCTATTTATGATTGCAAATAAATCCATGTAACAGGATGGTCTCATATGAATGGTTTTCATTTAAAAAATGTAACAAACCTCTCTTCTTTTTCTATTTGTGTTATTACAAATAGGAAGTTAGTATATTGAATGTACAAAGGAAAAAGCTAGGATATATGGCAGTGCTCTGACACACAGTCAGGGCACAGGAGATGCCAGGGAAAAGTTAGTATGGTTTGATTTCAGGCCTTTAAAAACAAGTCCAGTGACAGGAAGGAGCTTTTACATTGTTTTCCCATCATCTCTAATGAAAACATTAAATACATGTGCTAGTTTCTTAAATTATTTAAAGGAAACAAAATCACATGTTCTTGCTAAAAGCTTGACAGTAGAGTACAATAGATGTGCTCAGACAAGAGGAGCCTGTAAACTCTGCAAACCATCACACAGTGATAGATGTTTCTGGGCAAACAGCCACAAGAGGAAATAGGATTTTTCACTGATAGCATCTGTCAACAGAAGAACAGTAATCACGTGGCTCGTGATTAAATTTAAATATAAATATAATGGATGAAATCCACTTTAATTGCTGTGTAGCTAGAAGCATTTACACAAGTATAATTCTAGGTGATTTAACACAGCAGCACAGAACTCTCTCAGAAAATCCACAGTTTCCATTCCTAGGGCAAGATAGACAAATGGTGTAGTACCTGCTTCTGCTGCTGCAGTAATTCTGCAGTCTGCAGCTGTGGTCCATGATCAGTGCTCTCCATGGTGGGATGCTGGGAGAAATCTGTCAGTGAAAACACAACATCCTCTTCCTCCTCCTCTCGTTCTGCATCATTTGCCTTCTGCTCAGGCTGAATGCTGAAGTCTGGGAGGGCCTCAGGGTGCTCGATCTAGAATGCAAGGACACAGGAATACAAGAACACAGGAACACGCTTTTGCCAGTCACCTCTGGGGCCAGAAATCTACTAAAGGTCTAAGGGAAGGGACTGCATCTCTGTGCTGGCATATACTGACTTCAGCTCAGGCTACAGAACTCATCTTTGAGTGATACATCACATACTGCATGTGTGAACACACCACTATGCAGGCCTGCAACACAGGGGATTTATGCAACTGAGATGGGTCCTAATGTCACATGAAGGATATAATCCATCACACATTAATCAAGAACTATACAAAATACTGGTGTGCTGTGTGATGAAGTAATGGAGATTAGGAAGTATCCAAATCTATCATTTTATTTTCTGCAAAGCATAAGGAAAACATGGCTCCAATAAATCTGGGCTTGTAATAAATTAGCCAGTTAAAAAATCCAAACAGTCAAGAAATGAAAGCTTTTCAGTATTAGAAGATGAACTAATTTACACAGAAGCAAATTAACACTGCTAAAGTAAAGTAGAAGCAAATTATTTCTAAATAGGTACTCATCTCTTGTTTCTGACTCATACTACCAGCAGATAAATCTACAGATGTTAATCCACTCTTTATCTAAGAAAACAAAACATTGGAGTATTCAGCTTAAGCACACTCTGACCAGACCTGAAAGATTACTTGTACTTCCAAATGCAGCAAACCTTGAAAAACACTAGGCATAAAAGGACGAGAAATACTGAGAAAAATTGTTTTGTTTCTTACCAAATGGCTTCAGGATTGCATGAACCTGCAAAACAAATCTATTGTTCTCAAGAATTTAGTGAACAATATCAGAATGGGAAAACACTTTATTTTTTTTTTCTTTAGCTAAGAAGCAAATGGTAATCCTGGCTGTGCAACTCAACACTTCCTTCCCAGTACATGTTGGCTGGCAACCACACCCCTGCTGAGATGTGTCAGCTTGGGGATTCCAGGTTGTCAAGTACTTCTGAAATTCCTGGTCTTGATTTAGCCTCTACTTAGAAAAGCACCATGATGACGACTGATGTACTGCTGCTGACGGCGACAGACGTGTGTATGGTGAAGGGGAACAAATAAGGATGATTCACTGTAAGTTCCCACATGAAGCTGTATAATTCTCCTGCCAACACAGAAACAGAGCTTCCCTCCATCTGTATTGCTGAAGGCTTTGTAAGGAACACACTGTGCACAGGATGAGAAAAACAACGGCACTCAATCCATCTAAACAGATTTGACTCCCTCACCTTGCTAATGTGTTTTTTTCCTTTTTTTAAAATTACTCAGGAGTCATATCTTTGAGACCTAATTAATTTCTCATTTACTGTGTGAGAGTATTTTAGGAACAGCTGTTTGTACTAGTTAAGGGTTTCCCTTTAAAGAGGGGTGATCTGTAACATATCATACAGAATATACTTCAACACAAGCCAACACCAGCTTTCATGTTTAATTTGAATCCCCTTTCAACATATGTTCAGTTTGAAAGCTGCTGGTGCCACAACATATTTCAAGTCTACACTTAAAGAAGGGACATCGCAGTACTCATCTGGGTTATTAAGGTGGGACAGTTACCTCCAATGTGTCCTCCCCTTCCTCCTCCATTCGCTTGCCTTGCCGCCAGTGTTTCAGCAGCCACTTCAGTTTGACATACAGGAGAAAGGTGTCCTGCTTGAAATGCCTGAGTTCCTGCTGAAGCAGATTTTTCTCCTGACTCCAGGTCTTCTCCTCCAGTTTGTTCTGCAAAGTCAAGCTCTGCACTTCCAAGTCTTTTCTCCGCAGGGTCTGCATATGCTCCTCCTCCAGCTTAAATGGAATAACAGGCAACATGTTAACAGAGTGGTGTCCTGGGGCCGTCTCCAGGAGTTGTTCTTCACTGGGTGAGACAAACTGAAATCTCTAATTGTCATCAGTAGTGAGTTTGGCTCAGTCTGTTCTTCAGCAGTTATGACTGCTGAGGAAATTAGAGGATAGCAGATGATAAGCTTTCCTGAGATAACCACATGAAAGTAACTTGCTGTGGAAGCGGGTATTTACTTCAATGATGCACAAGATCTCTGAAACTAGTTAAACATTTTACACCACTCATATTTTCCTCCCTCTTTTGATTGTATCTCTGCAGCAGGTTCCCAGCAGAGCCACCAGCCCACACTGCTGCACATATCACACCTATTAATTGCATTTGCAGCCATTTGGACAAGGTGGGACCACAGCTGCCCTTCAGACAACCTGGAATATTTGCCTTGCAACTTCCCCCCACAGGCACAGGTTCAATCTGTCCACAGTTGCTACATCTCCCTCTGCCTCTGGAGGGGCAATACTTCTGAAGAAAACACTTCCAGTACCTCAGATACCACTACTAGTCCCTCACTTCTTGCAGTTCATACTTGAAGGCATCTGAATGATACCACAGTAAACAGTCTCTCATTCTGGCATGATTTTATCTGGGACACAAGCAGGAACTGAAAAGACAGGAACAGATTGCCACTCAGCACTCGATGTATCTCAGCCTTAGTACTAAAATCACCAAGTAAAGCTCATTCCTTAGAGAAAACGAATAACTACACCTGTTTCAACCCAAGGCCACCTGATACATCATTATTTAAACATGACCTCTCCCTCAATATATCAAAAACAAACCATGGCATGACCTGCAGCCAACAGAACTTGTACAAGTAAGTTGCACAGTATCTCATATTGTGCATAGGTGAGAAAGTTTTTCCACTTCAACCAAGCTGTGGCTTCTTCATAGATGAAGAAAATGCAGATGGAAAATGAGTACAGAGTCACTGTTTAGAGGTGCCAGTTTCTATTTTCCATTCTGCAGAACAACAGCCTCTCCTTTTCCTGATCAGCTCCATAGATAAAATCTATGAAAGCCACAGTACACTTATGACCACAACAATCCAAACCATCGGAACACGCCCTGCAACAAACAATGCTCACATAAGAATAAAGAATATTTCAGGGATTAGCACTCCCTAGAAATAAATACTGCTAAGAAATATATGGTTGATTTTCATGGCAATATTCAGATGCTTCTGAAATAGGCTGCCGGTCCATATAAGACAGTTTCCTAAGGACTTGCCTGCCATCTAATTGATGTGCCTCAGCATAATGCACATTTTTAGCACCTATGCTACTATGCCTTAAAAAGTTCCCAATTAAATTAAAATTATTTACAGTAGTGGCTATCTTAAATGTGTTTAAATGAAGCTTAAAAGTAGCCTGGAACAAAATTAGCCATAATGGCCCAAAAAAACATACACACAACTCCTAATAACACTCATGTAGATTATACACTGCTAGCACACATCGATTTAATGTCATTAAACATTCCTAAAAATGAAAAAGTAAAAGAAAGCTGATTTTAAATTTAGTTTTTACTAAAACTAAAAGAAAGAAAAGAAGTAGATTTGATGTTGATGACCATATTTTCACCAAATAAAGTTATGGTTAAATACAGCAAAAATCTGAGTAATTTCCACCAGAAATCCTGGCAAGTGATAAAAAAAGGAACATTATCAACTGAATGGGCATAATCTGGAAAAAAAAATGAAGAATGCAGAAGATGCTTTTATTCTTCTGTTTCTGCTGGCCATCAACATGAACAGCTAGCTTTGATTTTGGTGCATTTTTCATCATTTTGACAAGCTGTTATATTTCAAATCCTTGTGGTCATGAATTCTTGCAGAAGACCCTAGTGGAGGTAGATTCATAGAGTGCTATGCTTTTTCAATGGATAGCAATTGCAAAAGAAAAGAGACAGGCATAGCTTCCAAAAAGCATTCATAGCTGAGGCAACTAGGAAGGAAATCAATTGACTGCCTTCAAAAACTCCAGTGGAAAGCTCCTGTGGAGATCAACTGGAAATTAAAGCTAGTTATAAAAAACCAGAGAGATACCACTTGGGCATAAAGAGATTAGTTGGCACAAGGAAAAATTCTTTACAGTATGCAACAATTATGCTGAATTTCGTCCATGAAGTAAATTTCAAAAGAAAACTTCATTTAAGAGCCAAACAGCCTGCAGAAATTAGCAACAGATTTTTTTCGCTCTAGGAACTAGAGATCAGAAAACGATTGACTAATCTGTTCCAGCCTTCAAAAGAGCAGGGGGAGCTCATGTAAGAAAAAAAAAAAAGATTTATTCACCAGCAATTAGTAAGAAGATTGGAAGCACTGAGTACTGAGAAATACAAGAATGAATGTCCTGATTTGTTTCTCAGCTTTGTGCGCATAACAACTCCTCTGACTTCAGAGAGGTGCTGGATTTTCTTTTGGCTAGGGGGAGTCAGAATAAGGTATGGAGCCAAACTGAGCTCCCAGGGATCAAACACACCCTTCCCCAGCTCACAGAGAGCTGAAGGGTGACAGAATTCTCCATGCAGTATTTCATACCTCTACCACAATTTCCCCTGCAGAGGGGAGGACAAAAATTCTCTCCACCAAGCAGAGAAGCCAGATTTGCAGTGGCAAAATGGGCTCGAGTTTCGATTTCCCCAGATTCCAGATTCTTCATTTACTCAGATGAGGTCACACAGGCACAGCCATCAGGACACAAGTTCCCACAGTCCTGACAAACAAGGCTCATGTCACACATCATGGTCATGCGTCTCTCCCAGGTGGGTTTTGTATTTACCTGGATGATCCTTTCTGAAAACTTTTCTTGTTCCTCTCGGTGAAGTCTTGTCTCCTGCTCAAGCTGAGCCTGAAGCTCCTGTATCGATACATTCTGTACAGGTAAAACATGGGAATCCCTGAGCTGATCAGCAGGACAAAGGGAAAGGTTTAGCAGAAAATGTGTCTTGGAGGTGTAAAAAAAATGAAAAAGAAAAGAGCCGTGGGACAGACATCTGCACAACTCAAGATTATCAATAGTTAAAACCAAAGCACAGTGTGCAAATAAATAACAATGTCCTAAATCTGTGTGGGAATTTCCTGTGTGGCTTCTTCTGGAATCTAAAACTGGAATGCTGATGTTACATATCGGATTTTCTCCTCAGGCCTCTGCTCTGGGTTTGGACTTGAATAGCTGAGACTCCTGTTTGCAGGATTATGTATTTGGTGGAGCATTTCTTCTTCATAATCAAAGCTGTAAAATTTTAACACCTCTGCAAAAGATGAATCTAATGCATGCATATTGTACCTAATTATTTATTCATTTGCAACAGTTTTGATAGGGTAGTTAATGGGACAGCATTTATTAAACCAAGTATACATAAGATCCCTTTCATCAGATACAAGACAGTCCTTTGCACAAGTCAACTTCATTTTGTGATTTCTACTCAAAATAATTACAACAAAAATGTCACAGTGATAAGCTGTGTGAGCCTGAGATCTGACCAAAATAATTAAGTATCCCCCCCTTCAGGTCCAATACTGTTTTAATCTTAATACCTTCAATTTATGTTCTCATTAAGTTTGGCATCCCATCAACTTTACTCCTGAAAGTTACTTAACCCAAAAATAAAGACCCAAGAAGGCAGAGTCAGATCTCATTATTTATACTACGGTAATTAATCTTGTGGCACTTATATTTCTGACCAGAACTTTCTATGCCCTTCACTTTGTGTCTGTCACATTGGTGCCAAAACTGATTTTGTCTCTACAAAAGTGATGCTCAGCTGGATGCCATCCTCTTCATGTGTGCAACCACAGAAAGCACTACAGCACCAAACTCCTACTTCCCAGAGAAAAAAGGTACTTAATGACAGGGTTGCTTCAGGCTTCAAAGTGCAATCCCAAATTCTCAGCTGGCCCATGTCCTGCGTACTCCAGCCTCAGCAGCTGCAAGGACATAACAAAGGTCGTGGGACTGCTCTCCTGGGCTGTGGTGCCATTTCCCTGCCGGCATCAGCCCCCAGCATCCACCTCCTCACCGCTCCTCCCACCGCCCAGAGCAAAGCCAGCAGCTGCTGCTGTTCGGGCCACACAGCCCTTGTTGGAACATTTTTGTTATTCAGAATGTATTTCTCCCTGGAACAGACACTCCTCACCCCTCCTCTAGGGAAAAATGAGATAAGGCAAATGGAAGTATCCCAAAAACTAGCTACGCAGGACCACACTGCTGAAAACCAAAAGTGGACCTACACAGACTTTCTGGGCCCTATCAGTTCCTTTTTCACTTGAGTCATTTATTGACTTGTGCATGTCTGTTTTGTACCCGGGGAAAAGACACTTCCATCCCTCTGAAAGGTACGGATAAAGTGACTAAGAGAACATTTCCTGCCTTATCAATTTTATCTGTCTCTGTAATATGTCTGCAGACATTTTGTGTGCATAAGGTCAAAATTTGGATTTGCTTTTGATGGGATTTGTCAGTTTTGCACAATCATTTGTAAATTCTTTATTTAATTCTCTCATGCAGTAAAGGAAAAATTACTTTCATCAGGACTTTCTGCATTATTTTATTCTGATCAGGCTTCTTTAGGAATATGGCAAACAAAAACCAATATATCAGTTCATTAATGTATAATTAAAACAAAAATCTGCTCCTTCTCATTACGAATTCAAAATTATTAGCCTATCCAATTTTTTTATAAATATGTAGCCCATGAAAAGCCAAATTTCAGGAAACTTCAGTGCTAGAATTACGTGGGAACTGTTGGAATTACTGAAAAGAAGTTGAATATATCGTGAAGGCAGACGCAGTGTTATATGGATGCTAAGGCAAAATCACATCACAACTGCTTTGCCTCTTTAAGGACAATATATTTTTGTAGGTCCTAACGTAAATTTAAGTTGGAAAGCAGCTAGTGCATGAATGAAGAGCTGTACACCTTTTCCCTTCCAATGCAACCTGAGAACTCTTCACAGTCCATAATTATATATAATGTCATTTCTAGCAGAGGTGTTGGGAAAGCTCCAATGCTCAAATCATGAGAGGTAAGGCTGCTTACATACCTAAAATGTGCTGCTAAACAATCTATTAGGATTGTAAATAAAAGACTTATAAATGCATCATGTAATATTCGTGTATGCAGTTCAGGTACCTGATACTGCTCTGAGGGATGTCTGGATGCTTATATGTGGAAATCAGTCCCCTATCATACAACCAGCAGGCTGTAGTCTGTGGCACAACTGTGGTTTTGTTTTGTTTTGAAAAGGAACATTACTACAAAATGGACACAATCGTTGATAACCTGTTATATTCCATTCTTTGTTTCCTTTGTCTCAAGGAACAGAGGAACTACACGAGGAACAGAAGACACCCCGAATATGACAGCCACTGCACGATGTGCTGACATCACAGAACAGACGCACACTCACTACAAGACGTACAAACACAATACCACAGGAACTACAAGCTAGTGCTACTCTGCCACAGCACCACGGAAACAGCTGCACTTCATGCACAGCTCAACACCGACTAACAGTGTCCCATTATCCCAGGTATTGCATTACCAGACACACTTCCACTCCTGTCCCCTCAGACAGGCACTGCCAAATCCTTCTGCTCAGTCCTTTTATCT
This sequence comes from Pyrgilauda ruficollis, assembly GCF_017590135.1. Lineage (NCBI taxonomy): Eukaryota > Metazoa > Chordata > Aves > Passeriformes > Passeridae > Pyrgilauda > Pyrgilauda ruficollis. Next base: position 3,744,409 of record NW_024525601.1, read on the forward strand.
CACCTGTTATCACTCCAGAACAAGTTAATCCATGCTGATGGCTTTACCTCAAGAAGATGCATAGAGCAAAATCATCCTGGGGACTTCACCACCGCTCCCTCATTGTAGTGATCCCTTTCCCCAGCTCTCAGAGTGCTGACAGCTTTTTAGGTTACTTTGCAGCTCACACAATCCCGCATATCTGCCATGACTTCTTTTTACAAGATTGCCATCCAAGACAAGGTATGGCTGTGTTTTATTTTTCTGCTTTCTCCATTTTACCGTAGATAATTGCAACCTCAATTTGCCTGCAAACTTAATCAATTTATATGCAACAACCGTGAACATGAAATTTCATGGAATCTTTCTCTTAAGCTTTTTTTTCCTCCCCAGAAATGATCAAACAAAGTAAGTCCTGAGGAGGCAGGGTAGAATGATGCTTTCCAGCATTTGCGTGCAATTCTAAGTAAGTCAAAAGATTATTATTTTATACTGCTCCTCTAAAGCTACATTATAATGCTTTGATATATTTGGACATTACATTTGAACACATAGTTTAAAAATTGCTACATTTTCACAGACTGACAGCTGGCCATTGCACGTGTCAGAAAGTTCCAGTGCCTTTTGTTATATCTTTTACATGTAATTCACATCTAACTGAATTTGCAGAGGCTGCTTCTGAAGATGTACTCTTCTTCTCACCCCTTAAAAATAGACAACATATATTTCATTTGCTAGTGTAGAATAGGCAGCTGTGCGGTTATTTGTCTCTGCTTATATGAAAAGTCTCTGAGTTTGGGAAAACACAGGACACTTCACTCCAAGTCTTTAAAAATCCACCTCATTGTATGGATAGTACACAAAGTCTCACCAAGTTCAGTTAGAACTCAAATATCCAGATTTACATCATAAAGGGTCTTTTAAGCCATTACACTGTCAGCCTCTACAGAATTTTACACAGCAAGAAAGAATACAATACATCAAAGTAAATTATTCTTGCATCCCCTAATCTTGGTGGGAAGGAATTATCAAAGCATCAGTTTATCTTTCTTCTTCCCACAGCTTTGCATTGGAGGAATAATGAAAATAAGATATACAATTTTCTATGTGGTCCTTCGTTCCTGTTGTTGGGTTTTTTTTGCTTTTCTTTACCAGAAGAAAAAAATCACAATGTGTAAACTGTTCACTGTTTCCTTTCTGGAAAAACAAAACTTTTAACCAGAGAAATGCACGTGCAAATTTTCAGCGCATGGCTGGGAGCTGCTGCAAAAACCATCCAGCTGAAAAACACTCACATGGAGTTATGAAAATTGCACAGAAACAGCACCAGTCAAAAAATAGGATTGTCAAAATACAGATCAAGATTCTCCTCATACATCCAAAATGGATCCATACAGAAGTTTTGATTCGAAGCAGGTGGTAAATTGACTTACCTAAGTTGCACATCACTGTATCTGATTGGTCCACACTTAACCCAGTAATTAACTTAGAGTTATACATTTCTTATTGACATGGTAAGTAAGGAGAATGGATAAACATATTAAAAGTGGCTTATATGCTATTCCTATTTTATTACTAGACCTCATGGAAAACTTGTTGTTTAAGACATGCTCTCACCTTCTCCAGCCTAGTTGCTTTTATTTTAAATCTCTGGTGACAATTCACTCCTTTTAAATGAATTCCCTTCAGTGGATTTTTTTTCCATAACCTATGAGTGTCAGAGAGTTTGTGGTACATTTCTACACAGAAATAAGTGGTAAGTCTTTAAAAGCCATGTATGAAAACAATCAAAATCTGAAATGCAAAGTGCTTTTGCCTTTGATATACACTTGTTCAGGAAAAAGCAGAACTGAGATCCTCTGAAGGAAGAGAACTAGGAGAACAGCTCAAATTTAGAGCATCAGGTATTAAATGGACCAAGCCATGTCTGGTCATTTGAAAGAGAGAATATTTTCTTCTTCTGAATGTCTTCTTGCTTCTGAATAAACAGCAAGCAATTGCTTGAGGAGACTGCCTTTTGTTTATGGATATTCCATCGGCAGAAATCACCAGGTGAAAAATTACTTATTGTTTTTCCCATTGGTTTTCATTTGTTGCCATAAGATGTTTGCTCCATGTTACCTGTTTTTAGTTCTCCTGTTTATTTTAGTCAGGGCAATTCTTACTAGTTCACCTGCTTTTTCCTTGGATAGTAAAGAATGATTTCCCTGTCCCACCACAACAGAGCTCTGCTGAAATCATGAATAATGGATGGAACATCCACCCCAATGGGCTCCAGCTCCCACAACAGCAGCTGAAAGGCTTGTTTCAGCAAGAAAACAAAGCCCTACTCTTAAGGCAATTTCAAGATATAATTTCCCTTGGACTGGGACTCTAACCCACCTCTTTAACATGCAAATACATTCTAATAATCCTGTTGCACTAACAACTAAAGTGCAAAGCCCAAACAACAGCACATGTTTATAGTTAGGCCACAGGGTGGTTTCAAGCACATGTCTGTCTGCATTTATTGTTTTTAATAAAACAATTAAGCTCCCATGGTGCTCATTTTTAAAAATAGAAGGAATCGCTAAATGGAAGCTGTGTGGCATTGCTTGTAAAAATTTTGATTTAAAATTCAGCTTGGAAAAAATAATTTAGATAAATGAGCTTGCTTGAATAAAAAGAAAACATTTTCCTCAGTGATATGAAAGGCCAGTGCATATATTTTCACTTCTTAAGTCAAAGCAGATAAAGACTCATGTATAGCCATACCCACTGTGGGCATTTGAGTCTCCATTTGAAATTTTTGTGGTAATAAAAAGACACCTTCAGTATTTGAATAGTATTCTTTTTCCTGCTCATTTACCAGGAACAAAAAAAAAAAAATACAGCTTTTGTTAGTGCAGTGTATGAAATTAAAAAAAAATTAAAATAAATTTAAATACTTAAAGTGAATAATAAAATTAAATTGAATAATGAAATAATAAAATGATACCTTCCAAAATTATTTCGAGAAATCTTCTCCTTCACTTGACTGCTACAGATCTTAAGATTTCAAGATTTCAGTGGGTTGCCTTCCCACTGAAAAGTTTTAGCATAAAGCAATATAATATTCTTTTTTGCTTAAGGGATCATGACTGTAAAAACACCTTAGTCTTCTACATTTTCTCAAGTTAGACTATTTTAGCCCCAGCCTAGGTCATGTTTTGAGCACATCTGGTGCTAAACTGGTTATTCTGTACCTTTGATTACAACTACTGGTTTGTTCCTTGCTAGGCTATGGTGTGAAAACTTTCCCTTCTCTGTTCAAGCACAGTTTACTGTACATATTTTATACCTCATCCCATCCTGAGAGAGGAAAAAAAAAAGGTATTGTGCCAAAAATAGCCAAATCCCTAATCCTAACAGAGGGCATACATATACAGTCCTTAATATAATAACAACACTGATCTAAGATATAGGAGGAATCAATAAATATGACAGAATTTAAACAGAAATATTGTAATATTGAAATATTGCTGGAGAAATTTTCTGACCCTATCTACCGTAACTGTCGAGCAATATCAATTTCTGGTTGCAAAGGGATCCATGCTGAACAAGAAGATTTCTCTACCTCACTGGCCCCTTTCAGAGCTGAAGAATTACTTTACCCTTCAGTGAGAAGCTTATGGTGTCCTGGATTTATCAGATATCCTTCCTGAGGTCTATTATCACTGTTACAAGTGAAAAGTTGGAAGAGACGCTGCTGAACAAATTTATTGTTCTAATCCTACCAAAGATCTGTGCTGTTGGGATATTTGAAACCAAACCAAACAAAACCAGCAAAGAATTACCTGTGTTAAGATGAAAGGCCACTTTCCCTTTCATATCCACATCATCATGCTGTTTGGCTACCAGCTGTCCTGAAGTTTTTATCTTCCTACCCCTGCTTTCTAGGCCTTGCAATTGCTTACTTGCTAACCCTGCTGTCCTAGCCAGCCGTCCCCTTTCTCCAGACTGAGCTAGGGTTTCAGATCTATTAAGTCTTCTTCATGTGTCTATAGAATTAAAAGCACGTTAAAACTCATCCGTCACTAGAAGCTACTCTCACCAACACAGTTTCAAGAACTGGCTTCCCAGTGGCCAGCAGAAAAGTTCCTCACTATTCCAAGCCCACCTTTTTGGAGACAGATTCGAAGTTGTTTTCTTCATGACCAGTTGCATTGTCTGGACAATCTGTGTTCATGAGAAAGCAGCTAAGGAGATGTTTACTGAGGCAGATATGGCCTCTGCATGAATGAAGATTCAAATAAAAACTGATTGATGCTTTTGACAAATGGAAAAGTACTTAACAACTGAAACAATGGAGACCTATGCTTTAAATAAGCTTTTTTGGAAGCTGCAGGGTGCTGTATTCCTGCGTGGTGTTGAGAATCACCATGCACACCAGCATCTACTGACAGGCAAAATGCAAAGGATTCTCTGTCTGTGGACTTTCCAGATTTAAAATATCCAACAAGGTAAAACCTGGAAGCATGATCAAATATCAGGGATTGCAACCTCTTCTGGAGATCTTTCATTTCTCTACTCAGTTCTAAAGGGTCCCTGAGCTGTACTTTCCCCCTTGGCAAAGCTACTTGGAGCAGGGTGATGGCTTGAAAGTTAGGACAAATTTGCTTCTCTGAAACTGCACGGGGCAAATGAGATCAACCACAAATTTAACAACAGGGGTGCTGTGTTTGGTTTAATTTACTCCCCCAACCCCTGGCTTCTGTTACTCATCTCCTGGCTAAGGCAGCAGGAGGCAGTGAGTAAGATGGGCTGCTTTGCTGACCTCTAGACTGAAACAGCCCTTGTCTCCTGGCCTGTAGAGTTTAATGTCTCCATCAGCTCTGCGGTGTGGGTCGGTGGTGGCTCGCTGGTGGCGAATCTCTTGCTCCTCTCCACGATCTTGTTTGAGCTGCCACTCCATCTGATCCCTCAGTTTGGACTGTTAGATGCATGGGCGGTTTATAACAAAAAAACAAAAGGACAGGAGGGAATAAAGAAAACAAAAATGGGTAAGGTAGACGACTGAAAAACTACAAGACAAAGAAAAGCGTGAACAGAAAAAACAACTTAAATACAGTGGCATAAGAAAGTGAAGAGAACAAAACCAAAATGAGGATGAGCAAAATGATGGGCTGAAACATCTGAAAAGCAAAAAAGAGAAAGAGAGGAAAAAAGAATGCAAACACTGGTTATGAGGCGCATGCAATGAGGATGCATGAGTCAAACCAACAGCAAGCATACAAGTCATGAAGGATATGGGACACAAGGCTCTTCCTTCCTTACTTGTGCGGTGCAGAAAAGCCATATCCAGTGTGGCAGTTGTGGCAGTTTAGACATGCGCCCATGGGCAACGCTTTAGGCAAGGCAGTCCTTCGCTGGCTACAGAGCTTCTCACTCGCTGCTCGGTTAGGGGAGTGAGCTGTAAGCAGGCTTTTCAAAACACATCACTTAGAAAACTGCATTTGGTTGGGTTCTTTTGGCAAGGCTTTTGAGAACATGCCTGACCCTTTTACAAGAGAGCATAATAAAGACCTTCTCACATTTCTTGGCAAGGCTTCTAATTTACATTCACCAGATTTATTTTTTTTAATTAATCTCCTTTTTTCATGGGGAAACACTGCTGTTACAGACAAAAACAAGACAGATCTCTTTAACACCAATGGATTAGCCTTTTTGCCACGAGGAACCGCCTCTGAATCAAAGGAGTTGTGCAAATAAATAAATGAAAAAAAACTATAAAGTGTTTGTTTAACATTACACACTTAATACACTGCGGGTCTGAAATCATAACAAAGCAGCTGCGAGGAAAATTAGCTCTAGAGTAGCAATTGCCAGAAAGAAAGAGAAACAATAAAGAGAAAGGAGACAAGTAAGAGGCTGACCTACCTGGAAGTCAGTGATCAATTCCTTCCCCAGGTTACCAATGGGAGAGTCACGGGACATGGAGGTCATTGTGGATAGGAAACTGGAAGACTCTGTGAGATGGGGAAGGGGGGAGAGGTCCTCCATTTGCTCCTTAAGGCCCTCTCCAATGTGATCAACCTTTTCCAGGAAGGTCTGAAGCTCCTTCCGGAAAGCTTTCATCCTGGAGTTGACAGTGTCCAGAAGCTCTGGCTCATGCTTATCTTCTCCCCTTTCCTCACCACTTCTGAAATCCTGCTCAGGGGATGGGCTGCTGGTTACGTGCACCTTTGCATCGTAAATCAAGCTGTCTGTATCGGTGATAAGGCGCTCCACAGTCCTTTCCAGTCGCTCAGCCTCGCGTTTGATGTTAATTAATGACTCGGTGTCCTCTTTCACTCTCATCAGCTCGGTGGAGCACAGGTCGCTGACTTCTGATGGCTTCCCACTCCCAAAACCCGACGTCTTCTCATAGACTTCTTCCGAGTCGCTCTCGCCCCCAATGGGCCCCTCTCTCTTTGGCTGTGGTGGACGACCATCTTCGCTATCACTCTCTTTTTTCCCAGCATCACTGTCGGCGTCGCTGTCCCTGGGGCTGGAAGTGCGCAGGCCCAGGTGAGAGGCAAGATCGTAACGCTGGACGTTGGACATCAGGACCCTGTTCTCATACTGGAGCTTCATCACTTTCCCACTCAGCTCATTGATTTGTGACCTGGCCGACTTCAGCTCCTCTTGCAAGGTCCCACCACCCTTGGATGCTGCATCATCCAACCAGCCTGGCTCCTGGCCCGGCTCGAACTTGAATTTGTTCAGCTCATTCGTTAGCTGCTTGTTGTGATCCTCAATTTCAGAGATTGACCTCCTCAGCAGCTCTGCTTCCTCTTCCACAAACTGCAGGTGCCTGCGTAGCTCTGTGGCTGACTCCACAGAGTCTCCGTAGGGCGAGGTAGGAATGCTTGAAATGTGGTCCCTGCTGAGACACTCTTTTTCATACTGGCACCTCATATCCTCCATCTCAGCTTTAATCCCCCTGTTCTCCACCTCCAGTTCCACTATTTTTCTGCCCAGTATGTTGGCTTCCTCCTCCACCAGCTTCAAACGAAGCTTCAGCTCAGCCTCCCTGGTGCTGGGTGGGCCCCCTGCTTCCCCAGTAGGCAGGGGACTGTCCACATCTCCATAGATGGACTTGTACTTCTGGAGCTCCTGCTCCAGTTCGTCCTTTTCCCTGCCCAGTTTGGCCATCTTCTTACGCATCAGCGCTGCCTCCTCTTTGGCAAACTGGAGCTGGCACTTCAAATCAGCACTGTCCTCCTGCCAGGAATAATCACCCCCCCAACCCAAGAAGATATTACAATACAAGAACAACCAGCAGCTTATTTTCCAAAATCTCCACCTCCCCATCCTCTGAGCTGTATCTGTTAAGTATGCAAACAATCCACAGACAGAGCTGCGCAAACCACACAGTTGGCACGTTTCATGGCTTGGTCTTGGTTAAATTGGCAAAGCAGCTTGACCAGAGTTAAAGAGGGAGAAAAAAAAAGTGTGCCTGTGCAAGTGTTCAGTGATGCAAGAGTGCCAACACAATGTTTTTTCTCAAATGCTGAGCAAACTTTGTGGAAAATAGTGACTCAAATGAAAAAGTTCCATGATTTGCTGGCACTTTTTGTTCCATTTACTTTTCGTTCCATTTACCTTTAGTGACACACTTGTTCCCCTTAAGCACCATGAAATAGACTACTCAGATGAATTTGCTCATCATAATCTCAAATTTTGGGCTCCTTCAGCTAGAAAGCAGAACAAAGGTGTGCTAAACTGCATGGTTGCCTTGAAAAGTGAAGACTTTATTTATTGTAATCTCATAATGCTGTGAAATAGACGAAGTTCCTAACTTGCTTCCAAATAGGAAACACACTGTTGTCTCTACTGCTGTTATTATTAGGACAGAGCAGATTGTGATCTCTGTTTCTGGGATGAACAACTGTTTACAAGGGAGATGGGTGAAAACAAGTGAAAAAGGGAAGAAAAATTCATTAAATCGTGTTTACATCCAAATCCATCCCATGTGAAAGCCTACTTTTTCAGGAAGTATCAGGGTATTGAATGACTGTTTGGAGTTTTTTGTGTGTGTTGGGCATTAAAAATACTGCATCTCATCTCAAATGAAAACTCCAGTGTGTATTGTGCTGAAATAAGAGACAAGGTTAAGTAAATTCTAAGCCAATGAACAATTTCTTTGCATGAATCACTTTCATGAATTGTCATGGAGATACAGGCCCTTGGCCTCAAAAGAGACACATTTATCAGCATTAGCAGTATAATGGAAGGCAGGCTTTGAAAGATGATCCCCTGAGACAGCAGATTTTATCGTTGTTGGTAGGCCATGTGGACATATGTGCAATTATATATGGAAACTTCATTTCGGTCTCCGGAGCACTGTTATCTTTCACAAGCACCATTTTGTTTTAATTCCTAATAATGGAAACCAAATTCAGAGGAAAACATGACTGACTTTAATTGTTAACACAGATCAGGCTATGAAAAAGAAAAAAAATTTACACAACTAATTATGGCTCAGCAATCTGAGGAAATTATTTAATTTTATAACACAGATTCTAGCACACTGGTCTTCTATGTTACCTAGATTAATTTTGCCACATTCTATTTGCATAAATACTAATTATTACTTAATTTCAGCTGTTAATGACTGAACAGATACAAAAGTGATTGGTTTTATACTTCTGAACCCAGTTAGCTTTCTGACTGATGCTGCCTGCTGCAGGTTGTGACTTTAAAATGCTAAATAAAAAAAAAAAGTTAACTTACATGTTAAAAACATGATAGAGGTAAAAATCAGTCAAACTTTCTGTCAATATGTGGTTTTAATTGACAACCAAGAGCCAAACACAACTGCCATCAGCTCATGTGTTGACTAAAATTTTGGTCATCTTGTTTCTGGCATCAGAAATACAAGTTTTAAATTAATTCAAGCAAGGTACTTATGATTGATTAGAAGCAGAGCCTCTAGGAGGTGGACTTTCTATCCTCTCTATTGTCTTCTTGCATACACACTACTCTTTTTCACATATATATTTATAAATTACTCTTCTCTTTATAACTCAGAAATGCAAATTAAGAATCAAATTAAAACCTTGCAAAATCCAATGCAGCCTCTACTGCAGTCACTCTAAACTTTGGTTGCTCTGGCTGGATAAGGCTGTATGATTAAAGCATCATCTTTGTCCAGGGCTGTGCAACACATTACCTCTATTTTTCCTATCATGGTGAATCAGTTTATCCCCAGAGCTCTAGGCTTTGCTTTTAGGGAAATACAAAGATCACAAGGAAAGTTACAGCCAGACTAGCGCTGTACATCAGAACCTACAGGTGGGATGATTACTCCTGGTTATTTATTTATTTATTTATCTGTTAATAGCTGGTCTGATCTTTTCCTTATTCTGTCTTTGTAATCCTGCATTCTTTACCCAACTTCTTGTCTGCCTGTGGCTTCAAGAGCCCAGCTGTCTGTGGCAGTAGCTGTGCCTTGTACCTCCCTGGCTGCAGGCAGCTGGAGCCATGCCTGAGTGAAGGGGCAGCCTGCCCATTCCTCTGCTCTGCCTGGGAGCACCAGGGGCCCGCTGCCACCCTGGGCTCAGAGGGACCTCCAGGCAGACACCCACTGCCCCTCAGACAGTACAAATAACAGCACTTGGGACAACACACTCAGAGCTTGGGAGCTTTTGAAGAAAAGGGAAAGGTTTTGATGGGTTTAGGGTCAGGGCTCCAATGTTTTTGCTCAGATCACTGCACGACTCAGTGCATCGCTGGAGTTAGTGTGTTATTACTGCAGGAGAAAACCACTTTTAACTCCTTTAATGGAGTTACTTTATTGACAGGTTTTGTCTTAGCTATTTTTTTTAAAGGATCAAGTTTTCACGTTTTGGTTTTTTGCAAGAGCTGAAACAAGCAAGATTTTTTTCATTAAACAAACACAAGCCTCATACAAAACAACAGAGCTGATGGATGTTAATCTTGCCTACTAAATATGGATCCCATCTGGAAAGGTGAGAAAGCTCTAGATCTTCCTCTCTTCCCTGCCAGGGAACATCCCATTCCCCTGACAGCATTTTTTCCGAAGGAAAAGAATGGTCAGGAGAGATTTATCAGCCAGATCTAAGCATGCCAGAAGGGTAGGACTCCAACCTTCATGCATCTGTCCCTCTGAAGCTTTGTGTACAGAAATATCACTGACTTCTTGATCAGTTCAAACCAAGTAGAAACAGTGAGAGGGTGAGACACCCACACAGGCAAAGCAGAATTTTGACATATAAGGCAAACTAAAGAGAGGTCACATCATTGAAACTAAGAATAGCTCATTATTAGTTAAATTGTGAATAAAAATACAGGAGAGGGGAAAAAAGAAAAAATAGGGAGAATAGCCTTTCCGTGGTTTTGGAGGAATAAGAGGCTCAAATCCCAGGGGCTGAATACGGGCAATGGCCTCCTGACTGTATTAAACAGCCAGTATGTGGATGTTTTCCTAAAATGTGTACATAGGGCAAATCATAAAGAAAGAAAAGGAACAGCAGTGCCAAGATGTGACAGTCGCGGTGCTTGGTCATGGACTTTGAGAGATCATTGAGGATAAATGGGAGTTAATGATTACCGATGGTGGTAATTTACATGCAATTGCACTGTGGCTCTGCATGGCACTTCAGAAGGATGTAAATGGGTAGAAAAAGCAGAAGAGAAAAACCCAGATCCTTCCCCACATAGTCTGCTGTCTAATGTAGACAAATGCAGAATGTGGAAATAAAGAAATGAAATGTATAGGAAATAAATTAACTTAATTATGCAATGTAAATGCATAATGTGTGAGAGATGTAATGAGAATGAAGAGCTGATCAAAAATTCCCCAATACAATATTTCTTTTCTGGCAAGAAGACACAAAGCTAGATAGAGGCCAACACCATCTCCTCTACCACCACCACCACCAGCTCAAGGGAACTGCCAGGCAGAAGACTGGTAAGCAATTTTGGGGTTGCTGATGACAAGGCAGTACAACCAGCACCCAAGCATCTGGCTGAGTGCCAGCACTCCTACCTTGCGCTGGAGAACCACTTTTCTTTGTGTTTTGCCTGGTGCCTGGTATTTTCCAAGAAGCTCCGTTTTGCAATTCTGCTGAATAAAAACTTTTTTTCTTCAATACTGCTAGAGGTGGGAGAGTGCTGCTACAAATTCTGCTTTACACAACTTCAAGACAATCAACTTCATGGGTATTATTTACTCGGTGTGCCCTGTGGTGGGTGTGAAGCTCCAGCAAATATTCATGACGAGCCCTCAGTAAGTAAAAACACCAATCTTGCCGCATGCTGTGTGTATCTGTACACATGTGGATGCACAGAATCTAAGTTTGAGGCCTTCTCAGTCACAAATTATATAATGGGTGCTCATTCTAGGTATTTAAGGTATCTGTCCCCGAAGAGCAGCCTTTTGTACCACCTGAGCTGTGTCTGTACCAACCCTTTAGGACCATGCCCAGGACCTGGCATTAGGTGTGATGTGCCTTGATGTCAACCAGCAAATACCTCTGAATGGATGCCTGGGTTTGGAAACAGCTATAGGTAATATCCTAGAGCAGGGAGAAAGCCAGGACATGTACATATAGGCTGGGCTATGTTAGTATATAACGTTATTTCCCAGTCTTTTTTACCCTAAAGAGTTGCTGAAGAAAACTGAATGGCCACCTTGCAGAGTGCTGATGCAATGGTTTTCATTTCCAACCCCAAGTCCTTTGCTTGCAAGAGTTATGATGTGTGTAGAGCGTAAAAGCTTTTCTCCCCGTGTGGCTGCTGGGATTACTTCCCTTTGTTGTGAGTGGTGCTGAGCTCACACTTGGTTACCCAGTTAATTTTGTGAAGTTAATTCTGTTAATTTTGTGAAGTCCTTTTTAAGGTTTTCTAAAGCAAACTGTAGCTGCTCTTAATGCCTGGATTTGGGTGGAGGAAGCAAGTATGAGAATCCATTCTCTTTGCACAGTTCTGTATTTCCAGGAACGAGGAAAGGAAGGACAGTGCTGCTCACAAACCCCCATGGATACAATTGTGCCTGCATGTAGCTTCATCTGTAATTTGCATGTGTGTGGGCATGTGTATATATTTCATCCATATATTTTACATACTTGCAGAAAAACAAACTCTGAGCTGACTGATGACTTAAATAATTCCCCATAACAAGTGCCTCATTTTAAGGTATGATTAAGTCATGCTTGTGTCATCTTGGTGAGGACGCTCAGTCTGCTGTGTCCTGGGAAAGCAGGCTGAAGTGCCCTGGCCACTGGCCAGTCCCCCAGTATGCCCACTCAGCTGCCTGCCCAACCCCCTCAAGTTCAACATATTGTAGTGATTTATTATGGTTTCCATTACAAATCAATGGATTTTAAGACTAGACGGCCCATAGGTCTCGGCTGTGTACACTGAGCCTGCCGAGGGGGCAGCAGGGGAAGCGCATCCCTTCTCTAATGAAGGCACAATGTCTCTGCTGGCTCCTTTCCCAGCAAGGTGAAATACTATCCCCATCTCCCTGGCTATAAACAGTAACTGTGCGGCTGCTGGGAAAAGCTTTAACTCCTACAGTCAGCACAAAAAGCAGAGAAAACCAGGCAGACTGCTTTCCTGAGAAGGACTGACCAAAGAGATTCCAGTAAAACCCGTGTCCAAAGAGAGACTGAGTGGGCAGCTTGGGCTCCCTGAGGTACCTCAGCTTTGGGGAGCACAGGTTCCTGCAACATCAGGGAGATCAAAGGGGACACGAGAGCTTGTGAGGTGTCACTGCAGTGTGTGAACTGCATTCCTGCCAAGACACTCGTTAGCACAAAACCTTTGGCACAGTGTATAAATTTAGTTAGTCCCTAAGCTGTGATCCAATTATTTTGTGAGGCAAGGTGATTTACTCCTCTTGTAGCAAACCTGCAACCTTAACAAGCACAATGAGCCTGAGAAGCTGCACAGTTTAGAGACTGCACTTTTGTCCTAAATTGCTTCTACATTATCTCTGGGAGGTCTCAGTAGATTAAGGCCTAATTGCACTCAAGTTAATATACCTGATGGCCCTGTCAAAACCCATAAAAATAAATTTTGAGTTGTATCATGTGATTTTGCTCGAAGTTGCATGTTCATGGAAACCATACCTGGGTAAATGTCTTTTTTTCTTTGTGGATTTCTCTGCTGCCTCTCCTCTTCAGGGAACTCTGCAACAGAAGCAACTCTGTTATTGATAAGCTAAATACAAAGCCTGCAAGTCTGGCAGGTTTCACCACTATACAATTAATTAAGGAAACAGAAAGAAAGAAAGAATATTCTCCTAAACAGCTGGAGATTAAATTTTTCATAATACTTAAAAGAACAAGATAATCAGGTCCTTGCTGGTGAATCTTTTAATGCCAAAAATCTCCCATCAACACAAGGAATAAAATTAGTTAAAACTTCACAGAGGGGGGAACATTCCCCCCCCCCCCCCCCCCTTTTTCTTCTATGGACCACCACAATTTTTGGCTAAACTTTCTTTTTGCATGGGGGCAATGATTCATGTTTGATTAATCCAGGGCAGAAGTCCAAGAATCTTACTCACAGTCAATGTGAAACACGTGGTGGAAACCTCAGAGGAAAGCAACCCCCCAAAAAATAGGCAAGGACATGCATGTTTAAGCTATGTGGCATAACATTATTTGTTAATCCGTGCTAGCAAACATACTGAGGAGTCCAGATAAAGACCAGATAATTCTCCAGGTATTTTTGAATTTACTTCATAAACCAGATTTTATTGGTTTTGCAAATCTTTTGCAAACCTTTTATAAGCAAATATTTTTAAGACATGGAAATAATGTCATCATCGCTGCTTCACTGAGAAACTTCTCATTTCCCAAGTGGAAAAGCGCAGTTTTCCTGAGAAGTGAGAGGTAGAGCACTATCAGGATGTTACTAATATTTACTTGTGTGTCAAGACTGGTTTCCAAATCAGTGTGAGCTGGGCATATTTAGAAAAGGCATACATTTGACACTTTTCAGGTTGAGTCATCAGAGGGGATCAAAAGATATCAGAGAAAAAAAAAAAAAAAGCAGAAAGCTGGGAACAGCAGAATTTGAATTCAAAGCAGGCTTTGTTGCTCTGTCTGTGCCCAGAGCCTGAAGGCCAATAGTTCCCAGATCACCCCGACATTCTGGCCTCTTTTATTTATTACTTCTGTTTATATTTGCCCTATGGAGGTCATTTTTCAGCTGATGTAAAGCCTGGGCTATCATGGGTTGCCCACAGTTGGCATGGTGGGTTGCCCTCCTCCTCTGGTCCATGTGATGGAGCAGTGTCCCTGGACCAGAGCCTGCTCCCATGTCAGGTGGGTAAATCCCAGTCTCTGTAACCCACACTAACCCAGCACTGCAAACCAGGAGCGAAGAGGAAGGGACAGGAGGGAGAGGCATCCTGTTAATTAGCTAAGTCCAGCCTCGTGCCCAGCCATGAGCTGGCAGAAAACACCATGTGAGCTCGGGGACCAGCACACACACCACACACAAATCTGAACCAAAAGCTTTCCCTGGCTTTGTGGTTTCTGCCTGTTCAGCTATGCAGCTACTGCACATTATAATTATTGCACACTAAGATAAATCTCTCCTTCTACTCTTTGTTATACACAGATAAGTAGTTAAAACCCATTCATACGCAGCACCATATGCCCAAGACATACTACAATTTATTTTTGCTAATCTGCTCTCTACTTTAATCCAGTGATTTCCTATAATTAATGAAGCTCAGTAGGAGAAATGTCTTTTTCTGGGTACTGAAACAGTTCAATAAAAAAAGACTTTAGACACTAAAATCATCGTATGAAAACCTGTTACACAAGCTTAGGCAGGATAAACATTTACTGTTTCCTTTTTTTTTTTTTTTTTTTTTTTTTTTTTTTTTTTTTTTTTTTTTTTTTTTTTTTTTTTTTTTTTTAATGTGGTATTATTCTGGAAGCAGATATGTAACTGAAAGCAATCACCAGTCAGCAGCATCACTCCCGGGCACACAAGAGGGGTCATTCTGGTTGAAGAGAGATGGGGCATAGCCCTGGTCCTCACATTCACTTCTTTTCCATGTGACTTCAAGCAAGAACAACTTGAGTGAAAGGAGGTTGTCTGGATACTGCATTTAATTTGTGAGCCCTTAGAGTCAGGGGTGAGGCTATCAATTTCTGTAGAGGCCTCAATGCCCAGTTGCAGCAAATAGCTACTCATCATGCTAGAAATGAAAAACCTTGTGCCAAATGTTAAAAACCTCTTGCTCTTATCTGTAGGCAAAAGGTTACACTTAGACACATCCAGCTTGAGAAGCTAGAGGATATAAACACATGGACTATGGTGGGCAAGAAAAAGTAATAAAGACATTGCTGTGTAGTACGGGGCAATACTTGGAAAACAAGGAGAAGGGAATTAAAATTAAGGTAGATGACATGGATGACAGGCTAGGTAGCAATCTGGCTTTGGAAACTGTAAGCTCCACTCCTCACTGGAACAATGAATTTCACAGATCCAGACTAACAGGTTTGTAACATATTGCCCTAAATGAGGCCTCATTTGAAGCATTTTCACACTGTGCCGTTTGGATTTGCATAAGAACAACTTTGTAATCAGTGCTCAGGTGGGAGCTTTGTATTTCCATAAGGCAGAGACTCAACCTTAGGCTGAGTCTGTCCTCGGTGTAAGAAAAAGACAGGAACATTTACCTTTGGGGACTGCCAGTGGATTACAGGGAGAAATATCCCATACCTGTATCAGTGGAGGACTTGAACACAAGCATGGCAACGAGGCATTGCCTGCCCATAACCCCCTAAGCCCTACATGAAAACAAGGCAATATCTCCATTTCAGCACTATGGGACCAGGCTGCACATGTGTATGAAACACCAACCAACACAGCTGCTGTTTTAGCTGGACTAAGGGCAGAGGCTGCTGCTGCTAAAAGTAGGGGAATGTGCTACAAGCTTAAATTATTTAAAATGCAAAAATGGTCCAATAAATGAGCATTTCTCTTTGATGTACAGGAGATTGGCATCAGAAGCTGATATGAATTAATGCTAGAAGGAATATTTCTATACTATTTTCTATACTCAAGAGACCAGCCAGGGTTGGCTGTCTACCAAAAAGTCTTTCAATGATGGTTAAACAAGACTTTATTAGTCCTTTGGTTAACAGAGTCCCTTGAGAAAGTGGTTACTTGTGCAGACACTTCCTACCTCTACAGTTTCACTGCAATTTTTTGATGGACCTCCTTGCTACCAAGGAGAGTTAATGTATGAAGGCCCAGTGTTTTAAAAGTTAAACTTCCCAAAAGCTTATTGGGTGTAGGGATTACAGTATTAACAGTGGGAAGAGACACTATTACTTTCACTTTCCCTAGGAACCTAGCAGGGATGGGAAGAGGTAATTTGCATTTTCTGGTGAATTCCATTTTTACCAGGTCAAAGAAGAGTTCTGCAAACTGAGCAGTGAAACTCACATGGGGGACAGCAAGCAGGAGTCAATGCACTAGAATTGGAGGTTGAGCAAAAAAAAAAAAAAATTGAGTTAAGCGCAATTATACATGTAAACATATGATAGACTCCAAATTTCATACTGAAGCAAGTGCTGAGTAGGATGAGAATAGAGTAATTTTGAGTCAAGTGCAATTGTACATGTAAACATATGATAGACTCCAAATTTTCATACTGAAGCAAGTGCTGAGTAGGATGAGAATAGAGCTGCAAACAGGCATTTGCAGAGAAGGGTTTGGAAAATGAGAGAACCAAGAGTCCCTAAGAGCTGCCATCCTGTCACTTTATTCACTGCTGCTGAGAGGAGCAAGTAATTTGGGTGGCAGTCTGACATCTGCAGGCAAGCGTGGGCTTGCTATCATATGTGCATCAAACTGAACCTGTAAAATCCAGTAGCCAGTCACTGAAGTGACAATGTCTGCAACTCGGAAACAGAGAGGCTGGATTGGAAAGTCCAGCCCTGAAGGCAGTTTTTATTACTGTGATGTGTGAAGAATTATACACCAGCATCACTGGCACTTATGAGCTGTATAAATAATGTTCTGTGCCAACGATGGCTTGCTACTGATTGCTTTGAAATGGATAATCACAATTTTCATTTGCATTCATTAGAAGATACTGCCTGTGAGGGACCTGACAGTATTTTAAAAAATTATGCACAATTGACCGAATCCACTTGCTCCAAATCCAGCAGTAGGTGAAGCAAACCACTCGCAGACTACCAGTAACTGCAAGACTAACAGCTTCAGAGCTGCACATTGGCATTTCATAACAAGAGCTAAATTATTGCTAGCTGTTGGGGCCTCTCATGTCCAAGAATGAACGAACCATCCAGAGAGACACAATCTCTGCCCCACAGAATGTGACTCATCAAGAGATCCTGCCAATGGACTGACTTTTTCATAGCACTTACTCTCCAAGAAACACCAGTGGTTTAAATGAAGGTAATTCTGCTTGGCATCTACGAGAATCAGAAGAAAACCAGATCTTCTTGTTAACAGATGGTCAGAGGGTGGATTTATCCCCAAAAGATGTAAACCAGCGTTCATTAACTGCACCACTAATCAGGAACATTTCACTGTGAGCGTTTTCCAGGCACTGTGCAGGACTGCATAAGAAGATTCTGTCATGAGATGAAAAAGGATGAGGATCTCCATGGTCCTTCTCCATCAAACCCCATCCACACAAATGAAGCTCTGCTGGCGACTGCATGCTGTTTCCCTCTTAACTTTTTGCAGCTTTGGACTTGCCAGGCCCTGACACTGAGGACGTGCATGATTCTCCTTCATCTCATTGTTTTAGAGCTCTCCCCGTTTGTCCAGTCTTGCAGATAAAGGAAAAAACCCTTTGTGCAGAGGTTTGCCGCTCTTAAATCAGTGATGAATAAACTCTTCTAAGAAGAAAAAAAGTGTCCTGGACAATGACCAGAACTTGTTTCTTTAGAAGGGGCAGATTTCAGCTATCACACTGCACTGTACTTTACTGTTGCCTGCCCACTTGGGAAAAGGAAGCATTTCCCATTTCTGTAGCAATATCCTTTATTTAAGGTAGGACAGGGTGACTTTCCATTCTTTCTTAGGCCTGAAGTGTCTCTAAGTCCCAAGTATATGACTGAAGATTTGCTTTGCTGCCATCCCATTCTTCTCTATTTCAACAGCTGCACAGTGAAAGTACAGCTTTTTCATTGTGAACTCTTGTACATATCTACAGGATGGTTAATGCAACTGGAAAGTACAATGAAATTCTAATTGCTTTTCAATTGCTGTAGGCCCTTGAAAAAGATATCTCACCAACCCCTGATAAAGCTGGGCTTGACGCAAATGATCTGTATCTCCATTCATTCCCGTGTACGTTTCCTTTACTGGAAACCTCTAAATACTGTGATATTCATCATTCACATGACCTAGCGAAGCAAGCTATGTCTGAAATATCATAAGCATTACAGTTCAGGATAAAAGGCATCCCTTGAGTAAAAGAGCAGCAAAGCACACTAGCTTTCAGCACCAGCTTAAATTTCCCTAACACTGCATTACTCTATTGTGCTAAGCTTATGAATAGGAGCCTCTTTCTTTTGCCTCTCACTATGAACACATCGCACTGTCTGTCTCATCTGGCTTCCTGGTGCCCTTCACATGCTGGCTGTGATATTAGCTGCCTTGGTGTTTACAAATAATGTGGTGTGACAGGTCTGGGAGCATGCTGGGGAGGGAAGCAGCAGGGTTGCACCTGCTGTCTGAAGCCCTGGAAGGTTAGACGGCAGCTCTTGGGAGCATGGGAGACAGCTGGGCTGGCTCTGTGTTCAGCTCACAACACACCATTTCACTTAATATTTGGTCAGTGCAGGCTGATATGGGGATCAGAAACCAATATAATCTTTCTTATTAATAAAATAATTACTAAATAATTACAGAAATAATTGGTAAAAGATATAGCCCAGTGATACAGTAATTGTTATCAATATAATAAAATAAATCTGCAACAGACAGCTGAGATCCTAACCAATGTGTATTGCTGTCTTACACAGTTCTTCTGCCCAAACACTTCCTAGTAACTTGTTAAATTCATTAAAATATATTTTAAAAGTCCCTGTCTGTCCCATTTTGTTAAGATATAATTTTATATACATTTTATTACAATTTTATTACTTTTGCCACAATACATAAAGAAAATTTTAACACGCTGAGATCAGACTTTTGTTTCTTAGGGGGACTTTTTATGTCAGGTGAAGGAAACAGGAAAGAAGCCAGGCAGATGATTGCAGACACTGCTGCTTTTCCCCCCTCCTGCTACACTAGCAGAGTGACACTGATGTGCCAGGAGCAAACATCCCTCTGAATGAAGGGTGAACATTATCACCCTTCCACTCGTGCAGCTGTTAAATGTGAGTTCTGCACACTGTGCCCATTCTTTCACCCCGCACCACAGGTACACGTGCTAGCCCTCTGCCCGGGCACTGCCTGAGCCTGAGGAGGAAACACTGCCACCACATCCCTCACAATCCTGCCAGGCAGGAGTGGCATCCCTCCCAATCCTGCCAGGCAGGAGTGGCATCCATGCCAACCACAGCAGCGGGCTGCTGCCAGGCCTCTGCTGCTCCAGTCCCACCACATTGTGCCTGTAATGCCCATGGTAACCATTGCTAGGACCATCCTCCCCCTCCTCCTCAATGGCACAGGGGGCAGGAGCAGCACCCCAAATTCCTCTTCATCAGCTGAGCTGCAGTGACCAAGCACCAGCCTGCAAAAGGGAGCCATGTCAACCTGCACCCCTTTGGGAAAGAACTTGTGGAAGAGTCAGGCTTAATCCGAGTGGTATGCGCTGTGCTGACACTGCCTGAGCCCTCCAATTACCTCGTTAGTGTAATCCCCTAGCAGACAGCCCGTGAAAAATGTGCTGGGCACTATGTACACACAGAAACACAGAGACAGACCTGTCCTGAAACAACTTAACAACAGGAATGGTGCTCATCGTCAGCCACGAAACCCCATGGAAAGACACACGCCTGGTGCTCATAGCCCAGGCAACACTTCAGCATGCCCACAGGGAAAAAGCATCTCTCACTGTGAGGGCAGGCATCCTGCCAGCCCCTTGGCCAGCAGTGGCAGTTTGGGCTCCCTTCTCCACCTCTCTGGACCAAACAACTTGTACAACCATTTTAAAGCCTTCTTCTTCTCTCTTGTGATGATTCTTACTGCAGTGGCCTGAGCAAAATAGACAGCTGCTAGAAAAAGCCACCCCTGACATACCTGCCCTGCCATCCACCATCCACCTCGCACTGCTTGGCATCTCCTGCTCACCCAGTGCTACATGTAAACTGCCTGAAAACCGAGGTTGACTGTCCTCCCCTCCTGTTCTCCATGAAAAAAATGCTTCCCCAGAATGCTTTACTGAATGGGACTGCAGGCCAGGTAGTGCTCAGAGACGGGATTGGGAGTTTGCATTCCCAAAGGAAGACAGTGTGAGAGCATCTGTTGCTGATCACTGCACACCCTGTAGCACAGCTGACCTATTACAAGCATAAATGTTGTTTGTTTGTTTGTTTGTTTCCAGAAGAAGGGTAAGTAAGCAGTATATACACAGGGAATAGACACCTGCTGTCCGGTTGCAGAGGCAGAGTCTACTAATTCTGTGCACCAAGGCCTTTTAGAAAGTAATACTATGTAGCTGGCAGTCCCATTATCAGGACAGACTTCCTGAGGACTGGAGGAACAAACTGGAGAGTTTGACAGTGATGGGACAAAGCAGACTTAGACATGATTTGGACAGTGCTGTTAAAGGAGAGGAGAAGAAAGGAGAGGAGCTAAGTAGAGCTCCAAGCCCATACCAGGCCAGGAGGTTACTGCAACCATTTACAAAACTGGGAGACGGAGAAAACACACAGCTCTGCAATCTCTGTAGTGTTCAAGGTATGGGCCTAAAGAGCAAATTTCACATAACATAGAAAAAAGAAGATTTTTGGAAGTCTTTTTGCAGGGAAAGATATTCACACCTGCACAACATCTGTCCTGTCCACACTAATAGATCAGCAGCCACGGGATTGTTCTTTACATTGGGGGTGGAAAGGAAAATTTTCCTTGAGCAGACAACTATGAGTACAAGCATCTTCAATCTCCCCTGGATTAGAGCAACTTGCTGTTTCTATGAAGTATTAAATGAAATTCTAAAGAAGCAGAGAGATTAAAGGCCAACTTCAATGATCCTCAACAAACATATCCCAGACAGTCTTTGTAATCCTCTATTATTGGTTGCCCATCTATTATTTCACAATTTAAGGACATTGCACTCTGAAAAAGGGCCTTATAAAAATAGAGCACAAAGACAGCAGATTCACATTTGGACAGCTGGTGACATTTTTGAACTTTTGACAGCTGCTACCTGCAGTGCACTTTCCTATACATCATTCAATGCATACACCAATTTACTGCCAGGTAATGGGTCACCCCCAAGACATTCATATTCAGCAAGTCATAGGAGCCACAGTTCAAGCCCAAATAAAGATAGTTCTGCTACAGTGAACACGGCCATCAATTACAGGAATGAAATTCAAGCCAGAGTGTAGCACTTGTAGCTAAGAAACAGCAAAACCAGGGCAGGCACAAGAGACAAGAAGGGGACAGAGCTCCTCCAAGCATGTCAGTGCAATGTCCACCCACTCTCCCAGCACATTCTGTGAAGAAAGAGTTGCCCTCATGGGAGAAAAGTGCTAGGCTATCTATGAACCAAACTGCAACTGGAAATGGACAGGAGGGAAAGAAATTTTTAGGAGAGCATAAAATTGAAAAATACGTAGTTCCTTAGTGAAACCAGTCCACAAAGATGTGTCAGCAACCCTGTAAATATCAAATGAAAAGCTCTACAGGATTGATATAACTTCACAAAAATGTGCTTAGAAAGGAGTATTACAAGCTCAAGTGGGAACACAGTGTTTCAAGCATAAAAATTAAAAATGCACAGAAAAATTATAAATATTCCATAAATGCTAACAGAAAAATAATCTGTTGTGAAGCATGATTCTGAGGAGACCTCAACCTGAGCAGGTATTTGAGTTACCCTTAACTATTTTGCCTGCTCCTGGGGCTGGCTGGAAATCTCTTCTGATTGCCTATGGGGAGCTGGGGTGGCTCTGTAAGTGTGCAGGGGCTGCACTCCCTCATGTTATTGCTGCTTTTAAGCCTAAAATGAGCTGCCTCAAGCTCCTTGCTGGGATTCAGGGTCTCTCCTTCCGGATACAGAAGGATGCTCTGACTCTGTGGACAAAAGCAAAAATTAGAGACAAATTGTGCATTACTGGGTGTTATGCGGGGAAGCGAGACCCAGGAGAAGGTCTCAAAGGTCCGAGACCTCTGAGAGATGGGTGAAATCAGGGCTTGGGATAATGCTTCTTGGTTTGCTCTGTAGCTCCTGGGAAGGACAGACAGCTTTTCCATGCCTTGACAGACGAGCTGACTGCCCTGAGCCTCCCCATTGCACTGCCTCAGTGCTTCAAAGAGCTGGTTTCTGAGGAGGCAATGGCACTCAGCGCTTGCCCAAAGGAGAAATTCACAGCTTCAACTTTGTTGCATTTATCCCTCTCTAAATGCATCCTATTGGGGGCCTAAGTCCTGTACTTTGATTTGATACAGATTTGTTACAAATGAAAATGTTTCATCTGTTTTCTTTTTCAGTGCATAACAAGGAAATGAGGATGACCCATTTATAGTCCCCTAAATGAGGAAGAGAATTAGTTTCCAGACTTATCAGAGAACTTACCCCACTGTTTTCCTCTCTGCCTTGCTAATTTCAAAACAAGCACAAGAAGCCTGAAATAGTAACATGGATGCACTTTAAAAAAAAACCCAACTAACCATACAAAACATTAATCATCCCACATTTGCATGCTCTTGTGTGGGATGAGCTGCAGTCACACAGCCAGGGCTGGTTTCAGGAGCTGCTTCTGGATAAGAACCCTCCAGAAACCGTAGGATCCACCAGAGCAGTGCAAGGTCACCACAGCCACGGTCACCACAGTCCCAAGACAAGGCAGTGAGCAGGAAGGGACCATGTCTGCACTGTTAGGCAGCTTGGGAAAATTGTACCATTCCTCTTCTTTTGAGGGAATGAATCTGTAACCCTAGTCACACTGCACATGGTAATTTTATTATGAAATTATTATGATAACAAATGAAGACTGACAGCTAATGAGTCCATCCCCAAGTATAGAATAAAATATGAAAAAGCTGAGCAGCACTGTTGACTTTACAACACTGCCTGAAAAATGATGGCAGTCAGTGTGTCCTTGGTTGTAACCACGCACCAAAACACGTGGGAAGAGCTTACGGATCCTTTCGCAGACCTTGCTGTTGTTGCTGCCTAGTACAGGAGGTTTCTGAAGATGATTTGCAAACCAGCTTCTGAAAAGTAATTTTTAGACTGTAACTCCAAAGACCTTCTAATCTCTGTGCACTTCTCATGCTGAAGTACATCAGAGCAGGAACATCCTGATGTGCTTTGTGTTTGATTTGCTTACTCCTAAGAACCGCTTCATATGTGGAAAGCTTTGCAAAGCATTCAGGTAGAGCAAAGCAGCTCCTGCTGGGGACTGCAGGCTGGGAAGATAATCAGGGGAAATACCCTTTTTTTATACTTCTTAACCAAAACATAAAGTAGCACTTTGATTTTCTTACTATAAATCAGCAAATGAAGCGCAGGATTTTACCACATACAAATGGGTAAATACCGGATACCAGAGTGGAATTTAATTCTGTGCCAAAATCATACCCATCTCTACTTCTTTAATGCCTTTTTTAAAAAAAAGCTCTCACATTTTCATTAACTTCAGTAAGGCTTGGACTAAGGCCTCAGGCAGCATAAGGCTCTCATTGTCCCCACTGAAACAGGAGTTTGTAGGAGACCGGGCATCATTCAGGGGCTGCTGCAGAGAGGTATCTAATTAGGAACAACTAATCCACGATTACTGTTGTTCTGCAGTGATTAAAAGTAAGGCAGCAGGGATGCCTGATGAAAGGAGGTGATCAGGTCACATCCTGAAGCCCTACCAAGGTCTGACAGGCGAGGATACAAATCTAGGATTATTCTACAAAGCCTGAAGAAAAAGCAAGCGCAGATTTGGAGGGGACTTGATAAATCTTCACCTTTTTCCTCTGACTAGCAAAGCAAAGCAAAAAGGGAAAAGAAGAAGGAAGACTTCAAACCATGAGCTAAATATTCTTTCTCTACCACTGGTCAATGCAAGTATTCACAAAAAGCTTTTACTCTCCCAGGAATGACAAAATGAAAACGCCTGGGCTAGATCAGTGGAAGAGCTTTTGAACTGAAACATGGCAGCTAATAGCAGAATAGGCTTTATACCAGCCTGGCTGCAGGAGGATAATGACTAGGAATAATATGTATGCATTAGCGTGAATAATGACAGCCCTGAAGAAGGACTGGCAGAGACCAACAATTTTTTTTAGATCATTATTTCTCAGATGACAGAAACTATTACCATGAGGAAATTATTGCACTTTTCATTTTTCTAATTAAAACACGAAAACTGTTTCTCTCCCTCACTCAATGCATTGCTGGCTCTTTCTTTCTGCCTCTTTGGCCAGCTGGAAAACGCATCGCCTCACAGGTAAGGTTTTTCTTTAGGCTGGGAGCCCAACCTATCTCAAAGGGTACTGCCATGTCAGTGCTTAAAGTGAGGGCAAAAATAGCCATGTTAACGATTTCCACAGCACAACAATCACATAATTTGAATTCTTGGTGGTTCTAAAGCAGGCATGTTAAGGTCGCTGCCTGGGTACATGCTCTGCCTACTGACCAAGAAGTAAGAGGAATAAAACTGCTTGTGGGACTGATCTTCCCATGTGTCTGCTCATTAACAGGGCAAATTTTACATGATTATAGGTTTTGTGGAGGATTTTGATAAAATGTTCATTCCTAGTCTGTTCTTAGAAGTCTCAGTGTGGTGATTTTTTGCTTGTTTGAGAAACCTGAAGTCCCTGGATCCTTTTGTAAGCTCTTTTCTAAGGTCCTACCACTCTTGACACCTAAAATATTGGGAGGGACAGGCAAAATAAAACCACAGGCAATTAGCAGCTGGTCTCAAGCAAGGCATTGCTTCCACCACTTACTTCTCCTTCCCTGGCTGCCCTACTCTGGCAGACTCCCGAAGGGAGCTCTGAGATGAACAGAAATGGAGAAGCACACACTTTTTCCCCCTGTAAATCTCTAAAGTGTGGAAAAGCCCAGGTGTCTCTCTCCAGACACTGATTCTCCCCCATCTTTGGCAGTGTTTTGCCTCTAAATGCAAAGCAGGGAGTAGAGTACTCTTGTCCTGAGGGGGACATTGGACTCTGGTTATTGGGATCAGTGAGTGAGGAGAGAAAGCCCTCAGAGATCCATGGCAGCTCTTCAAAAAAGAGCTCAAAACCAGGAAAAAAAAAAAAAATAGAAGAAGAAGGTAGGAATTAAATAAATGCTACTTGGCTCACCTGTCAATGCAGGAAAAGATCTTCCTGGCCACACCAAATGCCCTGAATGACACCAAATTTCCTAATCTGGCTTTGTTATTTTCTCCTTATTTTGCATATAACTAGAGTATGAATTTATAACATGTTTTCATTTACATAGGAAAACTGGAGAAAGCAGTTTGTGCCCCAGAAGGAGACAAAGAAACTTGAAGTAAACGTAGATCTAGAATTACACAAAATAAAACTCTAACTGGCATAATTACTGTTAATGACTTGGAACTGAAACTCATTTGGATGAATCCTCTTCAGATTTTGCCTATTAATTTCCCTAACTGTCAACATAAAAATGGCAGGTTTTAACCAAATAGTCTAGGCTTATAAGAAAATATAATAGAAATGACAGAAATAGAATGAAAGCTTGTTGCAGCCTTAAATTCTAAGAGGAACCAATTATCACTTTTATTAGAAGTTATATACTTACCTGAAATCTCCCCACTTTTCAGATAATAAATAATAGAACTACTTACACTTTAGAAATAGCAAATGATTGATTCTGACTGGTGTTTAAAGTAAATACTTCAGGTTTTTAACCTCACTTTCTGCTGCTGGGCTATCTACAGCCCAGCGTAGACTCTATCACTTGTTGCTGTGATTGCAGCAGTGCCTTGCAGACACTGCGAGATGAAAAAAGTAGTCTCTGCATTCCTTCCAAATGGTTTAGCAGGGATTCTCCTTAAAAACAAAACTTCTTGAACACCATTCAGCAACACTGAGACATAAAAAAGGTTCTAGCCACAAATGAGAGAAAAATAATATCAAAATAAAATTAAAAAACCTGATCTACCCACAACCAAAATTCAGTACCCATTTCAATTTCTGCAGAGAAAAGTGAATCTATAGCATTCACTGCAGCTACTCATGCTCCAAAGCTGTGCTGCACTATTGATGTGAGCGGTTCATTATTCATCATGCAAGGCATCCCACTGACCTCACCTCTTTAGGAACTGCAGAATCACAGCCCTGTTATGGGCAGGCCCAATATTTATGCACACTTGTCAGATTTCACACAGCTCCTCTGAATGACATGCTCTCCTCTGGTCCTGCCTTTCTTCTCTTTAGGCTCTTCTTTCTTTCCTCTGCCCTCTAACTTGTGTGTGGCTATTCACAGTAAGTGTGAGTGTAACCAGCGAGCCTCCCCACAAGCTCACACCAGGACAGTTCAGTTCTCACAAGCAGCTCTGGACATATTCATTATGACCCGAGGCTGAAACACTCAATAAACCTGTGAGTGAGGCCAGCCAATGCTAAGGAGCTGAGCCCAGGGTAAGAGCTGAGGGAGTGGAAGACTTTTAAAACTTCACAATTACTGTCTGCAAATAGTCTGCAGAAAATACTCCAGGCCACCAACTGATTGTAGTTCCACTAAATATTTTAAAAAGCAGCTTTGACAAGATTTCCTCTGAACCAACTGCTCTTCTTCCTATTTTTTTCTCTGGAAACAGTTTTCTCCATAGATGCCGGGGGCCCCTGATTTCCTTAAGAATAACAAGGCTTTAATACCAGAAGATTGGAGATTAGAAGCAATGCCAGGTGTCCCTGCACACTGCATACAGGGAGCAATGTCCCCAGTGCTGCTGTTGCATTAACACATTCCCAGCACAGAACAGCACTTCTGGATATATTTCACAGCAAGAAACTACATGGGGCCTAATGTGGGAATAAGCTCCAAAAGCAGTATTTTCCTTTTGGCTGGTTTTTAACAAAGAATGCGAATGCATATAGGCTTTTATAGTCTGAATGTTTCTGCTCAAATTTTTTGATTCAAAAGCCTTTTTTTCTCAAACACTGATCATGAAAGCAGAACCTAAAACCCAACCAGTCCTTTTCTGAATCAATATTCCGGGTACAACGGCGCAATAATGTCACCTAAGGGGTTACAGTTTTTAAGAGCATCGCTAGCTTTTACATTGTTACTTGGTTATTTCAGTCTTTTTAATATAAAAACAAAATAACACAAAAAAAAATGCAGTTTTGAGGTGTCTCTTAGGATACTGGTTTGGTAGTATACAGTCAGATGGCTACACTCACATTAGAGACAGGATGGTATTTTCAGTTTTTCTGGCAATTTTGTACTGTTTTATTTCCTTATGCTCTTTCTCTTGATTTCCTATCTGTCAGTGTTTCACCTCAGAGAGATTAACTGAAATTTCAGACTCCCTTGAAATATCTTTGTCCTCTTCCACATGACACATCAGCTGAATATTGACAAACAAAAAGGACAACTAACAACAACGTGGCCCTAGAGCCCACACTGCTGATGCAAATTTCTTCAAATCATGAGCTTTAAACCTTATTACACTTGGATGTTTGTGCAAATGTGCCTGGGTCTTTGCACAGTTGTAAAAAGCTGCTAAATAAAGAAAAGTGATATTGATTTTTCTCTCTTTTCCCACAATTGGATATTTATGATGCAAACAACCCCTAAAATATGTAGACTTTCTTGAAGAGCCTTGAAGAGGCTGCACAGACAGCAGAATCCCAAAGTTCAATTACAAAGGTCAGGCAGACACATAGAAAAAGGAAGAAAAATGTCCTGGGACTACACCCACTTTGGAGAAGAACAAGCAGTTTATTCTGCAAGAGAGGTCACAATTTAGATTTCTTTGCAGCCCCCCAAAGCAGCGGATGCAAACATGGATGTGGTAAACAAGAATGCTGAGCTTTTGTCTAACACCAATTTCTGTAGGGTGTAACTTCTAGCGTGCAGTTTGCCCATGTATGTACCTCACAGAATTTTTGCGAGGATTAAATCTTTGCAAGGATTAATCTTTAAATCTGTGTTTTGCATATCATATTTAGAATAACAGCTAGAGTTAAGGTCACCTGATAACTTGCCAGGCAATAGGAATTAAAAGATAAACTGTTGTGTAATTATCTTATGCTGCATTTAGAAAAATTCTCTCTTATTATCCTGGGATAAAACCCACATATAATTTTTCATGAATTAAAAACACACACAAGTATTGAAAACAAATATACCTTAGACAGTTCCACAGTTCCACAAACAACAGGCACAATTTATTCTTTGATTCCATTTGATGTTCCACCACAATGCAAACACGTATGTCATTTTATGTTGTGGCAGTGTGGTGGGTATCCTGGGAATGAGCCAAATTCAGCACCGGTGTTAAGGTGCAACCTGGCACAAGCCAGGCATGATGTGCACAGCTGCTGCCACAGGGATGGAGTTCATTGTGTTAAACTGGGAATGTGCCAGGTTTACACCTTTCTGGTCAGTGTGTGCAGTTCTGCTCCTCTATGTAATTCATTGCTGCAGTCTTCTTGAATGTGAACCATTAAATCAAAGAGAAAAGTAAAATGTGGCAGTATAGATAAGAAGTTTGCCACAAAACACTGCTGTTTTACAGCTCTGAGGGGCTACCTCTCAGCTGTGGCTCTGAGGTCAGAACTGCTCAGCTCTCCCCGTTTTAAGCTCTGAAAAAAACCAAGGACCTTCAAAAAAAGCAGTATGTTGAGGGCATTAAAAGAGGCAGGCACTGGTATGAAGACTCAAGCAGAAAAACAGGCATGCCACAGTGGAAAAGGAGCATGTTCTCACTGGGAACTCTGTGCATCCTTGGTGACCTCCACTTTTTAATGTGAGACCATAAAGGCTGCTTTGAGTGGAGAATTTTTTTTCAAGTCACTTCTTTTAGTAATTACCAGTGGCTTCCCAACAGCTTGTAGGGTCCAACGCCCAGGGTTGGATGGGCTGCAAAGGTTAGGACACCCACAAAAAAAACCAGCTCTTTGTGCATGGCAAAGGTGTAGCCCAGGAAATAAAAGGTTTGCAGTCTTGAAACTTCCATTAGGGAAAACCCCAAGAGGAGATCAGTTGTAAGGCAAAGCTAGTGACAAAAGCAAGAACAACCAGGGCTTTGTGTAAGTGGAAAGAATGGCACGACAGCAGTGAGGACTACTTGGCACTAAGGGAAAATAAACACTTAAACCACATTTATACTTGGAAGTAACACTACGACCAACCCTGGAATCAAGCTGCATAGGAGAAGTTCAGATGGGACATTAGGAAAAGGTTCTTCATGGAGATAGTGGTCGACCCCTGGAAAAAACTCCCCAGGGAAGTGGTCATGGCACCAAGCCTGTCAGAGATCAAGGAGCATCTGGATGATACTTTTAGTAATAAAATTTAGATTTAGGTGGTCCTGTGAGGAACTGGGAGTAGGACTTGGTGATCCTTATGGATTCCTTACAACTCAAGATATTCTATGATTCTAACAATTAATGAGGCTAAAGCCTATCCCAGCTGCTGTTGATCTAGTCCATAACTAAATTCGCTCTTCCATGTCCTACCAGCTCTTCCAAGCCACTTCTGGAAAAGCGAGAGAGTGTGTTAGTCAATCACATCATTTGGTAGGGAAATGCACAGTCCTGTCTGTCTGTAATCTCCACATCACAAGAATAGCAAAACACTCTCTCATCTTATCTGCAGACCAAAGTCTGACATTAGTCCCATGCTGGCCTGGGCCCTCGAAGCTCCCGCAGGATTCCCAGGGGTTTTCTGCCTGAGAGAAGATTGATTAATCCCCATCCATCTAACAGAAGGTCACCAGCTCACTCCATGCTCTCCTGAATACTGTGCAATCACAGGATTCAATTTAAAGTTTCTAAGGACAAGAAATTGGCTCCTCAGACACTGATCTACAAAACAGTAGGGTGCTCAGCTACAGAATAAAGGAGAAGCAGGAGAGGGCATTTCAGGAACCTATTGCTAATGAGTGAACCATCTGTCTGTCTTCTTTGTGAAAATTGGCTATTTATTCTGACATTTTCTTTTCCCCAAACAGTTTCTTTGCTGATGACCTTATTATTTTAAAGTAATGTAATCTAATTTTAATGCTAGTACTTGTCAGAATTATTTTAAAAAGCAATAATGATAACTGTAGCTATCTTAGCAAGCAGAAAAATAAAAATGTACAATGCCTCTGAGAGAAAAGGTGCAAGTCCCACCACAAACAAGCCTCACTGGTGATAATTATACTCATTATTCAGAAAGAAAACCATGGCCAGCTGTGAAATGAGTGACCAACACTGAATTTTTCGTATGGAATCATTCTTCCAACACAAATGAAAAAAGATGATGAATACCAAAAAAAAAAAAAAAAGACTCACTGCTGGCACCTAAGCTAAGATGGACTCTCCCTGGTCAGCCTTACCCAGTTTATGTCTCTCAAAGGAAAGTGTCCATTTCAGGACTGCAGACTGTCCTTGAATGCCTCTAAAGGTGAACACCATTTTAGCAGAAATGTAAGAAGAGGATACAGAGACTAATCAAGTCATCCATACATCTTCCCGTATCACATCTCTGCTGCAGACACCACCAGCTGTTTCACAGAAATGGGCAAAAAGCCTGGTGGTAAGTTAATAGTGATAGTCTTCTGAGCCAGGAAGTCTCCTCCTTATTCTTACCTGCTATAGATTTGTTTCAGACCTCAGTTATGACACTGTGTGGCCCTTTCAGGACTTTCCTTCACAGCAGTTTTTTGGGGCCCTTTGGCCTGTTTTCAAGCAGTGCCATTACAATCCTAAATTTGAGTAGCTAGGCATTGCCTAGGCACTTCTAATAAACAAGATACTGTAGAATGTAAAACACCCTGAGTATACCAAATTTTAAAACGACATCTGAGCTCATGTGAGTGGTTATTCTCCCTTTTATCTCTTGTCTCAAATCAGCAAGCATGGGCTGATTAAGTCCTCAAAAATGAAGTCACAGGGAAGGCAGTTTCTTTGGATGGGCAGGTAGAACTTGATAGTATCTCTCCAACCACTTTTTGATATTAATTTTAATCTCAGCTGACCCTCTATTTCTTTGTGCATGGTCTTATGCCAAGTGAAAAACACCACATTTGGACTCATATTTTGACTTTTGGTGAGGCAAGCATTTACCCCAAATGAACACTTTGCTAAGGAGCCTTGTCAGCAGCAGCACTTTCTGATATTTAAACTGAAGTTTTCCAGACTTAGGGAGTGAAAGGAGAGATTTATTGAGAAAGGACTGATACATTCTGCTGCCATGAAGGTCTTGTAAGAACACACAACTCATAATTACATGTGACCCCTCTTTCTTCAGCCTGATGCCATTCCCATCAGCCTTTAAGATGCCTCTGACATACAACAAAAAGAGGGATAATGAGCCCTGAGCTAGTACTAACCTAACATCTTTGGGGTGCACACCAGCCACCAGAAATCAGCAGCAGAATAACTAAATAACAGCAGAATGTAAAAATCAAAGTGGTACAGGATCTATATCTCTTTTAATAATTTCTCTTTAATGAGTGCCACCCTAAGAGGCTGCTCATGTCTGGCTTGTACAATGTGCTAAAGCACTGCAAAAAGGTAACAGTAAGCAAAATCTTTCTTAAATCAATCAACAGAAGACATACAAAAAAGGAACTCTTAAGGGAAATCAAACTGGAACAAACTTCTCTTCTAAAAAGATTGAGTGATTCCTGCTTATCTGGTGGTTTATCTGAAACATCTTGAGTATGTCCACTGGTCTCTAAAGGCACTGTGGACAAACAGCTCCAAGCAAAGCGGCTTCACTAAAAGGGGACTTCAAAAATCATGTTGTTAGCATTCATCTGTTCCTCTTTACTCCAAGACAACATTAAATCTGAACAGATCTGGAAAATTGTACCTCCTACACAGACATTTTTTCCTCCTTATTGTTTTTCCAAGTCCTGAAAATGCAGCTGAAGGCATGAACAGCTGCAATACTGGAAGCTATGAATATGCTGCTTATACAGTAGTGGTGCTGGAATAACCAGAGCATGGTGCTACACTTTTTTCAAGAGGAAGAATTTCAAGAGTGAACTGGTAAAGCAGATTTTCCTGCTCTTCTAAGAAAAGCGACTGCTCCAGGGCCATGTGTTCATCAAACAACAGGACACATATTTCTGGTTTTACCATCTAGTAGAAGATGCTGAAGGCCTAAAACCTCCACAGTAAATCAGAGCATGTCTCAATACCTCTATTCTGAGTTTTTCCTTCTAGGAACATTAAAAACATGATAATTTGGTTTCTTTTTATTTGCATTAAGTGATGAACCCAAGTATAGTTGATAACGCGACTTGGGGAGGAAGACTTTGGAGAGCCTACTGGCATCCACTGCCAGATTGCTCATTTTCTTTAGTCTGAGAGTGACTGACTTGGGAATATAAATGCTATTGTAATAAAAAAGCTACAGCTCAAAAAATGGAAAAAAAAAAAAAAAGGACAAAAAATAAGGGTACAAGGTTGTCTGACAAAAGGCTTTATCACAATAAGCATAGAGACCTGGAGAAGATAAGAGAAATGACAAAGGGTGGAGGAACCCAAGTGACCAATCAGTGAAATCAGAGCATGACAAAGGATGTTATTAAACTGTTCTCCCTAGAGTGAAACCCATGGAGAGCTGGGGGGAAGAAACTTTCTTCTTGGACTTCCATGCAGAATACGAGGGTTACTGCCTAAGGGGACATAGGGCTAACTGTGGAATGTAGGAGGAAGCAAATTTGGGAATGGTGTAAAACTTATCAAGTTGGCAGTTTGTCACTGTAGGAAATGCTGTATTTTGCAGATCTGGTTAAAGTGGGCAGAGAAATAAAATTAGGGAGAGAGATGGTGCAATGAGACAGTCCTTACACTTATTTTCTTTTTCCAGTTGGCGTTGCTTATATATCTTCATGCATGTGCCCACAAAGTCATAAAGCACATAACAGCTGCATGTCCTCTATACAATACACCTGCATATTTTATTTATAAGGCTGAATAAAACAGCACAGATGCTTTTACTTATTGATTACAGTCTTTACTACCTGTGTTCAATTTCACTTCAGCATCTCTTTTTGACATTAATGGGCGGTAGTCAGGCTCACCTATTCCATGCTCACATTGATCAAAAGACCTCATCATGTACGTTTCCAGGAATAAGAATTTGTTCAGAGAAAAAGGATGAATGGGAATCGCATGCCTCTTTCCAAAACTGGAAATCCCATTCTGAAGCTTCTGACATTCTGGACAGGAACCCAACAAAATCTAAGATTACTTCAAACCACAAATGTCAGTGAATCAAGAATTGTTCCAATGGCTAAGAAAATACACAGCTTCAAAGGACTAATTGAATCCCTCTTCATATAATTCACCAGTATAGTAAGAACACGAAAATCACAGGAACTTAACCCATTCTGGCTTGAAATTACCCTTTCAATGCAGAGCACCAGGTGCAAATGGAAAATGTCTGGAACAATTTCTACCAGAATGTAAAAAGCAACTGAACAGAAGACAAAAACCAGGGTTTTTTCTTTTTGTATCTCATTACTCCTGTGCAGGAGGTCAGCATGAAATTTCTTGGTTTGCAGAGGTACATCATAGTCACTAAATTAAGAGAGTCTTAAGGAGAACAATTCTGCAGCCATGTTACAGGAGAAAACTGGAAGTGAAGAGACTGCAAACATTGCTTGTCTTTTCACAGGTGGCAATATCTTCTCCTGACTCATGCATATGTAGGAGACCTGCCCACAGTCTAAGTCTATGCAGGAGCTTCTCAGTAAGACCTTATTACAATCTCTTTCACTGCATGCCCATAAACAAGTTTGTCTTCCTGGCATAGGTCTTTTATATTATATTTATGCTCCACTTTATGCCTCAGGAAAACACTAGAGGGTTTATCAGTGCTAAAATTTCAGATATACTACAGCCAATGATTCAGAAAATTACTCATTATCTTGTAAAACAGTTAATGTAAGCCTCACTTTTAAACGGCACATTCTTTATGACAGAGAACTTGTCTTCTGCCTTTTCTGTGAAGTATTTGGGATATTTTTGGGCCTCATAAAATTATAATAACACCCTCACTATCAAGGTAATGAAACTTGGCATTTTATAATGGTTTCTCTTATTGAAAACAGGTTTCAGAAAATCTTGGACATGCCTGCCTCTAACTACAAGTTTTAATTATTATAAAAAAATGTTTCTAGTTTGACACTTCTTGATTTTACCCTTTTCTACTTTTAAACAGCTTTTCACTTTAAATCAGATTTTCAGAGGGAAAAATTGCTTCAAGTTTAAATCTTCTAAGTCTTTGATTTCAACTCTCCCTTATGACAAAAATACCATGGAAATAATGCAAACATCAGCCCCCTTGCCATAGGTCAGAACCAGAAAAATGTGAAAGTCTTCAGTTTTTATATAATACTCCTTCTGTCTGCTACATACATTAACATTTACGATGGAAAATGCTGAAGACCTCCCACCTCCAGTTGTTCAAGAATGTCTTGTTTAGTATCCACGGCAGACTATGACAGATTTGCTGGAATACACATCTCTGCATCGTCAGATGAATACTCTGTGTGTTTGCAAAGGTCTACAAGATGGGCATGCCAGAAAGCCAAGCTTGTTAGCAGCTCCAGACAGTTCTCCCTGGAGTTTCTGTGTGCCTCTAATACACACCTCAGTATTCACCCAGAGAAGACCACATGTATCTTCTCTGCACACAGACAGAATCTGTGCAGTGGACCAAAAGAGCCTTGTGGTTGATATCAGTAATTTCCTGCTGTTCCATATCCTTGAATAATGGCTCAAAGGAATAGCCTCCAAGGAAGTTCAAATCTTCAATTTTTCTGCCGTTCTCAACATTTTGGTAAAGAACTCCCCATATCACCTTTTGCATCTACCAGTTCAATTCCCGCAGAACACAATGAACGTGAGTCAGAAGGACACACACAAACCATACCAAATTCCTGAGGAACAACAAAACTGCATCTCACCACTAACCTGATGAATCTTTTCAAATCAGTGATTAAACCCCCTTTGTCTGACTAGACTCAAATGGATGTGTGTGATGGGAGGGACATACTTTCTTCTCAGGTAGATTTCAGCTTCCAGATCATTCATGGCATCACCTATCCTATGATATGTGCAAGGGTTTCTAAATCAGTCCTGTCCCCAAAGATGGCCAGAAGGCTAATTTCAAGGCTGCCATTGTTCCCAAGTCCCCATCTAGTACTAAGAGAAATGGTTCCTGCCTGGGCTCGGGGCTGGTTTGGGTGCAAGCAGCAATGCTGCTCCAGGCCTGGTGCTGCTAGGCTAGGAGAGCAATCCTTCAGGAAGGGCAGCATTAGAAGAAGGACACGATGGATGCCACCTTTGCAGAGATGGGTGCATAGCTGCTTCCCAGGGGTGCTGCACAGTTTGGGATCAGGGGTGTATTGATTTAAAAGGGGGACCAATAGATTTTATATAACTCCTGTCCAAAGGATGTGAAATCTTGGAGGACATTTTAAAATATGTTTCAGTGAACAAAGAAAAGACTACACAAATTCCTGCATGGAGCTTGACCCTTGCAAGATTCAGCTTCTCCAATCCCAGCACAAAAAGCGATGCCCAAGGGGCTGTGCTGAGCTCTGTCCCACCATGTCCCTCCCTTCATGCCCTGGAGAAGGAGGCTGCCTGAGTCTGGCATGGAGTGGCAGCTCTTCCCCTCTAAACCCAGAGCCCAAATCCCCCAACAATGCTGCAGCCCACAAGTGACTACAGATCTATTATGCAGCTGTTCCTCTCACATACCTACCCACACAAATCCTGGTGCTCCAACTTTGCTGGGAAGACACAGAGCACCACTAAATCCTATTTTATTACAGTCAGGATTAAGTATACTCATCCATGATGGCAATGTAAACCTTGCTAAAAGGACTTCTTAAAAGCAAGCACCACCTAAAAACTGGACTCTCAGGTTTCTTAGAAAATCTGTAATATTTTCTTTGCTTGCCTTTGGGAGAAAATATTAAAAGTAAAGGCCTTTCAGTAGAATTACTGAGTAGATGGTGATCTGGCAATTTTCATTTAAAAATTCCATAAGTAAGCAGCAAGATGATATAGCCTACTGTAATTTATTTTGTCAGAGAAAAATTGCACAAGCAACTGCATTATTACAATGGACTCTTTTTAATTAAAGTTCCTGAGGAGAAGATAGGCATCAACTAAGAAAAGCCACCCATGTCCAGAAGCTATATTGAGAATAAAAAAATGAAAAGCCAAAACACATAGAGAAATGGGCATTTGACATTTGAATGAGGATTTCTAATAGCTCAGAGGAAGGAAGAATATGAAACTGGAATTTCAATTTAGGGCCAATTCAGATATAGTCCTTTCTGTTAGGGATTTGAGGCTGCGAAGCTTCTCAACTTCAACGAGTATGGTTTTAGCATAGTTATGCATGTCAGACTGACAGACACCTGTATGTTCCCTTTGGGAAGCAAGCTGGGGATGATCACTGACAGTGCCTGAAAGAAGAAGGTTCTGCAGGAAATCTCTTCAAGCTAATGGGACCCCAGGTAAATTTCAAATTAAATGCGTACTTAAATTCTAAATCAAATGTTGCCTTCATTCCTAAAACTGGTGGTAATATTTGCACTTGTATGACAGGTCTGGTTGCTCACTTTATACAGATGCATGCCTAGTCTCCTTTGAGTCTTCCTAAATCCTTGCCCTTCAGTGATAACCATGTAGCAGTGAGATTCACAGACTGGTGACTTGTTTACGCTGTCTACCCAACAAGTTATTCTGTAATAGCTTCTGCCTCGGGCAACTCTCTGTGCCAGTATAAAAGTCACTTTGTCTTAGACTGGGGAAGCAAAGTCAGCAGCCAAAACACTTTTCCTACAGTAAACACCAAGGAGAAATGATGGGGGTTTAAAGATTGCTGTTAAGAGCTGTGATTTGGAGGGCAGCCAGTGGAAAGACACCCAACACAGACAGTAACTCTTTAGGCACACAAATATATTTCAATTCTAATCAGAAAAACAAAATAAAACCAAAAGAAAACAAAGCTGCTTTCAAACATATTCCTGAAAATACTACTGTAGTAGCAGTTAGAGAATAAGAATTCATTGCAGTTAGGCCTTGAAGCCCAATGGCCATCCCTACTCAAGACATCAGGAATAAACAGACAAAAGTTAGTATATGTTTTAAACTATCCTGTGCCTCACTTTCTCCCATCAGTAGACCTGGAGTAAATCACACAGATAAAACAACTCCATGATGTAATTTCCTGAAATTACAGTGAGGGTCTCTGACTAAAAACATTTAGATGGTCCCAAACACATTACTAAATGTCAGTAAACACTCTGAAATGCCTTCTTTTCATTTTTGTGATTATGAGAGAGATACTAGTACTTGAAGCAGTTATACTGGCTAAAAATTTGTTTAAGATTACTCAAAATCCTTGTACATACAACAGCCCTGCACATTCATGAATTTTTTTTCTCAAGGACTGTTTTCTTTCTCGTATCTGTAATAGTAACCAGTGACACTTTAAATAAATTTTTAGCATAGTTTTTCTTTATTTATCTTTTCTCACTACTGTTTAAATCCCCCTGGAACTCAGTGGAAACAGTCCTCAAGCTCAATGGCATTAGCAGGGAATCTGCCTTGCCTGAAAGAGTCTCAGGCTGGCATTAGATAGGGCTCCCTGGATGTGGCTCGCCAGCAGTTTGCATGTGGCTACTCCCTGCCACACCCAAACATGAAAACAAGGCATCAGTCACTGTTTACAACACTGCAAGAAATGCTGTAAACATAATGAGATCATCACAGGAAATTCACATGGTAAAAAACCTGGGAATTAATAATACAAACAGAGGAATGCTTCCAAGCAAATGGACATCATGCAAAATAAAGAAAGAGGGACAGTGTTTTCCAACCTCTGCTACACCAAAGAAGAAACCCCAAGTGCAAATTAAAATCAGAGTGCTTGTATTTCATTAAGGTTAGAAAGGAAATTCTGTCTGCCCTCTGATAGCTGTTTGTGCCAGCCAAAAGTGAATTTATGGCATAATTGGAATTACATTCTTTTTCTGCTACTCGCTTCTGATGAGCATCACTATGCTGAAGCAATTTATCATGCTTTATATCTGAAAGAGCTGTTCTCTTTGCACAATTCTACCCTTTGTACCATCACTCTCTAAAAATCTGGGCATTATAATTTCCTTCTTCCTTCTGCTTCCCTTTCATGAAAACTCTGCTGACAATAGTGAGACAAAATACAGAGCATGCACACAATCTCAGATAACTATTAAATCTTCTGAGAACTAAGACATACTTTCACTGTCACAGGTGAATTTTCACTTTGAGTCTTTAGCTTCAGTGTCCCTCATCCAGCAAATGCTCCAAGGAAGAGCAGAAGAGAGACAGCCACCTGCAGCTGGTGTGTCTGTAAGTAGGCAAGCAGCTGCCCCAGGTGCACAGCACATCAGGTGACTGCTCTGCAGGAGGAATATTTGTACATTACAACTATTTTTTTTATCATGGCCACAGCTTGGTAAAGGAAGGAAAGGAGATGTTCTTTTCCATTCCCCCTGGCAGATGAACGAATTATCCCCTGCCAAAGGCAGAAGCTGGTGGGTTGGCTGGTGCCCTCACATGTGCAGTTGCAGGAGGCTACCTCTGCTTATCATAGCAGAGAGCAGCCAAGCCATGCCAAGGAATATGGTCTGTCAGCAGACTGTATTCCTTTTTGTTACTTCTGTTTACAAACAAACCTCATTCCATGCTGAGATTTCAGCACTGGCAATCAAAAGGTACACTAAACAGATTTACCTTGAAGGTCTGCTTGACCAAACAGCAAGCCCCAGATACTGCTTTAAACACCATTTGCAAGAACAGAAATACCTTTTGAACTTTTAACTGCTCAACCTCACCTAGTCCAGACTTTAGTTAATTACCTGTTGCCACAATGCTGAGCTGACAGTCTGGAGTTGACAAAATGCTACTACATCAGGGGAAAAGGGACGGTGTGGTTGCTGGACCCCACACCATATGGGCAGGAGTAGGCGCTCCACCACAAGACTCTAATCAAAGGATTTTTCATCTAACTTTTGAGAGTACCCACAGTTGCAAGATGAAGCCTTCAAATTTTATTTGGCTGCATCCGAAACACTTCATTAAACTTCAGGCACTTGTTTGCTGGAGGACATCAAACCAAAATATTGTGTGCTTTGATGTATACGTATTAGTCTAAAGGATTAATTAGGTCTGCAGGAATAATCAACAATTTGAGGCAGAAAAAAAAATCTCTTTGCCTGGAAGTCTGCCTCTGGAGATAGTCACTATTACCTGTGAAGGCTTGACTTGACCTCACCACACAGCCAGCTTCTCTTTAAAACCTGAACACAGAAATCAGACCTTTGATTCCTCTCAAGGTCCAATTCCCCTGCCTCCAATCCTTTGTAAATATGTAAGTACTGTCATCAGTTTCTCCCATATTTAAAAATTCCTATGAACTGAAAGCCAAATTCCTAGAAAGCTTAACATGGACATATTTTTCCCTACCTAGGCAGTAATGGGATATTTTAGTTTTCGTTTCATCATCTCACTCCCCAAGGCTGTGTTTGTAACACACACTCAGCCACGATAAAAAATCCAGTTCTAATTAAAGAATGAAAACAAAGTAAAAAGCCAGATTATTACCCCATGAGGTTAAAAAAAAAAAAGAAAAGAAAAGAAAAAAAGAAACACAGGTAGCTAAGATCATTATGACATTTTGATATCTACTCACTTCTGGTCAATTCCCCATCTCCTATCACAGAGGAAAAGATAAGTTGTCACTGCTATGCATGTCATACTGGGAGAGACTGACTACCTGGCTATAGTAGTTAGGAGTGCTGTCAAAAAAATCCCTAAATGCACAGTCACTAATGATTTTATTGTGGTACATCTTTCATTTGAAAATAATAGTACTTTAATGGAGAAAATAGAAGCTCAATAGATCCTTAATGATACCGAGTCTCTTTTATGCTAGCAGTTTTACATAGCAAAAACAATTTTTGGAAATGTCAACCTGCCAATCTGGTTTAAGGTTTTAAACCTTTATTATGAATTTCAGAGGTAGACTAGAAATATTTCTGTTAATGGCTTTGTTTGATATGTCTTGACTATGGATAATCAGGTATGAGCAGCAGATTCTTGCAACACAAGAAGCCCCTGAATAGAAAATTAAAGCTAAATCAACATTATCCCAAGGCTTTCTATTCCTCATTCCCCATCGCAAGGTTCCAAGTGGTTACTGCTGCATCCTCCTCACCCAGCAGGTCTTCATACAAAACAGAAGTAAAATGAGCCTTTGGTGGTGGGCGATTTATCTGAGCTATTTCCTCTCCTAAATGCCCAAGAGGAAATCTCATATCCTTCCCCTTCTCCTCTCTGAGCTGCCAAGAAAAACCCAACTCCAGGACTTCAGAGCAAGAGCTAGAGAGTCCAAGTGGGAAACCAAATCAGTTGCAGACCAGGAAAGGGAAGAAAAGATGGCTTAGATTTTAAAGCCCAGATTATAACATGACAAGAAGACAACCTGTGCATTTAATTAGTGCTCTTGTCCCCTTCAATTATGTCAGCTGATGACCTGGAGTAAAGGTGCTAGGATCCAATCAACACCCACATTTAAAACCAGTTAACAGACTGTCAGGTTTAGTTGTGAAAATGCCTTTATTAGTAAAGGTTTGGTTTATTGGTTTTAGCGAATCCTGGAAAGCACTGTCAGTCTTTATACACTGAGAATTACATGCTGGTTGCTTGAGGAAACTGAAGCCTTCAGAAAGGCTTTCTTTTTTCCCCTCTCTCTTGATTTGTATTCACAGTGAAAAATCATGTAGTAGCATGACAAAGATCTTTCTTTCAATACTAGACTCTTTGAAGAGGTGTGGTACTTCTTGTGGAGCATTACATTGTGGATACCTGTGGTATATTGTGTCCAAAGCCTTCCTCTTGCTCTTACTTTTAAGGAAAGCATCCTTGAAAGCACAAAGCGTGTGAGAAATGTCCATATCCAAATTGCTCAACCCCCAAAGGCTCCCTCTTCCTTCCCTTTGACTAAGAAAATTACTGTCAAATTTTCTCCTGATCATCTTGTAGCAGAGAAACAACAATGCCGAAGCTCTCCACAAAGTTTATTCATACCTGCTCAGAAGGACAGAAATACATGCAATGTTTCTGTTTTTTGCAAGAGCCTGAGAGCACAAAACCATGTTCAATGAAAGCCAGCTGCAGGAGTGCCAATGGTTCATCTTCCTGTGCAGAACCACAAGAACTCTTTCTTATTTTTACATTCTCCCCCCAAAGGAATACACAATTTCTTACATATGATTATTTTTGTAAGAGTTGTGACCAAGAGAAGCAAGAGACATCTCTGAATTTGTGTTATTTAAATTACAGCCTCCTCTATGGCTGTGTGAACTGGTGGACTATTCACTTAAACAAAACTGAACAGATGTAAAACTTTACCCAAGAGTGCAATCAACACTGTAGGATAAAAACCACCCTGACTTTAGTATTCACTGACATTATTTTGCATTTTGTTTGGTTTTTTGCACTTACTACAGTCAGGCCCAGAATGGAAGTGAGAAATTATCCCACCACGGGAATGTTCTCACAGTATTTTCGGAGAGATTGAGAGCAGGTGGAACCATAAATAGCAGGAAAAGCTTCCTGTTTAAAGATTTTTTTCCTTGCCTGAAATCCTGACCTAGGGGAGCAGCTTTTGGCAGCAGCTGTAAAGTAACTTTCCAAATAGTGTAGCTCAGCCCTCAGCATCAGAGTCTGCTGTCCCAAGGTGTGTCTGAAGTCCTGCACATCTCAGCTGCCCCTAACCTCCAGGCCTGGTTTGCATATACTGGAGAA
Organism: Pyrgilauda ruficollis; assembly: GCF_017590135.1. Classification (NCBI taxonomy): domain Eukaryota; kingdom Metazoa; phylum Chordata; class Aves; order Passeriformes; family Passeridae; genus Pyrgilauda; species Pyrgilauda ruficollis. The sequence goes on from NW_024525601.1 coordinate 3,786,550, forward strand.
TTTCGTGTTCAGCTCAGCATCCATATCTGAAAAATGCTGAGGAAAAACCTAAGGTGAAGAAGAAAAGGAAGGAACAGAAGGTGAGAGAATCCCACAAAGGATGAGCCTGTAGAAGGGGAGAGAGGAAAGCTGATCTGTTTGCCATCGCAGGAGATGGAGGACACCAAAAGGGATTTTTTTTTTTTAAGGAAACCAACCCTAATTTCTTTTTTCTTTCTCTTGTGAAGGTAACCCCGAAACTGTAGTCACATACCCCAACAGCTCACCACAACAGAGGAGAACACAGTAGCTATCATTCTATAATTTTGATTCATGATGGTCAAGGTACAGCAATTAGTGGTTTTAATACAATGGTCAAGGAAGCTCCTTCCAACAAGTGATTCCCACCCTTTCACATCCTTATAAGTAATGTAGGACCTACATTTCAGTTCTCCCCCAAACTATTATGGGAACCTTCACCTGTAATTGCCCATAGTTTATGATACCTGTGGCAGTATGCACTGCAACTTCTGGTTTGGGAATAATAAACAAATTAGTAAATTCAGCTTAAAAGACACACGAGCATGGCAATGGAAAAGCAGAAGGATTCCTATAGAAAGGAGGACTTTGGGAATGACCAACCTGTCAGCCTCACCTGTGTGCCTGGGAAGAGCATGGAACAGATCCTCCCAGAAGCTGTGCTAAGGCACATGGAGGACAGAGAAGTGATTTGAGACATCCAGCACGGCTTCACCAAGAGCAAGTCCTTCCTGAGCAACCTGATGGTCTCCTACTGACTCCATAAGTGGGAAAGGGAAGGGTTAGCCCAGATTACACCATGGCAAGAACGATAAATTGAGCATTTTGCCTGAGCAACCTGATGGTCTCCTACTGACTCCATAAGTGGGAAAGGGAAGGGTTAGCCCAGATTACACCATGGCAAGAACGATAAACTGAGCATTTTCTCCAAGCAAATCTTTCCTGAACTGGTGGGGGGGGGAGGGGGGGGGAGGGGCTGATTGAATTTGCTTTCCAGAGGGACTCCATTTGGAGGTTTCCTCCCAAATTTGCCCTAAACCAGGACATCCAGAGAGGTGGTAGATGCCCCATTCCTAGAAACATTCAAGGTCAGACTGGGGCTCTGAACAACAGATCTAGTTGAAGATGTCTCTGTTCATTGAAGGTGGGTTGGACTAGCTGACATTTAAAGATCCCTCTATGCTATGAAGGACCAGACTCTTGCAAACTGAAAGGAGATTAAGAAAAAAAATCCCCAATTATTTTTATAGAAAAACATATGAAAAACATTAAGCAACCTGATGGTCTCCTACTGACTCCATAAGTGGGAAAGGGAAGGGTTAGCCCAGATTACACCATGGCAAGAACGATAAATTGAGCATTTTCTCCAAGCAAATCTTTCCTGAACTGGTGGGGGGGGAGGGGGGGGGGAGGGGCTGATTGAATTTGCTTTCCAGAGGGACTCCATTTGGAGGTTTCCTCCCAAATTTGCCCTAAACCAGGACATCCAGAGAGGTGGTAGATGCCCCATTCCTAGAAACATTCAAGGTCAGACTGGGGCTCTGAACAACAGATCTAGTTGAAGATGTCTCTGTTCATTGAAGGTGGGTTGGACTAGCTGACATTTAAAGATCCCTCTATGCTATGAAGGACCAGACTCTTGCAAACTGAAAGAAGAGATTAAGAAAAAAAATCCCCAATTATTTTATAGAAAAACATATGAAAAACATTAATGAGGAAAACAATTTAAAGAAATTTGCAGATTTGCATCTGCTTCAGAATTGCTCTATCATATAATTTAATAACTTTATTCCCTCCTCCATCCCTTCAAAATCTTTTGTTTTGACACAGGATGGGAATTTATCCTGAACTCCGCACGCAGCAACAATGAGGTGAGCTGCCTTCACCAATCTCTGCACAAGACCCACTTTCTCTTGGCACAGCTGACTGAGGCAAGAGCACGCTGAAGAGATTGGACTGTAACTATTTTGGAGTGATCCCTGAGAAAGAGGCCTTAAATAGACCAATACGTACATCTGCCAGTCTCAGATGGATCGTTGTGCTTCTTCTGCCCACGTAGGCATTATGCTGATGTCCCTAAATATCAGCACAGATTACCCTCCCCAGCTCTGGCTACTACTTATGAAGCAAGACGTAAAATTTGGAATATCTTGTAATTTTTGTATTGATTTTGGCTAGAGCTTCCATCTTGTGACAAAATATACAGTACAGATAAAAGGAAACAGAGAAATCACAAATAGTGTACCCATTAGGGGTAGACTGTGTCATTTTTCTAGAATGAATGAACCACCATGATGGGCATTTAAAGAAAATTCAGGATTTCTCACACCAAGGCACATGAAACCCAAACCCAAATCAAACGAAGGCTTTGCCATGCCTCCTCCCACAGAACAGATACTGTCTCCTCACCAGGCATTTTCAGCAGGCTGAGTGTAGGAACAGGGTGAAAAAACATCTTAACCTTGCAGTGAGCTCCCAGCTGATATAACTGCTAGCAAAACCAATGGGGGTGTGGGGATCACTCCTGTGGGGATGAGAAAGAGGCTGAAACACTGCACACACTGCCACTTTGGCATGGATTGGGTTTGCAAAGAGAGTAAGATAGGTGAAAGTATCCTCATTTGAGGCCCAAAGAAACAGGTTATTTACTGACAGCAGCAAAATGTGCTGATTACAAATTGCTTGAAGAGTCACAACTGCGTGATTCCACCTCTTTACCACTTAAACCCCTTTCCTGACCTACTTGCACCAGCTGACTCCATTTTTTCCTTTCAGAGGAAAGGAGAACTTCTTGACAGATCCAGGCAATGTGTGGCACTCTGCCGAGCTGAGCCGCACTTCAGCCAACAAGGCTTTGGGCAGTGGAGCCACGCTTACCTGCACAGTGCCAGGCATAGAGAAGGAGGGAAGTCCAGTGCCGTGGCATGTGGCAATGGAAAACTTGCCAAGATGGTCAGATCTCTGCCCCTCATTCATCCTCTGACAGCTTGAGTAGCGCAACGTTAATAATTCATAAGTTATCTCTGCAATAAGTTACGTTCTGCTTTTAAAAATAGAGCTAGAGAAGCAAGTCTAAATAATTAATTTCAGAAGAAAAATAATCAAGCAACCCTTTCAAAGAAGGACAAAAATCAATAGCTCTGGCTTTTTTTCATCTTGCTAAGCATTTCCGGAAAATACTGTCCCCATGGATGACAATGCCCCGGTGTAACACATATTCCTAAGTGCAGCATCATCACAACAAAAACCACAGGCAATCTGCAAAATTCATTTAGAATCTATGCATCTCACAAAGCTCCTCTTCTCACCCTGACAGACTGTCTCTCCCTCTTTTCCATCCTGCTACCCAGCGCTCCAGATGCTGGGATGAAATTACCGGTGATGTGAGATGAAAGCAGCTGGCGCCCGCTCACCGGGAGCCAGCCAAAGGGCAGGGAAGCTGTGCCTCCCTGGAGCGGTGGCACTGAGCTGGCCACCAATGCCAGCCCTGCACTGAGCACCAAATGAAGGGAGCTTCTTTACAGGTTTGCACACCATTTCTCCTTCAGCTGGAGCTCCCTGATATGCACAAGGCTACATCAACTTGGGATCTGTGCGGGCTCCTCTGAGCCCTGGGAGGAAAGCAGGGAGGGCAGGGCATGAGATACCTCTGAAACTACAATGCCCTGGTATCCACCTCCCCCCAAACACTGCATGACACTTCCCACAGGAACAGTTGTCAGATGGTTGCTGATCTGAATTAATTTCACTGGAGAGTGGAACGGCAAGGGATATACCTAATCAACTTCAGCATGAATTTAGCTGTGGATATTCCAGCTTTAAATCACAGATTCTGTTCACAGAAACAGCAGCATGCTGTGACAGTTTACTTCTCCTGAAATGAAGTCTTGTCCACACCTTGGCACCTAGGACTTATGCCCCAAGTGAAACACAGTTTAGAATATGGAGAGCATGCACTTATTTTTTCCCCCAGAACAGGACTTGAAGGATTTGCTACCAATGTTTTGCAAGGGTTTGCTGAAGAAAACTTTTAATTATGTGAGGATATATTAAGGGAAGGAATGAAAAGAAAAGAAGGTATTTTTCAAATTAAAATGTCACAGAGACTACAGTTTGTTTGCACTGTCACTGCTGAAGCCCATGTGACAGACAGCAGGATTATTTTTGGTAACTGGGTGGAGGATGGGGAGACTGATACATTATTTGAACTTCTCCGTGCCAGTCTCTGCTATTGAAAAAGTTACCAAAAGGCTTCTGTTATGTAGTAAGAAAAATGAATTATCAATGGAGCACAGAGACATTTAATTTATCATACAGAGAAGGTTTCCTTATAACTAACCGGTATCTAGACAGTCATGCAGCTATGGTAGGTCATTTTTCCTGCTGTAAATGCCATCAGCCAAACATAATTTCTCCATATGCAAAGGCCAGTTGTGGTTCTTCAGAGTATTTGGGAGTAATGAAGGGGGTGAGTCAGCAGAAGCCCATGCCTGGAATGAGAAACTCAGGCTGAGTAACAGCAGAGAAGAGATTTTGCATGAGACAGATCTCTGGATCTGATCAGCAGAATCACTGTTACTTTATCTCAAAATCACTCACTTCAAAAATTATAATAGGATTTGGAAGTAGTGTCAGATGATTGCTGGCCAGTCTGGACAAATAGCAAATGCCTAGAAAATAAAGACTAATGAAGCTTGGTGGCAACTTATTTGTTAAATCATAAATCTTAATTTCAGATATAGATACTGCTCAGGGAGAGCATTTATAACATAAGAGAGTGGCACAAAATATTTGGAAAATGTGAGAGGTCATTCGGTTTAAAGATATTTTTAAATTTCTAAAAATAAATGGGGACAGTGCATTAGAAGATGTATAATACAATAACTTAAAAAAAAATAAAAATCATGCTACTGAGTTTCCTTCCTAACTACTGTGGTTTTTGAGTCCAGAGAGGTCCATTCCCATGCATGACCTCCTACTAAGAAGGAGCATTTCACTCTCTCTACAGTTCCTGAAATGCCATAACAAGTATAAATCATTCACTGTGGGTAGGTACAAATTTATTATTTATCACAGTGAAAAAAAAGATACTGGAGACAAAATGGTGCTGCGGTAAAACTTTCATTCAGTTAATGGGTTTAGTTATGATTATTGCATAGGACTTCATTACTTAAAACTGTCACAAGCACTAAATTCTAAACAGGGTTATTGAGTCAACATATTGTTCTTGCTTAGTCCTTTTAGTGTTACTTGAATCCTGTCCTGTTCCTCATAAATTTCCCTTCAGGTAAACTCACTGATAGCTAAAAAAGGTAATGTATTACAAAAATTAAGGAATTTTCACAGCATATCCCTACTTCTGTGAGTAAATTTATTTTGAAAAATGTCTGAAAAACATTATGTGCCAGTTTAATAAATATGTATAAATTCCTAGCTAATAAAAACATAGGGTAATGTTTTATGCAAACAAGTGTGTTTTCACCAAAAATAATTTCTTTAGCACTTGTGTACCACTTCGCACCAGCTCTGTATTTATATCAGAGCAAAAAGACAGAAATGTGATTTCGGCTTGGAATAATCACACTTTACACACATGCAGCATGTGTTTTGCCCTACTTACGAGGTTCATGGCAATGAAAATCACTGTCACACTCAGCTCCAGATTTCACACACAGCAACCTCCAGATTTCATTTTGCTATGTTATGCTTACAGAGCTGAATTCCTCCATGAGCAAAATGCACTCCACCTCTATTGATGTTAAACAGAGTACTGCACTTGCACTTTGGAGCAAAACTTGTCTCAAAATAATATGTCTGAAAGACTTTTCAACTTCGCTGATATATTTCTATCATTTTTATAAGCTTCTGAATGTAGGTTTTCACTCTGTTTTAATAAATATTTTAACAGAAAATTTTCTTTGACTGTTAAAAGCAGCAGTTCTTGAACAGTGACTCAAAAATCAGGTGCTGCAGGGGAGGAGCAGGGAATAAGCTTAGGCATTACACCATCCAAAGCAAGAAAAGCTCTTGGATGAAAGAGCATTTATAGAAGTCACTGCCCTAAAAAGCCCACAGGTAACCCGGGAAAGCCCATTTACAGTAGGTGCTGGTTCCCATTTCAGCCTGTGTCCTGAAGAGACACTTTGGAGGCATTACTATGGGCCAGAGAGGACTTGTACTTCTTCCCTCTTCAGCAGAAATTAATGGAAACAGGATTTCTTGCCTTTTGCCTCTACTCTTTTTTGTAAAAACACCACTGAACATGAGCTGCAGCCATAGCCCTCCGTCAGCTGGAATGGTTTCCTGAGTGAAGATGCCCAGGGAACAGCACTTGGGTCTCTGACAGTCCCAACAACCTGAAGGGTTTGAAGCATTTCAACTAAAGTTAGGAGCTGGCCAAGAAAACTTCAGTATCACATGGGAGGCTGCTGCTACAGCAGAGGTCCTTGCAAGACAGAAAGCAACACCTCCAGTTGCTCCCCCTCTGGTCCTTCTGCTTTCAGTGGCCAGAAGAAAGACTGTCACCTGCTCAGTACGACCAACACGCAACCAGTAAATTCCCCTTTCTTCCCAGTTACACAATTCTCATTCATTTCTTGCTAGCCCATTTCACAGTACTCACATCAAATCTTCCAGCAGCTGCTGCCCCTGACCTTATTCCTCCCCTCTCTTTGTCTGCTCTGACGGGGCTGCCCATCCCCAGCAGTGTCAGTGCTGCCACAGCTCTGCCTTGTTCTCTACCATGGCTCACCACAACAAACCCAGACAAAGGGAAAAATACAAGTTTAGCAGCTGCAAACAAGCAACCAACCAACTCATTCTTCTCAGGGGGAACAGGAGCTGGTCCCGTGCCATCTCAGTGCTTTTCTTCAATAAGTAGCAAAAATGGTTTGTTCTTCCCCAGGTATGAAGCTTTCAGAGACAGGATTACTCTGAAAGGTGCTGCTTGCAGGGGAATTAATGATCACTGTACATAAAGGCACCCAACACTTGCCAAGCATGATTTCCTAGTTGTTTACACTTAGACTAAAAACAGATCATCCTTTTGTGAAATATTTTCCTGAGAAAGGATAAGGAAGAAGTTCCTTCAAGATGCCCTGGTGGCTCCAAAGAAATGAAGTTTGGGGTGAATTAGATGTCGAGTGGAGATGTTGAGTTTTCAAAGAAAATCCACTTGCTATTTTCAAGTCTTTGAGAGAAGTTCTGATTTGTAGATGCTCAGAAGAGAATTGGTAAGGGCTTTGCACTGCTGCAAAGGAAAGTAAACTTTGAGGAAAAAAAAGTGTTCTGAATGCTTTCTGGTTGATTGATTGAGAAAAATTCTTAATACACACCAAAATTTCTCATGAGGTGCATTAGGATATTAGGAAGGGGGAAATGACAGCTGCCGGGATGTTGCTGAGGTAATTTGTTAGTGATGGAGTCATTTTTTTTCTGTCCTGGCAGCCTGCTGACTAAATGGCAATGTTAATAACCCAGACGACACGAGGAAAAAGCAAGCAAGCCTTGGCAGGGATATGTGTTCTTATCAAATCTGTGAGGGCACACTGCCTTTGCTTCCAAAGCTGTAAGGAGGAAGCAGCTTTGTTAAGTCACAGAAAATCCTAGCAAATTCCTAGAAGGGATACAAACATCCCAGGATGTTAAAAAGAAGTGTTCACAGCAGTAGGAAAACTCTGCAGCTCTGATGGAGAATGCCACAGAAAAAGGTATCAAAGGGTAATGCAAAACCAGTTGAAATGTTCACAGTAAAAAGGATAGAAAGGGGAGATTTGAAAAATGAAAAATGAAAAAGTAGGTGAGTGTAATCATGGAAAAGATTAATGAACCACAATGCTTCAGCAGCTAGAGAAGACTGACACAAAAAAAAATCTTGCTGCAGTCAGTAAAGTTAAAAAACATTCAGTGAGAAAACATTATTAACCAATGAAAGAAGTATCTTCAAAAGAATCAGTGACAGTATTTCAGGCAAGAGTAGCAGATGATGATCAGTGATAAACGAGTAAAATCCAAAAAAAATTAGGAAGTATTATGGGAAAGGAAAGAACTATATTATCTTTTGGCTAAGAGAACTGAAAGCAAAAAAGGAAATACAGTGGCATGAGTAAGCAAAGTGAATGCCAGGATACTGATGAAGACATTCAGAGAAGAATAATGTCTAACTGGAAGACATAGGAATTGGACAAAATTCACAAGCATTCATTAAATATTCTTATCAACTCATATCTTAGCTCAAAACACAGGAAATGCAGCAAAAGGCTGGTGGGATGGAGCACATTTATGGAAAAAAAGAAAAAGACCAAGGGAAAGAAGGAGGTGGCATCCTAAAAACCTAAAAGGGACTCACCAGTTATCTGAGAGTTCCACAATGAAATAATCAGTGAAAATTGGAATATTTTGTTGATGGGGAGCATTTGGCAGATACTAGAACAGAACAAGGGCTTAGATTCTGTTTTGGTAGATTATGCAAAAGCTTCTGAAAATGTGTCATGGAATGGGAATCCAGAAGCACATGGGACTGGGGAGGGAAGTGCATTAGCAGCAATCACAGGGAGAGAGGAGAGGAGAGGAGAGGAGAGGAGAGGACCGTGAAGGATTATTTTCACAGTAAGACACATTGAGAAATATTTTTTAGTGACAAGAGAGGAAATTCCCTCTCATATGTACTTAATAAAATAACTTGAAATTACATGGTCAGTAGGAGGCAAAAAAATTTGCCAGTTAAAACTGTAAGGTTTCTTTCTTAAGGAAATAAACATTTTATTCAGATAGAACAAGCCCATATACCCAAACAGTCCTGTGGAAAATATCACAGGAGATCAAAACAGGTATTGGTAAAAAAAAAAAACAAACAAACAAAAAAAATAAAAAAAACAAAACAAAACCAAAAAAAAAAAAGAAACACCAGCACTAAACATAATAAATGTTAGAAATTCTTCAAAAGATTATGATAAACACCAAAGGTGGCTTTAAAGAAAGAGTGCTTTCAGAGACATGTACAATTCCTAAAGGTATTTCAGCATGCAAAATACATTAAAGATAATCAACATATATGCCATCTACTGCAGTGAGAAATGGGAGCCGAGGGAATTGCACGGCACGCCAAAGCAGAAGCGAGCACTGAATTAAGCAATAAATACGAACATAGATGGGAGAAAGCTGTTCTGTTGATCCAGTGATAGAGAACAGTCAAGGATATCAAGAGAATGAGCATATGGTTGCAGGAAGCTATATCAGAGTGAACACTGTCTGACTGAGTCTCAGGCAACGCTCCAGGACCACATAGGAAAACGCTCCTTGTAACTGTCAGCCCTTAGATAGACAAGATGCAGAGTCAGGGTGGACTGGGAAGAAGCTACATGGCTTTGGGCTCACTTTTGTCCTGATATATAAAGAACCAGCTTTCCCACTGGCACGTCTATAATACATTCCCTGCACACATTAAATGTTCCTAAGGAGGTGCCACTTCTGGTAGTTATTTGAACACATCTTGAATGAAGAATATATATTTTTTTAGCAATGTCAACAACACTGCAAACACACTTATGTGACACATGCGTAGCTGTTTTTCTCCAGCTTTTGGCTCATCTGTCCTTGTGTGACCTGCCAAGGACTCCAACCTCATCTTCTCACCTCCAGTGACCTTGTGAAATTGTGACTGCCAGAGAAACCACAACTCATGGCATGCAAAACCAGACTGTCTCTACTACTACTACTACTACTACTACATCTCATGATCCCTCTTATGCCCTGCTTTATCTCCAGATCAGCATTAATGCATCCCATCATTCTACCTGCTATCTCTCCCTTTCCCTAGCTCCCCTTCAGCTTTTGCCCCTTACGGGCAAGGAATGCATACAAAGTAAGGGTGCATTCACCTCATCTTGCAATCCAGCAGAGAGACAGCTGACTTAGCAGCGCTTCCCAGCACAGCTAGGCTGCAGCAATCTAAGCAGCAAGGTAAATTCAGCCTGGTTAGAGCTAGCTTGAGCCTTCAGCACTGCTGGACCATTTTTTCCCTCACTTCTCACCCACAATTTAGTTTCTGCTTGAACCCCAAGATTATCAAGCAGTACCCAGTGGGCCTGCATGTTAATCAACAACAAGCAATAAATTAGGTACTGTTGATGAGATGGCATATTTTTACAGAGCAGAGACTGCAGACCCTGTAACATGGTATCATGTGCACTTAGCACAGCATTCACAAATAACATTGAGAAAGGAGAAGAATAGCTAAAACATCATGCAGACTTTATCTTTTGTGTCAGGTTCACAAGTAATCTAAGCCACACTGATTTGTGTACCAGCTGATGATCTGTTCTCTTAGGTACAAACACTCCAAATCTCCTGCACTGGACTACTCATAACTCAAACACACAGAGAAATTAAACAGGGGCTGTCCTTATAAAACTGAGCCAGGATTTGTGCCAGTTGACTCACAAGTAATGTTGGAAAGATTAAAATAACACATAATTGCACCAGCTCTCTAAATCTGACCAGGGCTCAGAGGATAAATGTCTTAGCTCATTACTTTTAAATGCTCTATCTCAATCTGGTTTAAAACAGAGCAGGGGCTGTGAACTGCCAATCTGCTGTACTGTTAAGGGAACAGAAATACCACTGCAGATTGGGATGTAGGCTCCAGCAAAGAGCTGTGCTTAGTATTTGGCTTCCCTTTATGGTCCCCTGCTCCTCAGCTCACTTGCTTCCAAGGATCATCACTTCCCCCAGTATGACTCTGTGTCAGCACCAGTTGAAATGATCCCTTTTCTCAAGAGACAGCATTTCTGTGTCTGAAGTGCAATGTTATTTATACTTTACAGACCACACTCCGGCTGCCCAGCTCATGCTGATAGCTCCACCACCACCACTGAGGAGTACCAGCCAAAACAGCAGCTTGCCTATCTGAACCCTGCTCTCAGAGACAAGTCATGCACACTTCATTTGACTTTCAAGTAGGTGGAAGTCCCAGTCTGTGTAAAGAACAGCCAGAGCTAGCTGGAGTCAAATCAGAAAGGGTTTTGCTCCAGCAGGAAGAGAGTTCTTAAGGAGACAGTTTAAAATGGGACAGAAGCCCTGTGAGAAGCCCCAGACAAAAAGTGGAGCATCACTCATCTACATCTCTATTGATTCTAAATTACCGATGACTTATCTGGGACATGGAGAGACCTTTGGGGCAATTGTACAAGCAATATGAGCAAGCATTTCATGTAAAAATCAATCTAAGACACGTCTTTGCAAAATTTCCATTCTAACCCCATGCTCTGCGTGGTTTTTCTGACAATTGCTTACCTCTTTTAACTTGTCCAGCTCATTTTGCAGAGTCTGCTTGGATACTTCCACCTCAATGATTTGCTGCCGAAGGACTTCATTTTCATCTTCTGCTTTAACTCGTTTCTCCTCCACACTCTCCAGTTCATGGTGCAGTCTGACAGAAACATCTTTGGCTACCTGATCAAAAGAGCACAAATGCATGAAGATCATCCATGAGCAGCAACACCTATGGTATGTCTCCTACAGTAAGGAGCATATCACAGCCCTAGACAGCCAAGAGATTTTTAATTCAATTATGACACTGTTGATGGAACACTCCAAGCCTTCCAAGTACCAAAATGAATATTCATTTCTAATAAAGGAATCCAGAATGAAAATATATTTGATTACCCATCTCCAGCTCCCTCTCCACATTATGCTAAGGCAATGTCATGAGCAGCAGGAGGAAACAAGCACACACCAAAGCTGCCCATCAAAGTCCCAGCACATCACACAGATAAAGGCAAAGACAAGGAATTGTGCTGTAAAGCTGATGGGCCATCGATCAAAGCAGCGTGTGCAGCAGTCACAGCCACATAAACTTGCTGCTCTAGCAGCAATCACAACTAGGCAAGAGTGATATGAAAGCACAGAAATATATGCTAGCTTAGGTTTTCTGAGCCCAGCCTAAGAAGAATAGATATTTACCCCAAAAACATTTGTAAAGGTGATATATCATACAACACAAAGAATTATGGAATTACAAGAAGTCAGTAATAAAAACACTCAATATCTCTTTCGTTGAAATCTAGGCACACGATTTTTACTGAGTAATGTATCATTGCTATTGTTATAAGGTTATAATTAGGTTTCCATCATAACAGAAAAAATTAGATCTGACAGTTTAAAAGGTTTGATGACTTGATATGTTACTCTCATTTCCACTGCTGACAACAAATCATTCTGGTTTCAGAAGGTTTTATGTTTTGCATTTTTAAGAACAATATTCTTAATCATTTTAGTTGCAAGCAGTCCCTCTCTACAGAAGATATTTTAAAAACAGCTACAAGATAGCAATACCAAGAAAGAGGAGTAAAGTTAGATAAACATCATGTCCACACAAAGATTTACTTGGTCTTGATGGAAGCATTCCTGAAAGATACAAAAACTGTTTCAGTATGAATATAATTTTGACAGGTATTTGTGTTTGTAGGGAATGAGCATTTTGATTCTCTATCTGCCCTGCAAAAATATTATAACACTGTTCCTGTTACAAGTAACTCACTAGACACTAAGAAATGCAACTTAGACTATTTTTTCCCAGTTACTTTGCATAAGCAAGAAGTGAAAAGGAAGGAAACAGCATGAATTGGGAAAAGCATATCAGGTTTTGTTTACACAGTATTGCAAAGCTAAGGTTTTCAGTAAAACCAGTAAATCAAGACCCTTTAAATCTTTCAAATGCAGAAATGCAACTTGACTGTATTTCTTTCATTTTGAATCTGAACACATGTTTTTCTACTCACTGACACATCTTTTTATGGCAATGAGCTGAATATTTGTTCTCCACCACAGCAGAAGGAAATTGGTTGTGACGTTTGGAGAACTACTGCTTGTTTCATGTGTCACCCTCACTTCCACTGCAGAGAGCCACATCACAGTCTGCTCTCTTTTGCTGTGAATATGAATCTCTCAACCCACCTTTAAATCTTGTTCCAGGCTCCTAATGAGCTCTCCATCCACATGGCCTGTTTGTGCAACTTTCAAGCTTTTCTGTTCAGCTTTCCTGAGACGATATTGCAGAATGCGGCAATTCTTGTTTGCCCGGTCCAGCTCTCGCCGGAGTTCCTGCAGCTGGTAAACATCTTCCTCTAAATAGCTGTCACGCATTTCTTCCATTTCAGCCCGAAGTTCATCCAGCTCATCCTGTGAGAAGTCAAAACAGTGCTCCATCATACCTCTAAATCTCACCCATGGGAGCAAAATAGGAAACATGCTCGCTAGGATACCACATTAATGAAATGATACAGACTGCAACACGCAGCTCCAGAAGCCACAGGAACAGAAGTTTTAACCCAACACTGAGTAATTATGCTGAACTAAATTAATGAATACTTGTCATATTTCTTTCAACTGCTTTGATAATTAAAAACAAACCAGAAGCTCATGTCTCCTGAACCTGGTAACCTTCATTTTACAATCTCATGTTAAAAGTAAAATTGCACAATACTTTACCACCATTTAAACCGATTCCTTGCTTTTCTTAGACAACAGTAAACCTACTTAATCAAGCACCTCAACATCTCTGTGTGGTGCGCCTTTTTAACAACCAACACCTCCTAAAAATGAATTTTTTAGGAAAAAAAGTCTCCTACACGAAATACTGAAATGCTGCACATGGAAATGTCCCATCTGAGCCTAACACTATGCACTGGCTTAATGACACGTGGATTGTGTGCAGGAAAAAGGGAGGTTTTGTTGCGTGCACACACATCTCAATAACAGGACCACAGCAACAAAACAAAACCTGTGCCCATGGGAATAACCTACTCATTCTTTTCTGGGCATCATGAACTGTCCCAGTTCCATGTTGTACCATGTGTAGCACTTGCTCTCTAAAGTCAGATTAAAGATTTACAGCTGAACAGGATAAGCTCTATCATTGCCATTGGTTTAATACCTGTGTGACTGAAGTTCCAAAGCTAGAACTGTTGTAAAGGTCTTCCAGGCAGAGGGATACAAAGTATTAAACTACTGCATGAGAGAAAAAAAAATGATTCTACAAACTGAACAAAACTGAGAGGAAAAAAATCAAGAAAAACAGGCAGGAGGAGAATATTTGAAATTAACTAATTCTTTTTTAATTGGTTTCCCTAAAATTGTATTTGATAGTATAAGAACCAAATTTTCTGTGGAAAACTTTGCTTAAATAAGATTCCAGGAGAACTTGTACTGGGACTAGCTGTGCTGTGACCCTACTTCAGATCTGTAAATCATTCTAGAAATACCAAGGATGGCTGGAGACTATTTCACACTTGAAATTCCAAGGGTGGCCAGAGAATATTTCACACTTGTCTCAGGTGGAGAGAGCACTGCTATGAAGTCAGTACCCTTGACAAATTCCCCCCTGCCCCTGGCTGAACCATCCCTGTCCAGTCCCTGCAAGAACACTCTCCTGAAGTCCTCTCAACCATTCCCCTTCCCATGGCATAACCAGACTGACATATTAACCTTGCTTCATTGGAGCTTTGATAACAAATGCAGGGCAGGTCTTGTCCCTGAGCTCAGTCCTGACCAAAGGAAGGTGGGTTGATGGGTTCTTTAGCCTTCTCAGTTATATTAGAATTACAGCGATATTCTTACCAAAATCCCATCCATGTATAAAAACTCCAGTATTTACACAGTTATTGTTTAATTTCAATTAGTTGAGCCAGCATAAATTTTGGGTACGCACAAGGCCTGTTATTTCCAAAATTACAGCTCTGGGCTCACCAGTGAGGCTTTGCTCCACCAATACAGCCCACTCGGGACCCTACACCATTCTCCCTAGATGCTCTGAAAGGACAGAGAAGTTTTCTCACAAGCCCACTATGTCACTGTACATTCTCAATATATTCAGATTTCTGCTGCAGCAGCATCCAGTCCCACAGTCTCTCTGGGACAGGGGCAGGATCAGGATATTTGTGTGGATGGATAAACTCAAGGGTTACTCCCCTGTGAGCTGGATCGTGCTCACACCACACACTGCCTGGAAAGGAGTAGTGCAAGCACAGTCATTGAGGTTACCCTTGCAGCAAAAACATCCTCAGAAGTTCCAAATACATTAATTAAGCACAAACAGCTGACTTCAACGAAGCAAATGAGCTCTGCAGACCAAACCCAGCAGGACTATTTCAAAACAATTTAGGATCCAGGCTCTATCTACTCCTCCTCAGGACACAGCCAAATACTCTGGCCAGTTTACAGCCGACGCACTGGTGAAGTTTTGATAAATGATGTATATTTTTAAAAAGAAAAGCATAACAATGCATGCTTGGTTGGATTGGGAATGAGACCTGTTTTTCTTTCCTGTGTACACACTTATCACTACACTTCACGTTTATAGACACTTTCAAGAGGTAAAGTAAAAGTTTACCCAGTGAAGATAAGAGATGCAGAAGAAAATGTCAAGGTTTTAGAAACTGATTAGAGAGTAGCAGTGGCTTTTGAAACTAAGAAAGGGAGTACACTTGTGCATTATCAGCTTATTATTGAGGTATTTTGGTTAAGGTACTCATACCAAAAGTAGAGTCTTTACCAGCCAGAGCTAACACAGCTCAGTGGAATGAACAGGACCAGAGTTATTTCTTAAGGGTTGTCTGCAGACTCAGGTGCTGAATTCACCTCAACTAGATTTAAGTTCAATTAACTTTTTAATGTCATCTTCAGAATGCTAATGTTAGATTAGTAATTTGGTTGTAAACTAAAATTTTGAAACACAGCTCCACAATAAAGAAAAACAACTGTCATCAACAAATTAATGTGATCTGGTTATAATCTGCTGTTTACATTTAAGAATTAAGCAATGGCTTTCATGTATAAAGTAGCCTGCAATTATAATGTCATTGCTCATCTCTTAAACTTCCTTCTTATCTTCATCAGGTTTTGTTGGTAGTAAATTTGGTTGGTTTCTAAAGACAAATAATAAACAATATTTTATTTCAAAGCATTTATTGCAACCAAGTTTGGAAAGTGAACCTCACATAATTTTAAACAACCCAATCCCTGAAACACTCATCCCATTGAAACTGAATATTTCCAAATCCCATCTGTGGGCATGGGAATTCTCCCAGCTGTAAAAGTCACTCTGTCTCTGTTGGAGACTTCAAACCAATGTCTTTCCTCACAACAAAGAATTTCCTCAAAGAGTTGCAATCAATGACATGAGTTATGTTTCAGGAGATAGAACTGTCTTTAACTTCCGAAGTTTTCTCCATCTCCATTATCAGCACAACTATGACTTTGTAAGGCAGTGTTGTGGGGTTTTATTTTGTTTGGTTGGTCGGTTGTATTTTTGTTTTGGTTTTTTCTTTGCGGTATGTTTTTGTTTATTTGGGGATTTTTTGTGTTATGCTTACCTCTGGTTTTGGTTATAAATACAAAGTTTGCTTTTCTCTTTAAGTTTGCAGATAAATTAAAACAGAATATAATGAAGGAAGTTGTACTTTAAAATCTCATGCAGTTCTCCTCTGATATTTTTGACTGACACAATTTCTTTTCTACAATTAATTCCTTTTCTACTCCCAAAATTTTCACATAGAAATCAAACTGTGTCCTGACTTCTTGTATTTAGAGATAGAGCACCCTTTGGATGAGCCTCAAAACAAGGCAACATGAGGCCACAAACAGTTTTGACTGTATAAGGAGCAGAAACCTCACTGCACAGGCTGCATGCAGCATCAGCCCATATTCTGCTGTATTGCTGCAGTGCTTGGGGCTTGAACCTATGTAGTCTGTCCAGCCCAGAGAGGAAAAGAACCAGATTAAATCAGACAGATTAAATATTTTTGAATAGCAACATGAAGTCCTATTTTTATATGATAAATATATAGAGAGGATCATGTCACCTCTGGAAAATCTGGCTCAGATTTTGTATGTCAGTCAGCACACAATTATAGATACTGGGATAATCTTAAACTAAACCATAAAAACTTAACTTTAGTTACAATAAAGACACAATCTTGTTTTCAATACAGGTCACAAGGCCAGTGACAAGTGTAGATGCTTTAATTTCCTAACAGTTTATTCTTCTTGGCAAGTACTTGTGATTCAGTGTGGACACTGAAACTGTATGGTGAAAGATCCTGTCACAACTGTTACAATTGCACCTGGAAAATCAGAACAGCTTTAACTCCTCTTCTAAAGTGATCCATGCACAGACAATGAAGGAAGGTAAGTCAAAGACCCATGGAAGGGGAAATTACAACTGAAACTATGATGGTCCTACTTACTAAACTGGCAAACTACTGCTTTGCAGGAAAACATGTCAATCATTTGTGAAATCAAAGGTAAGTGTAGCAAAGCCAAAATTCTCAGCGTGGTGGTTTGCAAAAAAAGGGATGCTCTGGCTGCAAGGCAGATGGAAATAACAGATAAGCTTGACTTTATTAAAACCTATTGTTCTTATTACTCTTATTATTGTGAGTTAGAATTAAAGCTCTTTCTCCCAGGAAGTATTGAGCTTCATACTGTAGACTTTAATATTGTAAAACTGAAGAAAGAGATCAGAATAAGCACTTAAAAGTAATTAAAACAAACTGACAAGAAAGCAGCCATCCCTCTTTGTCCATCTACAAATGGAAAGCTGCTCCCTTCCTTAAACAGGGAGGACCTGCTCCAGCACTCCAAAGTGGCAATTGAAATTGGGAGGTTAAGTGCTGGCATTAGAAGCTTCACTTTGCTCTGCATTCCTGAAGGGGATGAAAGCCTCCTCTTGATCCCTTTTAATTTAATGGTAATTATGCTATTACTTTCAGTAAGAACAGCACGAGACAGAGAGTCCTGCAAAAAGGAATATAATTTAGGAAAAGCTAAACTGCTTTTCTTTCCCTATGTTACCCTGGTCATCAGAAAAAATGAATGGAGGTGTGTTTTCTAACTGGCATCTCTTTCCAAATTTGCAGTAGAAATCCAGGATGCACCAGCACCTGAGCCTTTCAGCTTATGGTTTCACTTGTTCCAAATGAGTTCCTAAAGGCCAGCTCTTTGGGGTCTAATAGGAGTTACCCATCTGAGGGTCACAGGGTGGCTGTATGGACTCAGAGCCACATGCAAACAGCCTCTCTGTCTGCAGGAGGCCCCGTTTGCCTGTCAGTGTGCCAAGCCAATGCGAACTGGCTGAGAAGGGGAAAGCCTTGTGTGCAGCTTCCATCACTGAGTAGCCCAAACACATACTGATAGGTCATTTTCTGTCTGTACTGTGCAAATTAAACACTTGCCTGTCAGAAGAGAAGCCATTATCTCATTAATACCTTTACTGATGTCATGCTTGTTTATTATTGATTTAATTAAAATGAAGTATGATTAAGAACAAATTATAGGAATATGCCTTGTTTATGATTCTTTAAAAAAAAAAGGAGAGAGAGAGAGAAAGAGAGAGAAAAGGCCAGGCCATGCAGCTATTACACTGAGTAACCCATACTCATCTGAGTCATTCCCACTGAAATGACCAGGAATACTTGCATAACTTATGGGCTCTGTCCACCCAGCCGGTCTTGTTATGATCTGTAACAAGGTTTGAAAATGAATTTTCCAATCATCTCCACCAACTGCACACTCATACTGTCCACAGAGTGGTGGACACTCATACTGTCCACAGAGCATGCAAGAAACAGATTCCTTCCAAAATAAAACAGAGACCTACACTCCAAGCGTGCCACAAATGCCCTCCATTACTTGAGTCCTCCGGACAGCTTTAAAACATATGCATGATGGGGATGCTTTGTTCAAGGGGCCAGACTAAATGCAGGCCAAAGCAAGACCACTAAACTGCATATAAATACAGAGGAAGGGTCATCTTCACCACTTGCGTTTAGGTCAGCCTGCTGATCTACCTTCACTGAGATTAATTACTGCCTAAAGTAAAAAAGCTCTTTTCTCGGAGCCACTAAATAGTGGAACACAACCATGAGTCAAAGAAAACTTGGAAATTATTATTAGGGAGAAATTACATGCAAAAAAACCAGCATAAAAGGCACATGAATATTGAATTCATTACTCTGTGAATACAGTTATACAGACTGGCAAAGTCTTTAGGTTCCAGTGAATTTTAACACATCCATATCCAGAAGTGATATATTAAGTTGAAAATACCTACAAACTACGAAGACAAAACCACCCAAAATCAATAAATTGTATAGTATTTAAGAAAATGCAAATGAATCAGGAAATTCAAGTGCCTATGTAAAAAATATGTTTATTAATTTACCAAAAGTCATATTTATAGATTTTGTCAGTACTTTTTTCTAAATAGAATGTTATTTAATATAAATTAAATCAAATGAGGGGAGAGTGGGGAAGGGAGGAAGGGTGGCAGTTACAGGGGGTAGCTGCTATTGCACTGGTGAATCCAGAGCTTCTAGAAAATCCTTCTAAATCTAAGATTCATGAACTGTGATTTTACATAATCTCTGTTTTCATGTTTTAAATATCTCAAACTGTCTATATGTAGGAGATGCTGCTGCTGCTGCTGCTAAGGAATATACACATCCCCCATAGCATTTCACAGCAGAACTGCAGCAGGGATAAATATGCTCTGAAAGGCTTTGATTGGGAAGAAAGCAACAACAATTATTTTTGCCTCTTGCAAAATATGTTAATGAACCCGAAGTCCCTGGGCCCCTGATGTTATTATTTAGCTCCCAAATCAGACTACTTTACAAGTCATGCACCAATCCAACGTGTCTGAAGCTTGTGCACAAACCAAGATGTGAACTGGAAAGTCATAGGGCCGTGAACACCTGTTGACTTCAGGGCTGGTTTAACTTTGCAGGATCTGAGGGCAGCATCTGGCAGCTTTTCTGCTTCATTCAAGCATTAGCTACAGTATTGTTCCGACGCCTATCCTTGACTGGGGCTGATGAAGCAGTTGGAGCACTCATCAATGGCATCACCGATAGCATTTCTTGTCGGCCACTGAGGCAAACTATTGCCCGGTGCATCACCGAGCTCATCCCCTCCAGGCAGGGAGGGGGCTGCCAGGGGCTCAGCTGGAGCTAGCAAGGCACATGGCCTCGCTATTCTTCCCCCAGATGACATCCTCGTGGGCAGCTGACCGTCCCTCCGGCTGAGCCCGGCCAGCTGGGGTTTGTGCCCCGGGCAGGGCTGTCACCTTCCATTCGCTCCGGGGCCACCGCTCTCCAGGTGGGAAAAGCAGCGCGTCAAGCAGGGATGTGCGATGAGCTTTATTCTGCTAACCCTGGCAACCCTCACTAAACGGAAAAAAAGCTGGTGCCGTCACTGTGCATCATTTTTGCTCTGCAAAACCCTTTGACATCCACAAATCCCTGCAGGTTAATAAAATAAGTGGTGGAATTACTCCCCCTGAGTTCAGCGCAAGGCTGCAACTCGAAGAGCTACAGTTTCAAGTGAGTAAAGAAATACAATGTAACCTCATACAACACACATTGTGATTTTAAACAAAAATGAACATAGTTTAGATGCATCAGAATGGAACACAGGGTCTGAAGTGGTCCCTTAGTCAATTTATACCCAGAATATGTCACTTACAAATGAATACAGAAAGAAAAAAAGACAAAGCAAGACAAAAAAGACAGTTATCTAATAAATCAAAGATAGTATATTTTCTGTGCTAATCTACACCGCAGCAGCACTTCCAGCATATTGAACTTGTACCAACACAGGCACAAAGAGAAGGGCAGGTAAAGAAAAGCACCAGTTTTATTTTAAGGGCTGTAGGAAGTGTCACACCTCGTGTAGGAGGCTGCTTTCACATTACGGCCATGAAGGGTGCAAAGAGAAAAGGGGCGTGTGTTGTGACTAAAACACCACTGCTGTTTCTACTAGCACATTTATTTAATTAACACAGTCTAAATTGAAGTTGGGCTGAGGCAAAGAAAAAACATGTCTAATTGCAATAATTTGGGCCCTCTTCCTTAAGATTCCTCACCCTTCAGAGGGCTCTACACTACAAAGGGCTTCTTTCCAAGTTTCCCAAGGACTCACATGGTGAATGACACTTCTCCATGTGCTGGACACTTTAAAGCAAGCTTGAAAATCAACCATTTGTGCGGGCAGTGTTTTGCTACTACTAACAGGACTGATGAGCAATAACTAAAACTTTATCTACTACCAGCAGTTACCAAGGATCTCCTGGTCCTGCAGAGTCAGGCACCATGACAAATTTTCTCTTTTTAGATATCAACAACTAAGTGATATATTTTAAAATGCTGCTGTAGTATTACAGTCTTCCCCCACAGGTAGCTGAAATAAGGTCATGCAAGGAATACATGAAACTGAAATCAAGGAAGAAACTTCACAGAAGTAGTAGAAGAAAGGCTTCTCAATGTAAACCACTCACCTCATGCACTTCACCTACAGGCTTAGCTTTGCAGCTCGTTAGCTATGGCTAGAGCCAAATTCTTACCTAGGGTAAAGTCCTGGAAATACATAAGGTGGAAACTTGATACCAAGTTAAAGTCTGGCTCAGGGTATAAGAAGTCTGAGATGTTTGCAGAAACAGCAGCTTGCTCTGCATTCTGGGAGATTTTCTAGTACTTCATGCGTAGAAACAAAAACAAATGATTGGGTTTGTTTTGGGTTTTTTCTTTCTGATAACATTTTAATCTCTAGTAATCTTTAGCACTAAGTCTGTGTGTGTGTGTATGTGTATCTTCTATAACCTGTTACAGACTCATGAAAGACCTTCCTATGTGGAAGATAAAATTCCCTGAAAAAGACTTTATTATGTGCACTTAGGGCCTCACTCCAGCTGCAGGGAGGGATAAGGAGGAGTGAAAACCACAAAATTTGGCTTGTGGCCATGCTCAGGAAATTAACAGTTTCTTCTGGGATTTGTCTAATCATTTGTCTATTTACAGTTGACAGCATCCCTGTTATCCCTTAGCCCCCTCTGGAGAAACACAGCTCACTCCAACGCCAACCAAGAGAACTGCATTGTAAAAACACATGGAACAAACCCACAAGTAAACAACCCAGACAGTGATGTGGTTTTAATTTGCAGACTTTTTAGAAGGTTTTCCAAAGAAAGGTGAATAAGGTTTGGGAATTCTCCTGATAATTTTTGCACCACTGGGCTGTTTCCAGCCATTTTGAGAGAGGAGCAGAACTAAGACCTCACACACCAAGGTCTTGTACAACCAAGGTGGCCAAGCAAAGCAGACAATGTACTCATTTCCCTCAGAAGAAGAGGCAGTGGTGTTAGTTCATGGCTTTCCAGGCACCAGGACATGCCCACCAAAGAAACCAGTCTGTACTATCCTTCCAGACTCAGAAATACTTTTAACATGATAAAGTCACAATCTGAATCCAAAAAAGTGCGAGGAAACAACGGCTGTAGATGATGAAGAAATCAAGGTGAAAGATCTGAAGACATTGTTGCACAGGGTGAAAAATTTGGAATGAAGCAGAATAAAGTTCTTCAGCTAGGTCCCATGATCACAGGGTTCCTCAGGTGGGATACACTAACAGGGGTCTATCCTAGACAATTCAAACTCACTCTTTCCCCCACCCCCCCCAGTTTCTCATAGTTAAAAATCATTTTCAATATAAGGAAAGAGAGCTTGACACACACTTTGTAATGGGTTTAAGTATATAATACTCATATACTTGTTCAAACCCTGTAATGCAAAAGATGCTCTTGGACTTCATGCCTTCTAATGGCAGTGCCAGTTAGCTACTCCTTAAGCAATTCCCATTATCAATTCTGATTTCACTACATCTCCTCCTGCTTCTAGGCTGTCAAATAAAACAGA
Organism: Pyrgilauda ruficollis; assembly: GCF_017590135.1. Classification (NCBI taxonomy): domain Eukaryota; kingdom Metazoa; phylum Chordata; class Aves; order Passeriformes; family Passeridae; genus Pyrgilauda; species Pyrgilauda ruficollis. The sequence goes on from NW_024525601.1 coordinate 3,809,313, forward strand.
AGCTTGTGATAAAGCTTCTCTGTGCTGCTCATCTTTTTATAGACTATTACATTTCCCCACCACACTCTAGTTTCCCATCCAATGAGTGCTGTAAAAGCTTCGCTACAAGCCAATAATTTTTATTGGTCTGGTTTTGTATTATCCTTTTCTAGATGACCAGCAGTGTCCACAGTATTTCAGGTACACTCACTGACCTGTGTAACAGCTACAGTTCTATAAAGTATTGCCAGATTTTCTTTGTCTCTGTTCAGTTCCCACTGTAATCTAACAATGTTTGCAGATTTTCATTTCTCCTTCTCTCATGATGCTCCCAAGTTAACACAATACACTTATACAGAAAAGTGCATACTTATTCCCTCCAAGTACTTAAGATTTTTAATATTAAGATTTATTTACCATCCTCTGCCTTAATTTTTCACACGTTCCTCAGGGGTCAGCTTTATGATTAAGTTCTGTCTGATCTCTGCTGGACTTGACTTAAGCTAGAAAAACTTAATGTCATCTGAAAATTTTGCTGTATCATTGCTCATTCCTTTTTCCAGTTCACTAAGCAGCACCAGACCTGGCAAAGAACCTTGCAGCACCCCTGCTGCTACCCTTTTGCTATGCTGAATATTGTTTCATGTACCTTAGCCAAAATCCCTTAACGAGCCTAGTCTGTATCTTTATCACTCTTGTTTCCCAAAGTTATACACAAAACTGCAGTTCTTATTCGAGTAAGAATCCTAGATTTACATGGATTTCCATGGTTATTTTGCTTGACAACAGGGAGTTCCAAATATCAGGGAACAAAGATTGTTTTCACCAGAGGCAGAGTCAAACAGTGGCTGTGGTTACAGGATTATCTCAGTTTATCTTATTTATAGATCTTTATGGATGTAGCTTCTTTGCTCTGCCAAAAGATCAGATTGTAAGTACAAGTCCAACTAAAGGTTCCCACAGGTCAACCCAGCTCAGAGCTCGCCTGAATTTAGCTTTCCTGTTTCTCTGAGGATGAATCCATACTGATAGACTTTTCTACCTGTACAAGGATGCAATTACACTTATTTCTTGCTGCTCTTGTTGTTCTATTAGTATTTCACAGCGAGTGGCTTCACTTTCCAGTGATAAAGTAACACAATAACCAGAGCACATAATGCTATCATCCTTTCCACATCAAATGAGGGAACCTGTTCCTTTGGCTTTTCCTAAAGAGTGATACTGAGGAAAACAGTTCCTGGAAAGCAAAGTTCTGCTAACCAGTAGAGTGTTTGCGGTGCTTTAGAAAGAGTCGGGGTTTGCTGAGCTACCACCACGTCAACCAAGCGCAACATTGCCACGGTACATGTTGCATCGGACTGACGTTCATCCAGCGCCCACAAATCGGGCTCTGCAGGGAGCCGCGATCATACGCTGAAGTCCCTTAACTGTCCTTAAGCCGCACCTCGGTCCCGCTTCGTGGGGCGGGGAAAGAGGGGGCCGAGGTGCCCGGCTGGTTCTCCCTGCCCCTATTTCTCTCCTGCGGGTAAAATTTGGCATTTGGTCCAGCGGGGGCGGGGGTCCCATGGGAGGTGACTCCAGGCAGCGCGAATATTCTTCCCCCCCTTCCAAGCGCGGTCCCCGCATTCCCGGGCAAGAGGGGGTCGCGTTTCTACCGCTGCCGCCTCCCGCCCTTCCTTTCCCCGCCGAGGCCGGGCTCCGCGGGCGATGCTCACCTTGAGGTACTCGTTCTCCGAGCGCAGCTCCTCCACCTCCCGCTGCAGCTCCTCCGGGGCTGCCGGCGGCGGCTCCCCACGGCTCGGGGCTCTCCCCCCGCCCGTGGCCGCAGGCAGCGCATCCCCGCGGGAGCCGAGGGCCGGCGGAGCTCCGCGCCCGGGGCCGGGGCCGTGGCCGGCGCGGGGCTGCTCGGCGGCGGGATGAGCGGCGGGATGAGCGGCGTGCGGCTCCCGCTCCCGGTCGCTGGAGCCGGTGCCGGACTCGGCGTCGCTGCTGGCGGCCGGGGCCAGGCGCTGCTCGTCGGAGAGCGGCTCGGAGGGGCAGTCGGAGAGGTCGGAGCTGCTGTCCGTGTGGCCGACGCGGGCCAGCGCCGCCGCCGCATGGCCGCTGCCCGCCGCGGCTCCCCGCTTCGCCTTCCTGCCCTTGCCGGGCGGCGGGGCCGCC
>NW_024525601.1:5208327-5313640 GCF_017590135.1 Pyrgilauda ruficollis
CCCCATTCCCTCCCTCCCTCCTTCCCGTCCCTTCCCCCGTCCCCCTCCCGCGCGGCGGCAGTGGCAGCGGCAGCCCCCCCGCGCCCCCCCGGGAAGCGCGGCTCCGCGCGCGCGGGCGGGCGGCAGGTAAGCGCGAGCCCTTTCCCCCTCCTCCCCGCACCCCTCCCGCGCCGCGGCCGGGCCGCCGCTGCGCTGCGCGCGCGCGCTCTCCCTCGCACGCCCCCTCCCTCCTCCTCCTCCTCCTCCTCCCTCTGCCATCCCTCCCCCGCTCGCCGCCGCCGTTACAGCCCCGGCAGCGCGCGCTGGGTGAGATGGCGCTGCCGCGGGCGCGCCCGCCGCCAGCAGCCCCGGCGCCGCCGCGCGCCTGCCTCCCGCGGGCGAGGGGAGGGCCGGCGGGAGGGGGAGGAGGAGGAGGAGGAAGAGGACGCGTCCAGCGGCGGATGCGCACGCTGGGGCGCGCGGGTCCCGCGCGGCGGCGGCGGCCGCCGCAACAAAGGGGCGCGCGGCCGCGTCCAGGCGGCGGGAGCCGCGCGAGAACCGTTGGAGCGGGGGAGGGAGAGAGGGAGGCACGGACGGACGGACGGAAGGAAGGAAGGAGGGAGCGGGGCGCCGTCCCCGCGCAGCCCCGTGAGGCGGCGCGGCGGGAGCGCCGGGCTCGCTCCGGAGAGCGGCCGCCTGGCGCTCGCGGGCGGCCGGTCCCCGCCGGGAACCCGCCTGCGCCGCGCCCGCGGGTGCCTGGAGCGGGCGTGCGCCTCCGCGGCCACGGGCACGGCGGCCGCGAGAGCCGGCGAGGGGAGGCACCGAGCGCGTCCCGGGCAGTCACAGCCCCGAAAACACCTCCGTGCGGCCCTTGCGGAGGTAGCGGCCGTGTAAAAAGCGTGTGGAGGAATAAATCTGAATTGCCCAGTGGAATAAGTAACCAGAGCTTTCTTAAATCAGAGCTGGAAACGCTCTGGGCAAGTGCCTGACCTGCTCCATTCGCAAAGGAGTAACTTTGTTCTTTGCCAGTTACACACCCTTGTATACTCCGCAGCCCTGTTTTCAGCCAATTACTTCTATAATTAGTTCTCTCTTAGTGTCGACAGAATTGCAGTAAAACTGCATGCTGTTTAACAGGACGGTGCAATTGCTGCTAGATTATTAGCAGTGACATTTTGCTGCTTGCTTAAAAAGAAAGCATTTTCCCATCTTGTGAAGAACTCTAAAAAGATCCCATTTAAATAGTTGTTTGTCCTACCATCTTCAATGCTGGACTGGTACATTTTCCTGGGCCAGCAGAACCAGACAGCCCGTGAATATATACAATATAAATATATACAATATAAATATATACAATATATATAATTTTTGTATATTTCAAGTATTTACAGACTTACTATCTAGCTATCTTAAAATTTGAATATTTAGGACTAAGAAAATAATTTTGGCCATCTTTTTTCACTTTATTTTAATTTTTCTGTGTAGCCAGGGACACTTTAGCAGAGGTGCCAGACCTGCAGAGCCAGGTGTTCCCATATTGTGTGGGACCAAGAGTTGCAAACCTGTCATACCTGTCATCTCCTGTTTCATATATGGTTACGGATAAATTAGAATTTAGGGAAGAAATTCCCAGGAGATCTGTGCCAGGTGGCACAGGATTTGTTCCAAAACAAGTATTAAATTTCCCTCCTCCTCACTATGTTTCCTGCTTTGGCACAATTAGATGTCTGTTGGGATTGAATAATTTGAAATTATGTGTCTTGCATTATCCTTCTGTTTTCTGGTATCTTCATAGTTTGGAAATCTGGTACACTTGTCCCTTTCCCTGGTCCTGGATGCGCATCCATCCCTGTCCCTGGTTTGCTGTCCTTGGGGTGTTTGGTCTGTCTGCCAGACCCTCTGCTAGGCTGGCTCAGCTCTCTGGTTCAGCAGAAGACAGATCACCTTCTTGATGGCTTGGTTGCTGCATTAATTGTGTGATTCCTGGGGAGGTTTTTCAGACCTTTAGATTTAGTGCAAAGTTAAGTAGCAGGAAAGTGGAACCAGGGAAATGCAATAGCCATAGGAAAGTTGGAGTAGTCCTCTACAGTTGCCTGTAGTGTCAGTGAAAAAATAACTGGGTATTTTAACAGTGTATTTTATCTAACTTTTAATAATTGAAAATGCTGTCTTTTAACACTCAAAATAATTTTTGGAATAGATATTATCATGTATTGAAATGTTATTGTCTTCCCATCTTTCAGGCTGAAGGTGGCCCATTCTGAGACTAATTTAATAATCATTTGCTTAGAAAACTTCCTGCATTGTTCATGGTAAGGTTTGCATTTGATATTTCAAAGTTAGTTTGTTGTGCTGACTTATTTAGAGTATTTCTTACACATTTTTAGTGTTAACATTTCCTTTAGCTATAATAATGACTTATGAGTGGGGTCATACATTTACTGAGAATTGGAGTTTTAAAGAGAAGGTTTTCAATTTTATGTAACTGAATCAATAAAGATTTGAATAATTGTAAATTGCATAACCTAAGAAAGACCTTTATACATTCACAGTTTTAAAATCAGTTTCAGAATAATGCTTTTAGCATATAACAGGGCTTTTGTGGTCATTTTATGCAAAAATAAAGTTGGGGGTGTTTTTTAATGATGGAAATTACTTAATCTCTTGGGATTTTGGGACTTAGATTGCTTTATAAAAGTTACAAAATTTTCCTGTTAATTTACAGGAGTTTTTCATCAGTATGTCTGAAACCATTAAATATAATGACGACGATCACAAAACTGTGTTCCTGAAAACATTGAATGAACAACGTTTGGAAGGAGAATTTTGTGACATTGCTATTGTGGTTGAAGATGTTAAGTTCAGAGCCCATAGGTGCGTGCTTGCTGCCTGCAGTACCTACTTCAAAAAGCTTTTCAAAAAACTTGAAGTTGATAGTTCGTCAGTAATAGAAATAGATTTTCTTCGTTCTGATATTTTTGAGGAAGTTCTCAATTACATGTATACCGCAAAGATTTCTGTTAAAAAAGAGGATGTAAACTTGATGATGTCTTCAGGCCAGATCCTCGGTATTCGGTTTCTTGATAAACTCTGCTCTCAAAAACGTGATGTATCTAGTCCTGAAGAAAACACGCAGTCCAAGAGCAAGTACTGTCTAAAAATGAACCGTTCTATGGGGGAACCCAATGATACCCAAGATGATGAGGTGGAAGAGATTGGAGATCATGACGACAGTCCATCAGACGTGACAGTGGAAGGCACTCCCCCAAGTCAGGAAGATGGTAAATCACCAACCACTACCCTGAGAGTGCAAGAGGCAATTCTGAAGGAGTTGGGAAGTGAAGAAGTTAGAAAAGTAAATTGCTATGGCCAAGAAGTAGAGCCTATGGAAACAACGGAATCTAAAGACTTAGGATCTCAGACTCCTCAGGCACTCACATTTAATGATGGCATAAGTGAAGTCAAAGATGAACAGACACCAGGATGGACCACAGCAGCCGGGGATATGAAGTTTGAGTACTTGCTTTATGGTCACAGGGAACACATTGTATGTCAGGCTTGTGGCAAGACCTTTTCTGATGAAGCACGTTTGAGAAAACATGAAAAACTACACACTGCAGACAGACCATTTGTTTGTGAAATGTGTACAAAGGGCTTCACCACGCAAGCTCATTTGAAAGAACACTTGAAAATACACACAGGTTACAAGCCTTACAGTTGTGAGGTGTGTGGGAAGTCTTTTATTCGTGCACCAGATCTAAAAAAGCATGAAAGAGTTCACAGTAATGAGAGGCCATTTGCATGCCATATGTGTGATAAAGCTTTCAAGCACAAGTCCCACCTCAAAGACCACGAAAGAAGGCACCGAGGAGAGAAACCTTTTGTCTGCAGTTCCTGCACTAAAGCATTTGCTAAGGCATCTGACCTAAAAAGGCATGAGAACAATATGCACAGTGAAAGAAAGCAAGTTACAGCAGCCAATTCCATCCAGAGTGAAACAGAACAGTTGCAGGCAGCAGCCATGGCTGCTGAAGCAGAGCAGCAATTAGAAACTATAGCCTGTAGTTAAAAACTAAAGCAGGAACTTCATCAGAAATAATATAAGAAATGAAATGGAGCAAAATCTGTTGCTGATATACATTTAGACTGAGAATCTTTTCAAGAAAGCATATTTTTAGAGGATTTGAATGTTACATAGGAATACATAGCGTCGCTTGGTTAGGATTTTAAAACATTTCAGAGATGGGTATTCTTAGAATGTGAAACAGTTTCGCTGTCACTAGCAGTATAATGCACTAATAACTGCTTTAATTTGAGAATGTGATCAAGTTCTCTATAGCAGGGATCATCACTGGCCGATGCTTTGCTTCATCCCGTATGGAATACTGAATACAATGTAAACATTGCAATCAGTGAGAATCAGTGAGTTATGTTTGAAAACACTGAGATCTCAAAAATCACAAACATGGAAAGAAAGGATTCGGTTTTCATAATTCTTAGGTGTTGTACCTACAGTTTTTTTTGAGAAGCATACATTGAGTTCCTAAGCTTTTTAATTCCTCCTTTTTTCACCTAATGTATGTTGGTACAACAGAGTGTAAAGGAGGATGGTAATCAAAATGAAATTGCTTCTTATTCCATTCCCTCAGATATCCTCCTATTTTTATAAAGGTGGCAAGTTTTAGTAAAATACTTGCATTCTTGAAAAATGCATTATTCACAGGGATTCTGGCTGGCAAAGCAGAAGTGTCATGGCATTCACCAGTCCCTTCTGTGGGCAAAAATGTCTGCCTCATTTGTTTTTATGTTCACTTTTATACAGTGCCCCAGAGGTGGGACTGGGCTGCAAAGGAAAAAGGGTGGAGCATGGAGGAGACACACTCCTTACTCAAACCCAGTAAAAATCAGTAAAAGCTAATACAGCCTGAGATGTTTTTTTATTATGCAACTTTCAGGTCATCTAACCTAGCACAGTGAAGGCAGAGGAGTATCTGCACAAGCAGGTGACCAGGTGTCACTGCCAGACTCCTGAAGCTGCAGCCAAGGGTGTCACATACCTGCCCTCAGCTCAGCTGGGGTTTGTGTTGTGGCTGATCATACAGCTCATAGGTCCTGTTCAAATTTAAAAGGTTCCACCTTTTGACACACCACCCCTCATTAAGAGGGAGACTTCAGTGAATGAGTTCTTTAAGAATTGATCCTGGGTGAGCATTCACTATTTGTCAGTTGCTTAGTCTATTTCTTTTAAAACCAGCTGGGGTACATACTGATAATAGTTAACTCACCGAGTCAAGAAAATAAGTGGTCTTTGGATTGCAGTCTGCTACTTGTGGTCATCAAGAGAAGACACAATAACAGTGGCAATGTAATCCAAAGGTATATTGACTCTTTATTTTAAATTTGTAAATACTACAACTGTTGTGAAAACTTCATTTGAAGTTGGAATGGGCAAAAAACACACTCGGGCACATGGTTGGTAACATTGGTCACTTGTGATACCTATAGCATATCAAAGTGTTAGACCAGTTTCTGATAAGTTACTGTGTGGTAGATCACATCTTGCTTTTCTAAATAGAAATTGAAAATAGTGTTTTTGGAACTGTTATATCGAACTTCAATTATTGAGGGTTTTTTATTTGGTTGAGGTTTTTTTTTTTTTTTACAGCTTCATTTTGTTCATGAATTCATCAGGTTAAGCAGTTATCTTTAAATGCCAGTAATTGTTCAAACGCTGGTCTGTAAATAAAACATGACCTTAATATTTTAGAAAATGTAAACTTTGGACCTTTACCAATATATTTTTTTAAAATGTTGCTTCATTTTACATTCAGTAATATTAGTTTGTAAACAAACTATACATTTTGTACCTGTGCAACATCAGAGGATGTGTATTCATTACATTTTATTGGTTCTCTTGAGGAACATGATAAATGACCATTGTTAAAATGTTTTTCTGTATATGATCATAGATATAAAGATAGTAGGTCCAAAATAGGATCTACTTTTTTTTTTTTCTAAATATATTTGTCTTGCTATGTTTTCTTATCTGAAATTGTGTGCACTTCTTCCTAGGTAAGTTGGGGTTGAAAAGAGTGTACAAAACAGGTCTCTTGTGATAAGAGTTCAAAAGTGTAAAATGTGAAGAAAGTAAATTTTCTCAAGGTCTGCTATGAAGAATGCAAGAAGCCATGAGCTTAAATTACAGCAATAAACAATTACGTTAGGGGAAAAAAACCCCACCTTTTAAAAGATTTTAATAATGAATCACTAAAAGAGAATGCCTGGGGAGGTACTGCAATCTCCACTAGTGGTAACATTAAAGAATGGGTTAGAGAAACATCTATTAGGAATGGTTTAAATATGGTTAGTTCTGCCTTGAAGCTGAGGGATAAGCTCCATAACCTGTCAGGAAGATCCTCATTGGGATTTTTTTTTGAAAGTAATAAATTCAAATGGAGCTCACTGGGACAGCAGACACTGGAGTGGAAAGACCGAACTCAAGTGTCACAGTTAAAGAAAATTGCTGCTGACTTTTGAGCACAAGTAATCAGGTTGTGAATTTGAAATTATTATAGAAAAGCAGGCTCACAGTGGAAAGTGTGAGAACATTGTGTGTTACATCAGAGTAGATTCTGCTTTTGTTACAGCTTATAGCTGTAAAAGTTACAGGTGTGAAAGGATGGAGATATCCTTAGCTGTATATATATTCTTGTTAATCTGTTCTAAACTAATCTGTATATTCTGAAGAAATGTTAGCCTATCTATTGTGGGGGTGTGTCTGTGAAGTTCAGGTAAATTTGTCTGCATTTTACAATGCTGCTGCTCCCATCTCTCTCCTGTCTGTGCCAAAAGACACCATGCACAAAAGCAAGTGTTCATCAACTCCAAGCCAATGAGGTTTTCCAGTGTGATAAGCTGTAAGGTATGACCTGTGTTCATTGAAGAATGGGCACTTTTTATTTTTGCTTAGACAAGGATGGCATCTTCTTTTACAGTTTGAGACAGTGGATGAGATTCTGTCCAATTAATGGAAATTCTGCTGTTGGTTCTATTTGGGCCAGACTAGTCTAACATCCCTTAGAAGGTTTTTTTTTTAATTATTATTATTATTTTTTAAGAGAAAAAAGAACAAAAATAACACATTTTGAACTGCGATATCTGCTTAATTTCTCATCCTAATCCTATTATCCATGGATATGCTGCTGATTATTTGGCACAATTCAGTTTGGAAACTAGAAGTTCAGGAAAGAATACCTTTCAGCCCTTCTCCACTACCCAGCCCTTCTTTTACATACTGCTCTTGTCAAGATTTTTTAAAATATTAGAAAATTAAGCAAATCACAATTAAGTGAATACTTGTGGGTTTGGTTTTTTTTTTTTTCTGCTTCAATCTTTTAGAAAGGTTCGGACTTGGTGATCAGAGTTTTAAAGCTTGTTTTATGAAAAGAAATTCCTCATGCTTACTTCAGTAGCAAAAGTTTGAGGTCAGCTTCTATTTGTTCCAGTAAGCTACAGAATGCTAAATACTCCTCAAAATCTTGCCATTTAGGTAGCCAAACTGGAGTTCTTTTGAAGATCAGGCCTCAGTTTTCTAGTACAGAGATTTCTTTCATGATTCCATTAAGTAGGGATACTTAAAATTAATAGACTTTTGTGTGAAATACAGAATAAAATATCAGATTATATCAGAAAGTCTACCCTAAAGTTAGAGTATACTTTTAGTGGCAGATTATCTTTTATAAAGTATTCTATTAATACATACAGCTGTGGTGTTATAGAGAAGATAAAGCATTTATGAAAGAGACTACATCATCTACTATGTGCAACAGATAACTTTTCTGAATGTAAACATTTACAGATAGGTACAGAACAGGATAATTCTGCCTGAACAGTAAAGACAGATCGAAGGAATTTTCATCTTTTTCTGTTAGTCCTTAGATCAGAGTAATGTGCCCAGTCAGCCAGAAATGTGAACATTTCATTAAAAATTCCATTACAGCAGTTGGTCTGTCATTTGTCTTCATATAGATCTAAAACAATTATAGTAACATTCTTATTCATTTCAGAACAGATGGAGGATTTCCATGAATAGACTTGTTAAATACGTGTCGTAAGAGTTGAGACACCTATTCTCAGGAAGTATTTTAAAATATAATGTAAGAAATCTGAAATAACAGAATAGCTAAAAATAGTGATTTATACAGTACTGATATGTTTTCCAGTGTTTTTCTCTCCACTGTCCTTCTATATTATTTTTATTTGCATGCCCTGATCATTGAGGTATTTATAGAACTCTGAAACTTGGTGAACTTCAGTGGTTCCAATATGAACAGCAATGCAACTCTTTAAAATAGAAATAATATTTTTAAATCTGGTTAATAGATATTTTTAAATTTACTGGTATTTTTACTATTTAGTATTTAAGCATCTAATTTTTATAGGTAAACCTGAAAAACATGTGGACTGTATGAATAAAGATGTACTACATCTGATCTGTTTGGTATAGGGATATCAAAAACCATGGCCAAAGCAGAACTTCTGGATACCTGTATCTCAGATTCTTTCTATGATTTTTTTATAAGTCTATAGTTTGAGAGCATGAGTTTGTAAAATGAGTGATACTAACAAGAAATTAGAATTCTTACTGAATCAAAATTCCAAATGTATTTTCTTTTTGATAATACTGAGTCCCTTCAAAGAAGTATAAAGAACAGTACTATGTGCTACACATTAGGCAATAGATAGATCTAAAGTTGTATTTTCATTCAGAAGTAAAATAAATTCATAGATATGATGCATTCAATATAGATCATCTTCATGAAGTCATTAAAACATGAGAGCACCTTTTCTCTTTTTCCACCAAAGCATGAAAGCTTTTATGTTTAGAAAAATGTGTTTTCTGATGTAAAGTCATTCTGTTAAAAACAATAACCAAAACCACCCAAACGCTACAGTGCTTCCACTTACAGTTTTCTGACCTCCTCCCAATGGCCTGTCTATACATGTAAGTAATCTGTATATGCAAGCAACATAGAGTATTTTTATCTTTCAAAATATTCTAAAGACCAAGATTCCCTGCAGCTAAGTTATTATTCTTCACTAATAAAAATCTTTTTTTTACCCCCAGGGTAGAGGGTACCACAAGCAGTGCTTACAGGAACAAAGCACTGTAGTGGCATTGCAAATTGCTCAGACAGGAGAATGGAGTATAGTGGAGCTCCACTGGTGGAGCTTCCACTAGGGTCAGTGAAAGAACAGCCTCACTTTGGAGCACCTTAAGCTATTGTGGAGCTGCCTGCTGAGACAGCAGCTCTGTGTTTTGACTGCCATAGTGAAACTGCAAACTGTTGCTAAAAGGGGTAATCTCATTTTCTCTTTTTCTTTTCCTGTTACCTTTTGCACCTGTTTCTTTCTTGTTTCCTTCAGATTTAGTGGCTTTTGTGGCTTTAAAATAAGCCAGTGAAGTGATGTTACATAAGAAAGCAATTCAATGCTTAAGTGAGTTAGTTTTAAATTGACCTACCTTGTTGAACAAATTCATTAGGTTTGATCCAAAGTGAGTGGCAGGAGCACGTTGCTGGAGTTAGGAGAAGGAATGGAGCAGGGCTTGCCCAACTTTGGCACCATGTTAAATACAAGGTTGTGAAGCACAGCACGTGTTGCACAGTGTTTGTGAGAAGCTGCCAGGCAACAGAAGGGATCAGACACAATTTTCTTGCAGCATCCACTGCTGGTAGTCTTCTGGGATTTTGAAGAGGGTGATCTGTGTGTGTCACTTCTGCTTCTTCAGGAAAATGGAATTGGGGGATTGAAATTGGGGGGAATATTTTTCTCCTTCTCCTTTGTTGTTTAAATTAATCTCCTCCTGTTTGCCTCTTATCCAACAGTTCTGCATAGTCTTGAATGGTGGCAAATGTCTCAAGTTAAAGAGGAAGTGTTCTTAATAGAAGACAATAGGTATTTAGTTCACTGAAGGACAAAACTAGAATCCCAAAAGTATAAAAAAAAAAAAGCATTTTTCAACATAGGTTAATCTTTGCAAGTATTAGAAGTAAGCAGTATTCACTTGATAGTAATTTATATCCGGTGTAAATCTGGTTTAGAGACCATGCTGGGAAAAAAAAAAAAATCACTCCTTTTAGTTAACGCAGATAATATATACCCAAAGTATAGGAATAGATTCTGTATTTCAGCTAGACTGCTTTTATAATGATTTAATTTTCTACCTTTTCAGTTTAGGGTACTGTGGCAAACCTAAAGTTTGATTTTGGCTTATTTTCACCTATAAATATGAATCAGTTTAAAGGCCTGGATATAAAAATTGTAGGTTTTCTTACATTTCCACTTGGTATTTGACATTAATGAGTTTTGAATGTAATTCTTGAGTTGTGTAGCTGAGGCGCCAGAAGGCATTCCTTGTTAAGAGTTGCCTTCTTTCAGTGTAAAGTTCTTCCCTGGAAATGAGTTCTGTTTGCTGATATTTCTCTATGAATTTAGCAAGAATTTTTCTCCCATTTGAAGTAATAGCATTTAAATATTTCCTTTTTACAAGGTGCATTATTACAGCTATTACTGATTTTGATAATTCGCCCAAATTCTCCAGTAATTCTTATAACAAGCATGGCCCCTATATTCTTGCTCTTAAAGTATAAAATAGAACTTATACCAGGATTTGGAGACATAAATTTTGTAATGCTGGTGTAAGGTTTCAGTCTTTAACTTTGCAGGACTGTACAAGAAATCTTATACTCCTGAAAAGCAGTAAGATCTCTTTGACTGCTTGTATTGGAAAGAGTTGATTTTTTAAAACATTTGCATATGTATATTCTATTTGTGTTTCTGGATTTTTTTATCTGAGATCAAATAAGGAAAAATGATTCAACAGTCCATTTGGAAAGTAGGAAGGAGCAGTTCTACCCTTTTTATGTCACAGGAGTTAAAGGTCTTAACATAACTGGGCTTGGTTACAGACTAACAGTTATCTACAACTCTATATAGTAACAATTAAAACTTACAGTTTTAAAGAGCCTGACAGGTTTGCTTATGCTCAAGCTTTGCAATCCAGTCTGCACAAAAAAACCAACCCTGAAATACGTGAGAAATGCTTACTTTAAAATGTCATTGCTGCCATCATAATCAGACGTATGTTAGACACAAATGTTTTAAATGAAGTGAACAATTACCCATTTTAAGAGTCTTAGTCAATGTTTTCGATATGAAGAATAGGTTTCATTTTCCACTTCAATAATTAACTTCTATCCAGATTTCTTGCAGATCTCTCATTGTTTCAAGGATTCAATGGAGTCAGACAGGAGCTCTGATTTGATGGATGTGATAAATTCTACAGGTGTAGGATTGTCCTATTGTAGATACTTTCCAGATGGACATGGATTATGCTCTGAGAATCTTGCTAAAATAATTTAAAGTTTTAGAACTCTACTGTTTTAAATCCTTTCTTTTGTGTCGAAGTTGATGTTTTCAAACTTTATTTAAAATTAATGTATTTATCTTGTTTGTCCACATTGCTTAATCACCATTCTTTTGACTTTATAGGGCAAGTTAGGAAGCTGTATTGTGTATTTACCGTTTGTATTTCATATTGCTGCAATTCAGTATAATTTCCCCATTCTCAGTTCTTGAACAATCTAAGCTATTTAGTAGCACATTCAAATTATGACTTTGATATTTACATTTTACTGACCTTTTTTCTTTTCTTTGAGCATTAAATTAAGCATGTGGTTTAATATTTAGGTTTAATTTTATCAAAATATGTAACTGATTGATTGATACTCTAATGGTATTTTTTTCTAAGCCTGGAAATCTTCAGTCATTCTAAAGTTGACTTTTCTTCTTCTTAGCTCATTGGCTAGCTGTTCTTCCCTGGGTCATAAATGCTTCTCTCCATTTAAGTTCCTTCAAAACTTGAGAAAAAGGCCTAATTTTATGACTTGTATGTCAAGTTAGACACACTAATAAGCTGTGGCATGATCACAGTTTTAAAACAATTTTCATAGATAAAAGAAAGACACAAAAATATTAATTTTTAGTGAAGCGAATGTTTTGCTGATAGGAATACAAAAGGTCTGATGATAAGAATTTCACTTGAAGGAGACTTCCAACTCATCCTATGCATTTTCAGTATGGTGCAGAATGGTATGGCCTGGTCCATGGAGACATGTCAGGAGACAGGTCACATAACAGTGGTTGTGTGTGAGGTCCTTTAAAACCTCTGCGTATCTTTCACAGTGTCTCTGCCAGATCCAAAGTCATTAGCCAAGGACTTGACTGGACTGAATTCCTTGCTGTATAAAAGAATTCCTGTGTGATGGAAAGACTCTAAATTTTGGACTGTGACTCATTCATCTGTCTTGGTGAAGGGACTGACAACCAGCAGAGGTGTGGCAGGTGGGAACAGCGATCACTTTAGCTCCACTGCACAGTTGTGTATGTAGTAATATTTTAGGTGAGTCATTGAATCTTTTATGTAAACCTCCTGAGTTTATCTAGGTCTTAGTTTTTTATTGATTGGCTTTTGTTTTGGGTTCAGCTTCTCTAATTTTGACTCCTATCTATAACAGAAAGATACCAATTTACTTTTTATGGGACTGTTGGAAGATAGTCATTAATGGCTGTGTGCAAGGCATTCAGATGTTGTGAGGGTGGCAATATAATCAGCTAGAAATATTGCCTAGATGGATGTGGGTGTTTTGGAATATCTTTACAGGCTGTGAGAAGTCCTGGGGTGGATGCATCTTTGTGATATTTTAAAGAACCCAAACAAACAAAACAAAAAAAAAAAACGAAACAAAACTGTGTGGCTATTTCTACTAGACTCTGTCTTAAATTTTTTCATATTTGTGAATCACAGCTCTGGACCACTATGTAGTTTATCAGATTAATTAAGAAAAATGAATAGACCAATGAATGAAAATACTGTTGGCTGCACTTATCTTTAATGATATTCAGCTTGTTTGGGTTTTTTTTTTGTTTTTTTTTTTTTTTTTTTTTGGGAAATGTTGTGTGTTCTTGCTTCTAGCTTTCATGGTATCATCTCTTTGGCTGCTGGAAATCTGTGTACCACTATTCTTCTGAAGCACTCATGAAAGGTAACTGGCTTTTTATTTCATTATTTTTTTTCAGGAGAATGGCACTTGTGTCTATTTTTATTTTTCTTTTCTACCCTCTCTGTTTATTCTCTACTTCTGTCTGTTAGAGGTATATTAATCAGAGAGGTATTAAATGTTATATTTCTAAATCTAGGATCCTGACTATTATGATCCCTGATGTACACATTGCAATTTGACATTTCAAATACTCATCTATGTTTAGATATTTCTTGATGACGCCCAGTCACAATTTCCTCTAAACAGCTTCCTTGTAGTTTCAGACGTAATATATTGCATCTTGGCTAGTCAAGATTCTAATGTTAAGCTTAACCATGAGACTACAATGACTGTAATCACTTTTTGAAGACCATTATGGTCTTAGCCAATATAGCAAAAAGACATCAAATAATTCAAGCAGTTTCCTAATCATATTACTTTTTCCTCCCAAAAATCTAGATTTGATTATTAATGTATAAATGTGGGAGGAAATAAAGAAAAAAGGCTCAGAGATAATTAGTTCTCAAAGTTGGGTTTAAAAAAATAATTTTACAAAATATAATACTTTTGAATGCATTTGATGTAAGACATATGAAATCTTTATTATCTCATTATCTTAATTTTATTATAGAATGTGTTAATTTATATTTAGGTGATTCATTCTGAATGATTCTTTTAGAAAAGAGTTTAAAATACTACCTGTAAAATGTTAGTTGTATGTTTTTTTAACAAAACATTGAAATCTTGCACATCACCAGGTGGAAAGGGCTCCTTCCTGAATAGAGATTTACTAAGCTTCTGAACCTATGTGACCAAACAATTGTTCTCAGCTCCATTAGAATAAAGGGCTTGGTTCAGATCTAAATCCACAGAATTATGAATAGCATGGATGATTTAAGGTGACATCAATCAGCATGATTGTTGTAACTGTCTAGAAATGTTAGCTGTCTGTTAAAAAAGTGTTAAAGTCTTTAATGAAGTACTTTATAAGTAAGCCAAGACATCTTCAAAGAAGTATTTGAAGATACATACCAAAGAATTTTTAAGTCTGCTGATGTTATATGGAAATCAGTAATTCCTCACTTAAAGATTAAGAATTTAAATTATATACAAGGCAGGGATTGTATAATTGCTGATAAAAATATATACAGATTTTTAAAAAGTGTTTTTGTGCTTCCTATTTCATACACATTGATGGAACATCTTTAAATATATTGTGTTTAATGATATAATCTCCTTTGTACCAATATGCTTAATTCTCAAGGGATTTTTTTAAATAAGTGGGCATTACTGGTGTTGTTTTCCACTTTTCTGAAGATGAATGAAAAAAAAAAATTAGTAGTGCACTCTTTAGTACTTTATTAACTCCACACTCTTTCTGAGGTGACAGTTCAGTATAGATCTCTGTCCTGTGCAGTTATTTCCGTGCTTTTTTGAATGAATTTGAACTTGTGACCCAATCCGAAATCCAGAAATTATAACAAAAAGAAGCTCAAAAAGCTTTTTGATAACATTTTTTCCTCTAACAGAAAACATTACTTACTGTTAGCTTTTAGTTTGAGCAAGAAAACTGCAAACTCTAGAATAAAGTGCGACTTGTTTATTTATCAGATTAAATAAAGATAGCAGTTAAAGAAAGATATTCATTAGCATTATTGTTATTGAACTGTATTCTTTCACCAGAATGGTGTAGGTTCTGTTTCCACGTTGCATATACCCACCTAGAATTTTGCAGGTTACTTACAGACTTTGATATCACCGAATAATATTTATTGTTTTAAAAATCTTTTAGCAAGCTGCTCCACCATCTCAAAACACAATTCCTAGAAACATCCATGTAATTTGAGACTGTATGTAATAGAAATACATCCAGTAGATTTTCTTTTTGAGAAGTGCTTTAATACCTTATTTTAATGATGGATAACTCTCCATCAAGTATTAAGGGCCAAATAATGGATATATCATAGAAATACCAGTGTAAATTTTCTTGCAGTCTTTTCAGATTATGGATCAATCATGATTTTGTAAAGATTATGGGGTATCCTTCACCTTTCTCTTAAGAATGCTGAATATTACTGACTGCATTTGTTTCTGTATTTTGTGGGGGTTACTTTTACTAGAAATTCTTCTAGTTGAGTTCTTAGGTACCCTGTTAGTTCTCATACTTAAGCTGATGGGGAATAATGATAGATGAGGAAAGGTTAGAATAGAGATTTTTGAAGTCACTTTTTAAAGGCAACACCATTCCTGAGCAACCAGGGGTATGTTTATATTCGTTCATTCTGTTGCCATCTGAGAGAAATGAAACTGATCCCTGAAATATAAGACAGAAGAGGGAAACAAATAGCAATAAAGAAGCTGAAATTGCTAAAGGGCATAGAAGGACTATCCAGAAACTGAATACTAGAAATGGTAAGTGAAGATAAATCTGCAAGGAGTTCCCAATGAGAAATGATGTTACACACTTTTAACAAAAGAAAAAGAAAAAACAAACGAACCAACAACCCACCCCCCCAAAAAAACCCCCCACCTACCCAGATGATTAGTTTAACTTTGACAGTAATGCCACTCTTGAGCTCTTGCTGAAGTATATAAGCAATATTATTTAAGGAGGTCAGTGCTTTTCTGTATCTGTATTTTAAGAATAAGGCCTTATTTTGAGAGTTCAAATATCCCAGGTTAATTGGAGAATTCTTTGTTTGTGAAATGCTTGACTATGAAAAGAATGAAATAAGCTTGTAAGAGTATCTTAGGTTATGAAAATGTGATTGGAAAATATATTGCATATTGCAAACATATACATGCAAAAATTTATGCTTTTTTTTTTCTTTTAATGTACTTTCTTTAATTTGCACTGATAATGTTTTTCAAAATCCCTCTTGCAAGTTAGGTTTAAAGAGGAGAGTTAGTTTTTTTAAAGCTTGTCCCATCTGGCTGTGTTTTTCACTTCTGCTGTAGAAGTTCATGGTCCAAAGGAATCCTGACTATGGGTTATACAAACAAAAGTAAATTAAACCTGAAACTTAAAAGATGGTAGGAAATTTTAAGTAGTCTTTTGCTGTTGACCCTCATTGTCTTTATTGTGTTACTATTCATTATTTTTTATACTGTTTTGCCTTGATGTCATCTTCTATATGCTGAAATATTCATGTTGCTGCTGTTGGGTACAGCTGGGTTAACGGGCCTGTGAAATCAGAGTATAAATTCCTCAGCATCTGAGCTTTTGGAAGCAAAAATGCTGTGACAAACTATGGTGTTGCTGAAGCCTGTTACCAGTGCTGTCGTCTTGCAGTGAAAGCAGCGCACCCCAAAATATCAGGCAGAGGGACTGTTGTCGAGAGGGGTAATTAGGAGCAATTAGCCGGTCTCCCTGCCTGGCAGATCGCTGTTGCTTTCTCCTTTTTGCCCTTACCCCTGCTGCCACTTCAGGGTAAGGAGTCATGGCAGTGATGGTTCCCTGGAAGAGAGAGAGGAGAAGAGAGAGAGAGAGAGAGAGAGAGAGTGTGTGTGTGTGTGTGTGTGTGTGTCCGTGCGGGCGCCCCGGCCCCCTCCCCGCCCCGCCGCATTGTGGAGGGAGGGACCGCGGCCGCCTCCGCCGCCGTGCGCGGCCGGGCGCTGTCCGTGGTGCTGAGCCCGGCGGGACGGGCGCTGTCCGTGGTGCTGAGCCCGGCGGGACGGGCGCTGTCCGAGGTGCTGATCCAGCAGGGCCGGGAGCTGTTCGGGTGCTGATCCCAGCGGGGGCCGGGAGCTGTCCGAGGTGCTGAGCCGTGCTGCCCGGGCGGCACCATGGTTTTCGCTCCAGGTAAGGGCAGCTGCATCCCGATCCCAGGCGGGTAGCCTCGCAGGAAGGCCCCGGCCATGCCGGAGAGCTGCTGCGGGGAGTGGGTAATGGGTGAGGCAGAGCTGCCCGCAGGCAGGTTCAAAGGAGGTGATTTAGCTTGGGATTTCTTTAGCTGTGGATCCAAAGGTTATGAGGGTCACCCCGTGGTTCTCATCAGGGACAGGAGCCTCTTATAGTAGTGTGCAGGGTGCTATGTTTGTCAGACTGCACTAAAGGGTCACAAAGGGGGATGTGGCCTTTCAGTGACTGGAGAGCGAGTCCCCCTCTGCACCCGCACCAGTGGCTGCCAATATGAGCATCCCTGAAACTCATGGAAATAATTTACAAATTTCATTTCCTCTTTCCCCCCCCTCAAAACAAAATAAGTATTTGAATGAAAGAGAACAGAAAGTTTGTTTAGTCCAGTTTTTACTGGAACAAAATTGAAGATTTCACCAGTTCATATCTAATGTGAGATCTCACTGTATGAGAGTGCAGAATTTCTAGTGCATAGTATACTTTTGTGTTAACCCATAAAAGAAGCAAAGCTACAGCAATTTTTATTGGATTTGGTACATTCTGCTGGGAAATAGACAGTTGGTTGTTCAGAAAAGGATAAGAGAGATGAGAGGCCCAGTAGCTCCAGGGTGTAAATGTAAGTAATGCGTAACATCTTCTGTAGGGACATGGCTTGAAAATAACTTCATTAAAGATGTATAACTTTCAGTAAAATAGTGGGTCAATAGAAAAGGAAAAGTAAATGTTGCAACTTGACAATGAATAACTATTAATACCTTTGTTTCGCATGGCTAACAGAAGTTTTATCTTCCTTGAAATTCTATATCCAATCTCTGAAAGGGTAGGAATCTGAAAGCTTTACACTGTCATATAAAAAAAAAAAATTCTTAGGACTGACTTTGCTGCCCAATTCAGTTTAATTTTTTGAAAAAAACCAGTATCTCTTTTCAACAATCCCATTAATTTTGTCTATTTAGCTGTCTGATTGCTCTCTAATTTCATACATTCATATTTACACTGTGTTCTGAAATTGGAAGCAAGTTATTCACTGCTTTTTGTAATACACCTTCAGCATTAGTGGCTCTTTCCTGAACTCCTTTTGTCTGTCACACTGTCAGCATTAACTGTACAAGTTTTTGAAATGCTCTGTGGGACTGGAATACTTCAGGAAGAGATTACCACTAAAATAATGAAAACATGCACGTTTCTTCTCCAAAGGCTGAAGAAGAACAAACCCCAAAGCTCATTAATGACTGCATGAATTGTTCTTTTCAAAACTCTAATCCATAGACAGAAAACAAATCCTCTTCTAAAACTGTTTTATATAGTCATTCTTCGGTTTTCCTTTACTCAAAGAAAAGCCCATGGTCTCCTTGCAAATGTTGCCATAAAATACATAGGGCAACTAAATGGGAATTTGTAAAAGAGATGATAAAACAATCTATAGTCTTCAAGCAGGGCAAGCCTGAGTAGATTCCAATTTTTTATTGCTTTTCTTCCTTGCAAATCAGCTCTGCCCTGGCATTATCTCTGCACCAGATATTAAAAAAAAAAAGAAAAAAAATACAAAAAAAGAAAAGAGGTTTATGCATCTTTAGCATCTTCATAATACTTAAGGACATATGATGTAAAAAAGTCTACTAAGAAACTGACTTTCATTTCTTAAGTCAACTTTCTGATTTTATCTCACTGTCATGAATGACCTCATTTTCTGTTCCATTTATTTGTTGGGATGTGAAGGGAGAGAAAGTAGAAGATTTATCTAACTGTAAGTGTTTAGGGTCAGAATGATAATCTTCCAGTATGGGATAGAAAAAAGAAAACAAAACAACAATCAAGAGGAAATCTCTTCCAGAAACAAAAATTATGGATGTCATTTACATGACAACAAAGATAAGATTTTGCAGATTAATAAGATTATGGTCTTTTTTCTTAAGGTCTTGGATATGTTATTTCAGAACTCTGAATTAATGGGCTATATTTGTAAACTGTTAAGTAGAAACAGCTTATCAAGTTTAAATAACTTTTTAAAAGGCAATGCTGACTGTTCACTGAATACATACTTTCCTGTTAATCTCCAGCTCCCTAAAACTTATTATCTCCTGTGTTGACAAAATAACACAACAAAGCAGCACAAAAACAAACAACCTCCAAAGAAGCCTGGCTATAACTGAGGTAGATAGATAGATAGATAGATAGATAAAAATATTGTAAAACTGGCAGTATTCCATGCCAAAATTGGACCTCCTGGCTCATTTTAGACAGTGTACTGCGATTCGTAGGTATGCAAAAAGGTATTCTTAATTTTCTTTATTTATTCATATTTTTCCTTCCCACTTTAATTAATATTCAGACTGTTCCAGAAAAGGAAATAAGAGTGCATTTTTTTTCTTGGTTTAATTTGACTCAGGTTTCATTGCACTGTTTTGTGCTGATTGACTAATGATGTCCTGATATATAGGAAATGCAGTCCAAACTCTGTGAGATGTCTGGGCATTCATTTTCTTGGATAATTCACACATGTTGTGCTGCCCTTAGAATGGGGGGATGATACTTGGAATTCACACAAGCTATGTGTTACAAGGTTTAGTTTCTTTAGTTTTCCTGAACTGAAATGCTTTAGTCAGTTTAAGATGTCGATAACAATGTATTATTTTAAATTGCATGTAAGGATGGAGATGCATAGGATACTGCAGTAGAGAAGCATGAAATTTCAAGGATTAGATCAAAAACCAGAGAGAAGTCATAATTTTAAACTGGCAGATTTTCTTACAAAGTTTTTCTTAAATTTTCTGTAGAAGATGGTGTATTCCAGAATTTTAAAAATATCAATGCCAGATTAGCCTATAAAATATTGCTAATTGTAAATAATTCCACAGATTAAACATATGCCATTGTGAGGCAGGAAATGAAGAGGCATTAAAACATTTATTTGTTCTAACACATTAGTAAAATTAGATTATGCAGCAAGGTTTCTGCTGATAGCAGATCATTAGTTTACAAAGATGTGATCACTTCCAATATCAGCATTTACCAGATTTAACAGTAACTTTAAATGTTGTTAATCAAACTACTTTTTTGCAGACTTTTACTTTCCCAAAAATTACCTTGGGCATATTCCTTGCTTCTTTTCATTTTTAAAATGTTTTCCTAATGCAAAGATTAAAAAACACCACTCTTTACTTATGATTTGTTTGAACAAACACAATATAAAGGTGTTTTTCATGCTTGAAGAATTTTTTTCTGATGCTATTTTGCACAAATCACTCAAACACTTATGTCTTACTCTTACTCTGTAAAGCCATAAATAAAATAACTGAATAATAGAGTCTCATCACTGCAGGCCATAATTGTTTCATCCAGTACAAAGCTGTGATTTTTTTTTTGTTTGTTTTGTTTTGTTTTTTTGGTTGTTTGTTGACACAGTTTATTTTAGAAAGGAATCCATTTTGAACTGAATACCTCAAGAAAGACTGGAATATTTACACTGACAGGTTGTTTCAGGTAAAAGACTCCCTTTCTTAAGCTTCTGTCTGCTTTGAATTGTGTGATTTCATCTTTCAGGTGAATCTTGTTATTTGTCAGTGTCATTTGAAGAATTCCTTTTACCTGACAGTTTCTTTATGACTAGAAACTCAGATGCTATACTCAAACCCTATAGTTCTAGAAGAAGGAGGAGGCTATAGAATTGATTTTTGTGTCAATATTTTTATGTTAAAAAAAGTGTGAACACAAAGTTTAAAGATGGACATTAGAGAAGTCAGAATGTTCACAGCTCAGCACCTTTTTCATGCAACAGCAACACCAGTGGGTTTTCAATGAGCTTTTCATCAGTGCAGCTGTTCTTGACATTTTTAAGCTGGGAGCAACACAGCAGACTTGTATAATGACACTGAAGATCAGAAATGCATCCTGTACCAAACATTTTAGGAATCTCATTATACTGCAATTGAAGAAATAGCAGCTGCGTACTGAAACAGATGTTCTTACTGGTCTGAATAATCCTGATCTTCTCCAGTGGAAAAGCTGGGATAACAACAACCTGTTGTGTTGCAGAACGTGAACATGTGAAATTTCTTGACATAATTTTTCTTTTTTTTTTTTTATTATAGTATTACAGGTACTATTGCAGATTCCTGACCACAATATCCAGATCAAGACAGTATGGAAGGGCCTGTTCATGAATGTAAAAATTGCTATCAATAAGCAGACTTCTTTGAAGGTACCCTGTTGTGGGATATCTCCAGTGTTTGTGCTGACTGTGGTACTCTGGCACTCAGTTTTGCAGTGTCTTTCATCCGTGAGAACAAGACAGGACACAGTCCTTGTCCTTATTAACTGCTATGCTACATTCTGCTAATGCTCTAAGTTCTGCAGTCCCCCCAAAAAACCATAATAAAAAAAATTAAAAGTATATACATAGAGGATTCTTATTTGATAGCTTTATATTGATAAAGTCCACGTATAGGACATAATTGGAAAGTGAAAACCAACACTATTTGCCCGCCTCATGCAGTCTGATATAATGGAGGTTTTGTCCAGTATTTCTTATGGCTGGTAGTGAGTATGGAGGCCAGTTGCTGCCCAGAAGTGTCTGAATGCATTTACTGCTCTCAACAGTAGTTCAAAGTGTTTGCCACCTGGTAGGAAGAAATCATATAGGAGGAAATTCCTCATTCTCTTTTCCTGAAGAAAAATGTTTCTTGTGCTGACCTTTTCCCAGTGACACATTGATCTTTCCCCTGCTGTGAAACTCCACTAACAGACCTCATTAGTGAGGTGAAAAAAATTTAGTTCATAGATATTCAGAAATGTGATGAAATTAGTAAGTCAGGTAGTCCTAAGTACAATCTTTCTTTAAAGTATGAATCAACATAGTGTTTAAAAATGGCACAGAATTTATTGTTTCAAATAATTTTTAACAGAACTGAAGGCTTGAATAAGTGAGGCTGGCACCTTTCACTTCGCTGTCACTGGATTGAATCCTATTCAGGTTAGGTGTGAGAAGAATTCTGTTATCACAGTGCCTGTGTATGACCTATATTGAAGGAGTTGTTCATAGTTGGGGGATAGTGGTAATAAGTGATATAGTCCTTATTAACATCCTAACTGGAACTGTTTATTGAGCAGGAAAATCAAACTGTGAATGTAGAAAAGGAATGAGTTACACTGACCTCTAGAATTTGTCCCCCCAAGTCATTATTTTTGCAGGTGAATTGTTCTCTTGTACTGGTAGTAGCATTTCAATCTTTTAAGTTTTCTTGTGCTAATGGAAATAAATGCCCTTATTGTAAAAGACAGCGAGTGGCAGATTTTTTTTCTATACCTCCAATGTTGTCTATTAAGGATTTTAAGGACATAGTACATTGTATTATGTTACAAATACTAGGTTAAACAAAAATTATTTGCAAGCAATGCATTTCAATTTATTTATAGCCTTTGTGGAGTTTTTGACTATTAGTTGGCCATCTGCATCGTGTCTTTTATATAATAACTTGAAAGATTCTACAGAAATTTAGTGGATGTCAATTGGAACAGAGTCTTTACTGATGTTAGCAAAAATGAAAACTGACCTGAATAGCCCTAAAATGCTTCAGGTTCCTTTAGAGTGCCTTGCCATGGAAGTCAGTGGAGGTGAGCTCTGTGTTGCTGTTGTCTGCCCTTGCAAATCCTGTAGTTGTGTTTCCAGAAGATGCTGTCTTCCTTCCTTCAAGAGGGTTTGAAATTTTTTTGACTGAAGAAGTAAATTGAGCCATGTTCTACTCAGGCATTTTGCTAGTGGTGAGGCAGGCATAACCTCCTGTGGGTTACTTGTGTTTGCTTCACTTTATAGTGTATATATTTGATAGAATAAGCCTGTATTTTCTGTCTTTGGGCAGTGAATCCACTCATGATTTATCAGTACAGAGGGATTGCATATCCATTAACACTTCTGTTAAATACTTGCAGATTGACATTACATTTTGTCTTGAAGTAAGTTTTCTTAATATAGCAGAAAATATTTATCTGGGAAGACAGAGAATCAGTTCCAAGAGTGGAAAACAACAGGTGATGGCATCCTGTTGTAGAGAGATTCTGTCAAGATTACAGCTATGAAATTAAAAATGCCATAAAGAAAGGAGTTTGCTCTTTCAAGGTGCCTTTTAGGTTTATATAACTTTTGATTTACTTTCTGTCATGACTTTGTGTATATACATGCATGTGTACATGTCCAAGGGAATGGCTTGAAGCTTTGTCAGGGGAGATTTAGGTTGGATATTAGAAAATGGTTCTTCACCCTGGGGGTGGTCATGGCACTGGAATAGGCTCCCCAGGGAAATGGTCACAGCACCAAGCCTGACAGAGTTCAAAAGCATTTGGACAACACTCAGGCACATGGTGTGACTCTTGGGGATTGTCCGTAACAGGGCAGGAATTGGACCCAATAATCCTGATGGGTCCCCTCCAACTCAGCATATTCTGTAATTCTGAGATTCTACATATACAGAATTCTACATACATATCTATATATCTATATATCTATATACCTATATATACTTATATCTATGCATATATATGTATGTATAAATATATGAGTATATATAATCTCAGGCTCAGTTGCTAATAGCTATATTTACAGCTTTCATACTCCACTCAGATTCTAAAATAAACAGGGAAATTTTTCTGTACTGCTGTGCATATGCAAATTTTGGGCTTTCTTGGGGGGATGTTTTTTTTCCTAGGGGTTTTTATTGTTGGCTTTGGGGTTTATTTTAGAGCTAGAGAAGGGCTCTGCTTCAGCTGACATTAGGCCAGACAATTTTTGACTCTGAATAATCTGGTATAAATTGAAATATATCTAAAATGTAGCAGGATGTTTTCACTGGCTAAAGCAGAATGTTTGCTGACTTTTTACAGGTTATGTAACAGTTTCTCTATTTTCTACTCTTAAAAAAAAAACAGGTTCAGATATTGGAAATTTTCATTAACCTGTTCATAGTTCATTAAGACCAAAACCCACAAAAAGTTGTAGAAATACAAACACAGCAGCTAGCAAAATAAACTTCCATTGAAAACTTGCCCTTTGCTTATGCTCTACAGCAGTAGATACTAACACAAAAGCTATGTTTCAATGGTGATCAAAATGAGCTTTTTGATACAGATTTAGAAGACCTACATAAATGTTATCTAGATTTCTGTGCTTAATGTTTTCTTTTTAGATAGGAATCTCTGAGCACCTGAACTGTAGAAAGTAGAAGGCAAAGAGGGTCAGATGAGGAATTGTGTCATTCAGGGCCCCATCTTGTTACTGGTGCTCTTTGATACCTTCATCAATGACGCAGGCAGTGGGATTGAGTGCATCCTCCGTGAGTTTGGAGATGACACGGAGCTAAGCTGTGCAGTTGGCCTGGCAGAAGAATGGGGTGTTGTCCAGAGGGACCTGGACAAACTTGAGGACTTCATAAAGTTCAACAAGTCCAAGTGCAAGGTACTGCACATGGGTTGAGGCAATTCCAGAGATGAGAACAGACTGGAAGAACTCATTGAAAGCAGCCATGATGAGAAGGTCTTGGGGCTACTGGTGGATGAAAAACTGGATGTGAGCCAGCAATGTGCACTTACAGCCCCAAAACCCAACCATAACCTGGGCTACATCAAAAGTAGTGTGCCCAGCAGGTCAAGGGAGGTGGTCTCCCCACTCCACTCTGGTGAGATCCCACCTGTAGTGAGTGCTGCATTCAGCTCTGGCATCCTCAGCACAAGAGGGGCATGGACCTGTTAGAGTGGGTTCAGAGAAAAGGAAAAACAAGATGAACAGAGGGCTGGAGAACTTCTCCAGTGAAGGCAGTTTGAGAGATTTGGGGTTGTTCAGCCTGGAGAAGGGAAGACACTGGGGAGACCTTCAGAGAGCCTTCCAGTGCATAAAAAGGGCTTATAAAAAACAGGGGTGGGGAGGGGGGGGTGACTTTTTACATGGGCAGATAGTGATAAAACAAGGGGGAATGGCTTTATACTAAAAGAGGGAAGGTTTAGATGAGAGATTAGGAAGAATTTCTTCGCTGTGAGGATGGTGAGGTACAGAAATGGTTGCCCAGAGAGGTTCTGGATGCCCCATGGCAGAAGGTTTAGAATTAGAGGTTCTTTAAGCTCCCTTCCAACACAAAGCAATCTATGATTCTATGATATGGGTCACCTGTATCTGTGCCACTGGACGTCTCCCACCTTGGAAGAATCACCACTTTTGGTGTAGAGAGGTTTCTTATTTTAGTATTTGAAATGTGTTCTCTAAAAGAAGTAGGAAAATTGTGCAGATGAAGAGAATATAAATTTTTCGTTAACTTTGAAGCAGCTGGTCCCAGATGCTCTTTAGGGAATATCTTCTTTTTAATACACTGAACTGCAGCCTAAGACTCAAAAACCCTGTTAAATTAATCTTAGTTTACAGAATTGAATGCAGAAATATTCCTTTTGGGACCAAAATCTGAGTATCACATTTATGGGTTTGGGTGTGGCAGAATTGTCAGTGACTAGTAATTTGAACTACATTCAGTCTTCAAAGCTGATAGACACAATCCTTAAGGAATTAATTTATTGCTATAGATGAAAATACCTAGAAAATATATAGATTAAATTATATAATCTGGTTTTAGTTAATATTATCAAATTATGGCAAGAAATCTTACTAAAACATTGAAAAAATGCTTAACAATAGATCTCAGCAATCTCTTAATCTAAAAAAATTCATTTTCACTGGCGTATTTCAAATAGTATGAAATAACTTGCTGGAGTCTGTAAAAAGATAGCTTTATATAGCAAAAAACCCAAAGAGAATTTCAGATATTCTTATCTCTTAAGAAAGAGTAAAAACTCAGTGGGAAAAAAATTACGAAACCTGAGTTGAGGTATAGCTAATGTCTGAATAAAAAGGTACAATGAAGTATTGCTCTGTAGATATTAGTACGTCCTTCGAGACAGCTTATCTGCATTTCTGTTCTTCTCTTTTGCCATTATATTCCTCCTCCATTTGTATTCAGAGCTGGGTTATTCCAGCTTCATTCTTAAAATTTTTTTTGAAGAGCAAAGCAGTCTGTGCTGGCTCCCTTTATTGTACAGTCACTCTTCCTTGCTGGTTGAACAGCAAGAATTGGGAATGAGGTTAGAGCAGAAAATAAACCTGAACTGAACCTTAACTTTTCTAGTGAAAGTCAATGTTGCAATCCCCTGTACACAGCATGTCAGGAAACTGGAAAAACACAGGATCCTACATTAAAATACTTCTGGCATTTCTGATATGGTCAGTGTCCTCTCTTCCTCAAGGAATCGGGGTAAGTGAGTATTGTCTCCTGCTGCTTGACAGCTATTAGTCAGGACCTCACCGGGCTCTATTTCAGAGCATGAGAAATGGTACTGGACAGAATTAACTCTAGTGCAGTTAAGAATACATTTATTACTTTTTTTTTTTTAAATATTAAATTTGTAACTTCATTGTAGGACCTTTTATTGAGGTCTCTGAGCTGACATCATTACTGACATTGAGACAAATGGGGTTTCTAATTCTGTAAAATATTTTAATGACTCTCATGTGCAAAGTTGGTTTGTGCACATGTGTTGGAAAGTCTTCAGCCCTGGCTGATTGCCATGTTCATTCATTCTGGATGTAATTAACATGACTCATCAACATTTCCTGATTGTGAATCTCTTCTTCAAATTAGGCTTCTTGTGCTGAAATCCCAGCACCAACCTCTAAAGCAAATCAAAGAAGGAGATTTTTAACCACTTCAATTCACAGGTTACAAAATATTCACCAGAGGAGGCTCACCTGGAACTTCCATCCTGTGGCCAACAAGATGGAGAGACATGTTACTGCCTAATGGCAAAGGGAAGCTAAAGAACTGAACTTGGTTTCCAATATTGATGCAAAGAACGTTACTGTTAATTATTACAACATTCACACATACATGATGTCATTACAAACCTGCCAAGTTCTGTAAGGTTTTTCAATATCTGTAGTTTATAAACAGTTTACATAATAACATGCATCTTTTTGCTGTGTACACAGCTCCCATGCATCCACACTGGACCTTCTGATGAAGTCTAATCATCATAATCTATTTATGCTTTCATTCCATTTAAAATTTTCATTAGTACTGTCAACTGGGTTATAAAAATTACAGTAATAATTTTCAATAGAATTGAGATAGGTTTTCCTGAGATTAGTACTTTTCTTGAACTAATGATAATAGCAACATTTTTTATTTAAAAACTAATTCTAATGTTGCAGTGCTGCAGGAAAGAGTAACCATTAATTATTGCAATCCAAAACAATATATTGCTAAAACTAATGGTAAATTTTTAGTTAAAAAAAACTAAAAAGTTATACTTGCATAATCTTATGTAAATTTGAAGAAAAATATATTTACTTCTTGGCTCTTTCAGCTTCAGAATTGTTGCATGAATTTAAATTATAGCTAACAGGGGAATGCATTATGCGTAATTCTGAATTTTACATTGATCAGAAGTTTATTTAGGGGAATGTGATTTTTTATTCTTATTTTTAGATACGGGTAAAGTTCAAAGTGGTTTATACAACCTACAGGAAGAATAAACATGACAAGCTTTGAGAAAAGGTGAATGTAAAGGTTTTTAACTCCCCACTGTTTATTGACGGCATTAGTGGATCTGGGATAGACTTGCATCTTTGCAAGGTCATGCCTGTCATAGTTTACCTTCATGACGGTATTCCAAATAATCCTAGGAAAATGTACAGGAGGGAGCTTAGCTGTTGATTCAAACATATTACCATTATTGAGTGTTACTTATTAGGAGTTTTTATAAAGGTGTAATAAATTTAACTTCTAGCTAGCTGAAAGGAAATAGCCCCAGGGGATATCAACAGAAAGTGCGGGAGACTACTTTGATTGCAGGCTGGAAAGGAAGTGACTCAGGATACTTTGAAGAAAGTGAGGTGTATAAATGAGAGAAGGCTGTGAATTTCCAGAGTGAATTTCCTAAACGTTTGATCTCTAAATGCTTTTTCTCTGTAGTTATTTTTTTTTCCCATTTATTCCTTTCTAGAGTATTACATAGTGTAGAAACATCTCAGAGGATGTAAAGTCTTACAGACAAGGAGTTCTTGAACTTAAACTAATATTAGTTCTATTAATTGAAATTAATACTTGGCATTTACTTCAAATATTTTTATTCTTTTTCCAAACTTCTTCCATATTTCCCTTCATGGGGAACATCCTCAAGCAAGCCAATTTCAAGGCACTGTTACATGCCACTAATTTTAGCTAGAAGTGGAATATGTGACTGATTCCTGCAGCCAGTCCAAGATTTTGATGTTTTTTGGATCTCTCAAACTGTATTTTGGATTGCAGAACCAGACCAGTGTTTAAAAGTTACTTTTCATCTGCTGAGTTAGTTGGCATAAAATTTACGGAGTTTAGCACAAGGTAATAAAAACATGCTAAAAAGGCTTCATCATGTTTTGGTGATAAAATTGCTGTCTTCTATTTAACATCCCTTAACCCAGATATTTCAGTTCTACATTTACAGAATTGGGGTGCTGGGCATGAGAGGTGAGCATCCAAAGATAGAGATCAAGTAAAGATTATCTAACTTCAAGAGAAAAATGTAGTCTTTAGAGAAGGAAAACTAATAGGCAGCATGTGTTTCTGATGTTCAAGTTTTTCCCAGAAATTACTTCAAATGACCTATTTGCCATGGAATTTTAACTTAACAGTTATATTCAAATCTTAAAAAAATTAGTAGATAAAAAATAATTATGTTTTATCATCCTCGTAACTCTCATTTTGATTATCTAAACACCAAACACCTAACTAGCAGGAGCTATGCCCTTTTTTTTACTTGACTGAAAATGTGCAGTTCTTAAAGTGCCTAATTAATTCTATAGGCACTCAAATTTCTACCTGGATGTCCACAGCAGTCTGTATTACAGCAAGGTGGACATAGATATGTTCCAGCTTAACCCCTCTGGGATTCTTGTATGAGTCATCTCCTCTTTCTTCTTGCTCAGAGTAGGTCCAGTGTATCAATAAATAAGTGAGCTTCTCAGAAAACAACCATCCAACTGCTTTCCTTGAAATGAATAATTGGAAGAAGCGAAGGTAGTGGGGATGCTTTTTTGGGAGATTGCTGTTTACTCATTCAGGAAGTGGAAAAGTTGTGATTTATCGCAGTCTAACCAGATAAGATCACAGGAATGGAGTAGGTTTGTGGTTGGAAGGGACCTCTGGAGGTCATCTTGTCCAACTCCTTATCAAGCAGTGTCATCTAGAACCACATGCCCAGGATCATGTCTGTTGGACCAGCTGTGATTGATACCATATACCCCGGGGAGCTGGATGTTTGTTTTTGACTGCTTGAAATATCTGGCACTCCAGCTTCTACAAATAATGGTCCCAACACAGGCTCAGATCTGGGTCAAACACAGTGTCAGATATCACCCTCCAAAATAACTATAATTTTCACTTGGTTTCTAATATAGATGGTCCACACAAGCTGCCAATGGTCTCATTGTTCACATCACCCCAGGCCAACAGCTTTGATTCTCTCTGTGTCTGAAGCCAATTATCTCTTGTTATCTGGGTTGCTATCACCCTAACCATTTTACACAAATATTAATTAAGTTTATTCAAGCTGCTTCATTTCCTTTCTGTGCATACCTAAACCCTCAGAGGCTGGGCAGAGCTAGTCCAGAGGTTTTGGGTTCTCTGTTCTTGGTTATCTCAGCAAATAAAAGAATCATCTAATGAGTTAGAGCTGAACAGACATACTCTACCTGTCACTTATTTGTGTGGTGCTTTCAGACAGGTTTTGCTCCTGAATAAACAACTGAAAAGCCCAGGGGGAAATGCACTAGGAATCTCTTTTTTTTCAACAGACTGTTGCTATGGATGACCTTTCTAAAGTAAAATTTTTTCAACCTCAGATTTTGTAGGTTAATTGGCAAGGACCAAATAAATAATGAAGCATCCCTAAGGAGAGCCAACTGTAATTTTCAATAGCAATGTGCTTAATGACAGTATGTTTTCAACAATAAATTCTGGGGGCTAGTGGCTTTGAGGATTGGCAAATTTTTTACATTTCATATAACCTCATTGTCTATTCCAACATATTCATTTTTATTTAGAATTTCATGTTTATTCCTGCTTTTGTTAATACATTATCTTCTGAACATCAGATGTGTTGACTGATCTTTTTCAGCCAAGTAAGAAGAGTAATTTGTTTTGTGATAAAATGTGAGTTCATATTTGAGTAGTAAAGAATTATCTACACTGTATCTATTAAGTAACATTTAATTCCATCCAAAACCACACTGTTTCAAGTGCTGAGGAGTGGGAAAAACTGAATCAGGGAAGCTGACTGTGCCAAGAATTCAAGTGATTTTTTTCAGTGAGCTTTTCCAGTTTAAAACATTTTTTTCTATGTTTTTACAGGTTTTAACCTCTTACTTGTCTTTACAATGGTGAGTACACCAGACCTGGACACAGTGCACCAGAGTCTGACAGGAGCTGAGTACAGGGGTAGAATCACCTCCCTTTGCTCCTGGCCATGCTCTTTTTGTAAAGACCAGCATACATTTCTGGACTACAAGCTGTCTCATTTTCAACTTTTTGTCTACTGGTATGCCCAAGTACTTCACCACAAATCTGCTAGCAATAAATTGACAGCCCAGTCTGCATTGACATCAGGCATTACTTTGACCCACGTGCAGGACCTTGTTTCTTCTCTCAAGCATATAGCGTATTCCCTAAGGAAACAAGTGATTCTTCTTTTCCTTCTATCCTAAGTTTCCTTGAAAATACATCTGAAAGAACATTGGGAATTCTTCACAATTTCAGATATGCACCTCTCATAAAAGCACCTGATCTTTAATTCACTCTTTGATTCCTCTCAGGACACAATTCTTAATATATGTAATTAAAACAGACAGTTAACTACAAATCCTATGTAATGAAATACTTGAGCATAACAGTTAACTAAGACAGAACTGAGATGAGTATCTTTAAAAACTTTAAAATCGAATCTAGTGATGTCAATAGCACCTAGTCTAAGCATTTCAATTAGCAACTGATCTCCTATATGCCAATAAGTGTGTCAGAATTATTTTTAAAATCAGTATCAGCTGTGACCATTACAGACCATTCTTTATTGTCCAAATTGCCACTTATGTTAAGAATCAAAATACTTTTAAAGAGAAATCTCTTAACATATACTACTCTTCTTCATTACCAGATGTAAGTAGTCATACTACATTACTTTATTTTTCTCCAGATTTTAACACTTTAGCCAAACAAGGAAGTTTCACATAAAAATATGTATTTGACAGGTTTCCATAGAAAATGGTCTCTGTTTTACCTACAGCAATCTGAGTATTTCTAAATATTTTGCAGATATTTTTGAATATCTATCTAAGGGTTAATAAACTGCACTAAACAAAATCTTGTACCTTGATGTCATTTGGGATTTGATGGATGAGAGCTTTCAATCTGAAGTAAAAGTAAAAAGAAATGTTAATGAAACAGTGTTTTTTGCTATGTGGTGGTGAGGGAGTACATGTCAGTCTTGAAAAATAAAGTCCAATTCCCTGTCCATAAGCACAGCTCAAGTCAAAATGGATGTGAATCACAGCTGCATGAGAAAATCTTCCTTTCCTGTCTTACAGTGTAACACATCTGTTCTTGTTTCAGCTCTGAAGTCACAGCTGTCCCCAGTGCTGGGGAGTGGGTAATTGAGCTGAATGACTCAAAATCTCCCCCTTCGTTCAGTCCTGTGGTGCTGAGCATGCACAGGCACTTTCCACCCTAATTCATCTTCAGTATTGGCAGGTTTCCTATGTAATAAACTGTCCCCAGACACTGTGTGATTTTGTTCCCTCCCTCCTCTTTTTCTGTCCTTCACGTTTCCATGGGCTAGCCCCATATTCTTAGTTCCTTTTCTTCTTTGTTTGGCTCTGGCAGGTGAGAAGCCAGGGACGGAGCAAGATGAAGTTAAGCTGCAGATTGCCAGCAAGCAGATTGTGCAGACTGCTATCCTCCGAGCAGTGCAACAAGTTTCCCAGGAGAGCCAGCAAAAGGAGAAGCGAACAAACACCGGTACAAGCCTCCAGCTAGAAAGAGGAAAACTAACCAAGAAGCATGAAAAGAAGTAAAGGAGGAGATTGGGGTTTTTCAGCTCCAGTCTGCAAGTGTTTTCAGCCTTCTCTTTAGTATCAGCTGTATTGCTAGTGCAATGCTACTGCTGTAAAGCAAACCAAAGTATTATCACACCTAGACATAGGGTAAAACTGCAATAGTCCTCATCTGAGAAATATTAAGTGCATTAGATGAATGACTCCATATTTATGCAGTGCCTCTTAACAGAAACAATAACCATAGCTGTAAAAGTAGTTTCAAGCACAAGCTCTTATGATATGAGCTTATTCTCAAAAGCTTGTTGCCAGTGCACTTTCATGCTAAGTTCTGCCTGCAACATTTACGTCAGTTCAGCTGGATGGACTCTTCTCTGCGTTACTGGGCTCACTGAAGCTGTCTTTGCTGAAGAAATCGTTTATTGTCAGGTGTAGCAGAATGCTTTCAGGCTCCCTTGAAGCACGGGTTTGTACTTTGCTTTGATTAGACATGACCTGTGTGAAACGGCAGTATAAAGTGGATTTGGTAAATTCTGTGAACCAGTTTATTTTTTCATCCTGGGGGAAAAAAAAAGCAATCCAGTAAGACTGCAGTGACTGTGATCTATGACTGTGATCATAGACCTATGATCTATGTCTTTTTTTAAAGAAGTTAAATACTGAAATTTTAGTCTACTTATTGAAATACTTCTATACTTCTGCATAAAAATCACTTGTGCCTCAACTATTCCTTTTAATTTTCTTGATATTGAAAGAAAAGGAACTGATGTGAAGATAAGGAGTTGGCCAGATTTTGCTCCAGTTTTGCAACTTTGCTGGGTCTTGATTTACAGAAGGTGAAGACTGAAGTGTCTTAAAAAAAAGGGGCTTGAATATATTAATATCTTCAAGAATGAAAATATACAGTATCTGAATTCTGTCATGGTAGGTATTTCTTACCTGCTGGGTGTAAAGTGACTTTAGATATTTGCAGTTGTTACATATTCAATTTAAATAGCACTGCGTGAAGCTGGTAATACAGAGCTTATCCTTTCAACTGCTCTATTTAGCTGAAGAAATCCATGATGTTTCTGAAAATACAAATTAAATAAATGTGCCCTTCACTTTTATTGCTCCCTTTGTGTAATGATGATTGCACTATTATACATATGAAATGAATAACAGTATATTTAATTCTAGAAATGGCTTGTAGCTCTGCTTCAGATGAATTCCTATAGTAATACACCTGGAAATACAAAGAAGAAGATGTCCTGAAAAACTTTCTTAATGGCTTTTCTACTCAGCTAGATGATCCTCAAAGAGACTGTGGGTTAAATAATTGGCTATTACTGTGTCCTGTTGTTTGTGTTAAACAATTTTGAGATTCCTTCTCCTGGACAGAGGCTTAGTCATGAATAACCACATATTGTAATATTAAGTCTTTGTAATCTGCTTGGTTTATTTTTTTTTCTTTTTTTTTTCTTTTTCCTTTTTTAATTTTTTTAATTTAACAGCACTGACTCATACAAGATAGTGATTTAGCTCAATCTTCTTTCACTTAAAAATGCAAAGAAGAATTCAACATGATTGAAAGTGTTCCAAATTGTCTGGCAATGAAAACTGACCTGGATTCCAAGTACACAGGTGGTTCACTTCTGTAGACACTGGATGAATTTTTAGTCAAGCAAACTTTGAAAGGTGAAAGTAGTTGGGTCTTGAGGCATGTATGCGTTTTTGTAATAGTAAATTTTTAACCATTAGCTTTTTCACCAGTTCACCTTTATTTGGGAGGCAACATTTTCTAAGCACTCCTTGCATTTTTGCTCTCTGAGAGCCTAATAGAACTGATCATCATAGAACTGATCACTCATCAGCCTCAGAACATGCTCAGTTCTGAGGCTGATGAGCAGACAAGTCTGGAGGATGAGAGAGAGCAAATCTGTTGGAGAGAATCTGTGGTTCAAAACGGTGTTTGCCATGGACTCACCATGCTGCAGGAAGGAGAGATATAGAACATCTCCACTTCTTTGAAATTATTTTACTTTTTAAATGCTTTTTGTCCCCAGACATTTGAAATATGTTTGGGTTTGGGGTTTTTTGTTTCGGTTGGGTGGAGTTTTTTTGGTGTGTTTTGTTTTGTTCTTTTGTTAATTGATAATTATGTTAATAACCTTCATATAGTTTTTAAACTGTTTCTTTGTATGCCTTTTTTTTTTAAATTTTAATTAATCATTTTGGCAAAAGAACAATTTGAAAAACCAGTGAATCTGGGCTTTTGCCACTGGTTCATATGAGCCTATTCCACTCTTCCTCCCACTGTGCACTTCTACAATATCCCTTTACTGTCCCTTTGCTACTGCCCTAGTCCTATTAGGCACACTATTTATTACTCAGCTGTTTAATAGTCATGTCCAACATTGTCAGAATACCAATACCATCAGAAGTCTAATATCTTGAAAAATCAAAAATGGCTGGAAGCCTTGGCTTGTTATATGCTTATTAGACCATCTCATGAAGTAATGTGTGCTCAAGAGGTTTGTAGTAATGGATGCACTATTCAGCACAAAAAAACCCACATATCTTAGAAATACAAGGGAATCAAAAAGGCATCTATAGTATTTAAAACAAACTCACCACTTATTAGCATTTATAGTGGTAAGTAAAATATTGTACAAATATGTGAAATTATATTTATCACAACTCCAGAAGATCAGAGGAATCATGTGTGTGTGGCTATCCTGCACTATGCTTTCTATGTTGTCATTCAGGTTGATTATAACAATTTTATTATCATATTGCACTCTTTGTAAGGTTAATAAAGCAATGATGCCTAAATGGAGATTCACATGGCCACAGCAGGATGTTGTAACAGATTACTGAATGCCACTGTACATCAAGTTTTTGGTCCTGTGTGGTTGCACTGGAAATCTCTGCTCTGAAATAAATAAAACCAACAACTGTGACTTGGAAACAGCCATATTAATTTTATCATTTCAGAAAAAAATAAAAAAAGCATTCTGTGATAATATTATGAGTTGGAGATTCTTGGATGTTTATTCAATACAGACAATCACCTAGAAGTCTTACTCACTCTACTCAAGTCATATTATGTGTCTCAGATTATAGTATGTCTACAATGGTAAGTATATAAAATTGCTATGTAACTATTCTTAATATGATTACCATGAAATATGCTGCAGTTGTTCTTTAATGTGTGCCTATGTCAAATACACAGTTAATGGATAATTACTGAAGGCTTTTCTAAAAAAAAAAAAAAAAAAAAAAAGTTTAATTCCAATTAATGGAAAATATAAAAGGAAATAAAATAAATTCTTGAAAATATATGGGATACACCCATTCCCTTGGTTATCCACTCAGGTCTGAGAAGAAATTAAATTAATGAAAACCTGACTATTGACATAACATAATTTTCCAAATAGGTTCCTGCAACACAGGGATCAAGTTGCCAAAACAATTTGTGGGAGTGGGGGGGAGAACCTGAGCTATTGGTAAATGTCTTCTTCACTGCTTCAGTAAGGAGTGAGCAGCAGTACTGATGGAGCCTGAAGAATGGCTTTTCTTCTCATTAGGTTTTGGTGCCTCATGGTATGGTCCGGCAGAATCTTTTTCCCTATTTTGGATAAGAGGTTTTTAATTTGTGATGTATCTTGCTGTTCAAAACAAGTACAAGTAAGATCTCTATTCGTTGTTTCCAGAACTTCATTCACAACACCAGGTGGACATGCCTGAACTTTTGTTTTTAAAGATCATCTTCCCTGGATTTAGTCAACATGCCCAGTGATTTCTTTAATCCCTAAGACTGAATGAGCACATATATTATCTGTGTGCTCAGGGAACACCAAGAAATACATACATATTTTAAATTCATTTGCTTCTAAGCTGTTCTTGTCTGCCAGGCAGATTTTCTTTGTTTAATTAACATAAGCAGCTTTTCTTTTCTCATCACTTTTCCTCCAGTGACTTGCTACTTGGACTTTGTTATACGAGCTTGCTAGTTTTAACACTAAAACAACAATAGTTCACATTTATAATTTGGGTTTCATTAGAACCCCTGTGGTGTTCCATTTTGGTGTGTTTTTCATCTTTTGTTTCACTAAAGATGAGTAACAATAAATGATGTTCTAAAGAAACAGGAGTTTGTGTGGGAGTTGTAGTTGTGTTGGCATTTTTGTGGCTTGCTTTTTTCTCCTTCTGTTTCCCCACAGAAGACCACATGGGGCAAATCATCATGAATCATTCACACGCACCATGACAGTAGCTC
The DNA here is from genome assembly GCF_017590135.1 of Pyrgilauda ruficollis. Lineage (NCBI taxonomy): Eukaryota > Metazoa > Chordata > Aves > Passeriformes > Passeridae > Pyrgilauda > Pyrgilauda ruficollis. The sequence continues at coordinate 5,244,645 of NW_024525601.1, forward strand.
AATGTAGAACCTGCACAGAAAGAGAGAAAATTAACTCTTACATCAGCTGGAAACTGAATCCAGCTATTCTAAGCTGATTCTAAAATATTAGAGTAAGACACTCCTGATAGCTTTAAGGAAAATATTCCGTGTGCACTTTGAGAGTTGAACCCCATTTAGAAACACCAGCTAGTGAAGACTGTAATTGCTTGCTTTGTGATATGAGGGGAAAATGAGTACCACTGTCTTGTTCTGAACACTTAAATGCTACTTCCTTGTGTCTGTGGAAGATTTTGAATTGTGTCGTTTGGTGAGGTGACCCATTTCCTCCTGCCCAATGGAGCGAATAAGCTGCTTTTCTGTGTGCATGTGCATCCCAGAAGGTTTAGCTCCTGTCTTCAGTTGCTACAGTAGATGCCCTTGCCTTGTATTTGCTTAGTAAACATAACTCCTACTAATGCTGTTCCCCCTCATTTCTTTCCCATGAAGCAGCTCATTCTGAAAATCCTCAGTTACAAGACTAACTGTAGAAGCCATCTGCTTCCAGAAATGGGAGAGTGAATATAATAAATCTTCTTTGCCTCATTGGAGGGATATTGGTCCTTTCCCACATCTCCTTGTATGTGTTTATTTCCAAGGAGGACAACTCTGTTAGCCAATGCTTCTTGCTATCACTGGCTGATGGTTTACCCATAAAGTTTAGCCAAGTGATCTTCAATATTTCCTTCAAAGGAAAAACTGCTCCAGGAACAGAGTTTGCCCTGACTTGTCACAGTTTATTAGACCCAGCTGACTTCAGCTGATGACATACATGATTTGGTTTTTTTATCCCCTATAGTACAAGAGCAGGCTTTCAGGTCTTATATCTACATTGCTGAGGATCTGATTGTTTTCTTGGTACTCCACCAGCTGAAAAAATTTATATATGTTCATAAAGTAGAACTTAAAGTAAAATTGTTCAGATCTTGTAATTCTTCCCATCATGTTTCCTAGAATCATAAATACTTTTATACAACTAATTTGTTTTACTGAGCATTACACTTGCTAAATCTATGGGCAGGAACAGGGAGTCTTGTTGTCCTCCTGTGTTTTGATCACTGAGACCTGCAGGGAGTGTTAGAGCTGCACTGTTTACACCAATGACCCTCTCAGTGCTGAGCTGCTTTTTTGGCTCTTCTCTTCACCTAATGTTTCTTTATTTTTATGTATTCACTTCCAGAAATCAGTAAAATCATGAGGCCCACAAAACAGGGATATCTGAGATACCAGTGGTTCAAGAACCAAGTGTGTCCTCGCATCATTCTCAATTTTATAGCTTTTCAGGGTCAAGAAACATTAACAGTCCAATTAACATGGACTAGCTACAAGGTGATCAGTCAAAGGTTGAACTCAATAATCTCAGAGGTCTTTTCCAACTTAAAGGATTCTGTGATTCTGTGAAATCAGCCCCAGGTTGTACCTCCTTCTGGTAACTAACTGAAGGAACACAAGGCTTGAATTCTCCATTTTTTCTCAGCACTTAAGACAATGGGATGCAGCCAAGTGAAGAGCTGTTTCTGTTCAGGAGGTATACAGACTCCTCCTAGTCGCTAAAGGGGGCTTCAAAGATCACTGCCTGTATCAGGTGACAGCTTGCTCATCACTGTGCTCAGAGGAGCTGAGTGTATGAGAAAGCAATGTCTCAAGCTGGGCTCTGAGGAATAACACTTAGCAGAAGACCCTGGGCTTGGACATGATCAAGATAGGAGTACTCCTCCACAAGACAGAGAAGTCAAACAAGACCTTCCTTCTGGGGAACTGTGTTGGTCTTTGGTTTTGTTTCATTTAAAAGAGAAAAACTTAAGGCCTTGAGTGCCCCATGTTCATAACCACACTACCAAGCAGGAAAGCAAACACAGTACACTAGCAAACAAGCTGGAAATTCAAGGCCACTCTTCAGGGTAAGTTACCTCAAAAAAAAAAAAAATTTCTTCAAGTCCAAAGTGACTTGACCACTGCTTTGGTAACTTGACTTGTGCCTTCAGACTTTCCCCCTTTTCCTTATAATGGAAGGAAATACTGATTTATGCAGGGTAAAGTTAACCCCCTCTGTTTGGTTATTTTGGGCTTTTTTCCCTGCTTATTTTTTCTTTAATTTGCTGTACTTTTGTCTGTTACGGTCACTTTTTAAATCTTTTTTATCTGAAAAAGATGCATTAAAAAAAAGGATTGGGTTAGTCCTGTAGTCGCTGTTTTAATCTCTGTTTCCCAGTATATCTGAGGCAACATATCTTTCCTCGATTTAGGCAAAACCCTCTGGTTTTGTTTTTTTTCATCTTTTGTTCTCTAACAATTTTCCCGGGGCCAGTGTTGTGTCTAGAAGTAGGATCATAAAACCACTGCCACATTAGAATGTTCAAGCTGTGAAAACTGATGTAATGTCATATATACTAAAATATTATTTCCTAGAAAAAATTCCTTACTCCTGGAAATCAGATTATACAACTCCATCTGCCCTGATAAGAATTAGGTTAACATCTATTTTGCCTGCTGGCAGGGTAGAAGACTTTTTCTTTCTTTCCTTTTTTTCCCCCACCTTTTTCAAACATCTGCATCTGAGGCTATTGACATGATTATTTGGAAAGCTAAACATCCAAGTAGGCAGCAGGGTGAGAGTCTGTGGTTTAGGATCCTAGCTGAGGTGAGGGGACTGCATATGGAGCTGACAGTATGTAAGTCCAGGATCTGTGTGCCCTGCGACATGGAGGTACAATAATAAACAGCCCATAACAGATTATGATGTCTGGTTCCTACAGCTTTCAGAGTGCAGATAGTGATGCTGTCAGGAAATATCAGCCCTCGCTCTCTGAACATCTTGTCACATTTCATTAGGGCGCCCAGATGACTGTTTCCTCCACTGCTGAGGCTCGACAACAGATAACAAATGAGTTCTGCTGGTAATTGTCACGTTCCTTATTATTTTGTGATTACTTCATTTCACTCAAGCACCCATATCTACAGAGGCAAAAAATACTTTCACATAGGAATTTTCATGTTGTTGGTGACAACAAATATGCCATCACACAGGGAGACACCAAATGCTCTGCAGAAGGCCAAAAGAAACCCATTTTCCTCTCAGTATGTCTCTCCAGAGGAACAACACATCAGCCTAAGGCTTCAGTGTACATTTGCAGACACCTACAGGAGACAGACAACTCCTCTTTGTTTTGTGACTGTCGCTTTGGGTATTAGACTATACTGTGTCTCTCCTGCTGTCATTTTGCCTCTACCTTGGACTGAGACTCCAACACTGGAGTCACATGGAGAACAACAGGGTTATAAAGAGACATGATGAAGCCATGGTTTTGGCCTAGCTACACAAAAGCAGAGCTAAAAGCTCTATTTCTTACCCAGTGTTTCTGCATGCAGCAATGAAGCAACAGGTTTGGCAGCCCTGACCTCTGTTACATTTTCTTCCTTATCAAAATATAAAAGGACACCACCAGACCACCAACACTGAAAGGGACAGGAAAAAATGCCACAAATGGGCACAGAAGACCCTCAAAAACACCAATCCAAACTCTGAGGGGACACTAGGTCTACAGGGGTGCTTTGAGGAAACCATTTTCCTACAGATGCACCCTACAAATCTTTATTCCTTTATAACATTAATCATTGTATGTTTTGGGGTAAATGAAACAGCAGTCTCTTTTGGGAAAATAAATTACTTACCAATATAATTTGACCAGACCAGAGTAGATCCTCACTAGTCAGTCATTCTTGCCTACTTTATGTGTGCATTATGCATGGAAAAAAAGCCCCAAACCCCAAATACAGTAATTTTACTGTAAACACTCTGTGATAGCTCAAATCACACCCACAACAATTTTTGGGGGGTTAGGGTTAATGCATGAAAGCAGAAAGCCTGTGATGTGACATGAAACCCGCAACTGTCAGGCTGTCAGAATTGTTTTCACAGTCAACTCCATCCCAAAAGTCTTGCACACTGCTCCTTGTTGTTGGTGGTTTTCTGACTAGTTTTCTGCTTGTATTTGTGGGAGAGAGACAAGTTGGTGCCAGTCTTTGTCTTTTTTAAAAAGTCTTTTGCTATTAAGGGGAAACCATTAACTTATCTGGAAATAAAGAAAACTTGTTCTGGCTGGAGCTGAAAGAAATCAAGGGGTGAGAGAGCAGCTGCACTTTTGTGTTCGCAGTTGGTACATGGATAGATTCAGAAGCCATTAGTAACTTCAAAACACAAAGACTTCTGAGGATGTTTTCTGGAACATGACAGAGCAGGAATAGCTGATAAATATTCAGTAGGCTCTACTTTTGACAGGCAACTTTCCTGGTACTATAAATGAACTCCTTAAGATCTTACTCTCTATCACCCATAGCGGTCCTAAAATCTCATATGAGCAGCTTCTTGGTTTAACATCTATTCTCAACTGAACCTCCTAGACATAAATCAATGATAGGGAGAATTTTTTTTCTCTAGCAAATGGGGTAAGGGATTTTATAAGTCATCTTTTTTCACATACTAGCTCTACCTGTCTCTGTGCAGAAAAGGCAGCCTGCCAAGTTAGCCATTATGCATCACTCAGGGCAAATCAAGAAGAAAAGCCAAAGGCTCCAGCTGGGGTTTAGAAATTGTACGTGCATGTGTTTTAATTGCATTAAAGGTACATGATGTTACTGTAAGAACAGCACCTGGAGGGGCACTGGCTCTAGCTCATGCCCATTTTGAAGTCTGCAGTCTACCTGTTTCTAAAATTACCTTAGAAGAGTCATGTAAATAAATCAATAATTTGAATGAGCTATAGAATATTTCTCCTAGGAGCTGAGAAAATATTATTCATGTTTGCCTTTATTTCTGAACCCAGTTACAGTTAATGAACCCAAGCTCTTAAAAATCCTGGCAGGATTCTCACTATCTTGAAATAAGTCTGGATTTTACCCAATTACACTTCCAACACTGGCTTCAAAGCTGCAACTGCTTCTTTCACATTGTACAAATTGCAGTCCATATCTTGGCAACAAACCTTAAGCAACAATGCACAATAGCTCAGCTGAACCCAAGTTACCCATCTATGTGATCATCTGGGGTCACTGGTGAAGTTTTCTTTGCCTGACTTGCTGAGAAAGTGAGGTTTACACGCTCGCATTAGCTGTCAGGACTTGTGTCTCCTGAAATCTTTTGTATCTGTTGGCCCGTGCAACGAAACCTGACAGAAGGGTCTCGGCATGTGACACCCTTTCCTGCTTGAGGATGGAGCATCCAGGGAAAATAGTGGGGAAGGCTTGGTTTTGAAGGATGCTTTGAGGAAAAAGCAGTTCTGAGCCTGCCTGAGCTATGCACTCTATATACAACTTGATTACTCTAGGGCTTATTTGTAACAGGTCCCACTTCATTGTAAGACATCTCAACACAACAACCTGGGCTTTTGGAGACTGGGGGGTTTTCTTGAAGGTTTTGAATTCTTTACCTAAATTAGAGGAGCTCTCTTTATTTGATACCTAGGCAGAAATATTTGCTATCTAAGCAAATATTTACAAAACACAAATATTCTCTCCATAGGCACTTTAACAGAGAAAAGGAAAAATCAAAATTCACACATTTTAAAGGAGAGAAAAGGAGAGTAAATACACATATTAAAAAGGAGAGAACAATTTGTTACTAAAATAAGGGAAATAATTCACTACATACACTATTCTTCATATAAACATGCTATTTCCTGCTTCTATCGGGTTTCAATAATACTTAAAACTTTGTGAGACACACACACAAATCAGAAACTGTAGCTGCAATCAAATTTTTTCTTCTGTACCAAAATACACAAATGAATTACACTTCTTTCTTTTTCTTCTCCATTGCAATTATGAGTTTTGGACAAAAGATATATCTACAACCAAAGTACTTGTTATTTACTTGTTGAAGCTCACTCTTCAAAGAATGCATTACATTATGAGCTGCAGTAAATGCAGGCTCTGATTGGTCTTAATGTCCAGAGTAACTCCTCATATGGTGAAAGAAATAGTAGTATTATTTATTTATTCACTGAAGACCACTCCCAATCCTTTTATATAAAATAAAAATTGCAGCCATACATTTTTTACCTGATTCACAGACAGAAATACCAGGAACATAGAAAACTTGTTAAGATCCTTTAGCTGCAAATGCAAAAGTAGCCACTCAGTGAAGATATGCCTCAGGATTTCTGAACATTTAAGCATCAAAAGCATTTCTGAACATTAAAACATCACTTGTGGTCTGAAACAGTTGGAAAATGATTGAAGATTCTAATGATGATACTGTATTTTCCCATGAAAATTCTTTCCTTATTAGTCACTGATGCTGGATTTGCCACAGTTAAATTACTGTAGTCATTCTCTAAATTTGTAAATATTTCCAACTCTTATAAATATTCTAATAACTCTTAGGAATATTTTATATTTCTATGAATTGTGGCATCAGAGAAAAAGACGCTTTTACTAAAGAAGTCTTGAATTCCTTTCTACAAAGAGATGCCAGAAATATAAGAAATTGAGTTTTTTAACAGCCTACATAGCTCTGTTTTTTGTGGATGCTAGGAAAAAAAGGCTATTTCATCCGTGTTTGCAGTGACACAGTCCAAAAAAGGTCAGCATCTCAGAGAGCTTTCTGGCAGAGGTTTTCAATTTAGTTTTCAATTTAGTTTTCCTTTTAAACATTGTTTTAACCTCAAAAGCACTACCTTTCCCTTGTGAGCCTTTCCCAGGGCTCCCATCAGGGAGCCCTGCAGCTTCCTCAGCAGGCAGCGCTGCACTCTGCTGTGCCGTGCCGTGCTATATCACAGAACCCCCTGAGATGTCTCATGCGTTTTTGCATGACTGGTAGCTCTGCATGGAAATTTTAGGGAGCTCTTGTGGAAGTGTTACCATAGACACAGCTGCTCCCATCCTCAGAATTGTTTAGAAACCTTCCAAGCAATCTTTCAGACTTTTTAAAAATTGTTAAAAAATCTTTATTCTTTTTTGTCTTATTCTGTGTTTATTTAATTTTGTTGTGAGCATTTCACTGTGAAGGTAACCAGGCACTGGCACAGGTTGCCCAGAGAGATTGTGAAGTCACCATCCCAGGAGATATTAAAAAGCCATCTGGACACAGATGTCATCCTGGGCAACTGGCTCTCCACAGACTCTCCCCCCATGCATGAGCCAGGGGAGGACCAGCCACCTCCTGTCCCTGCCCGAGCAAAGCAAAGGCCAGCTTGTGGCCCAGGGAGATGGCCATGAGAGAGAGCCAGGAGAGCTGTCATGGCTGCTGATGGCAGATAAGAGTTCGTGCAACCCCTGCGACTGCTCCAATTTCAACAGCAGCACCCATCTGCAAGGAATCAGTCAGACATATCCAGTGATTCTCCACTCTGCAATTTTTATTATAAGTAACTGTTCAAGTCTTTTTCATGTAGATGGTGTGACAGGTCAGTTACTGCAGTTGTTAATGTTTCATGGTCTTATTTCAAAGTCAGGTTGTCTGCCACAACAGGTCTGTATTATTCCCCCTTGGTGATGTAGAGCAGAACCCTTTTAAATCAATCAATTATAAAAAGAATATTTTCCTGTACCCTGTACTAAAGGAAATGTATTCTAACTCAATGCAAATGGGATAAAACTATTAAAAAGAGATTTCCGAGTCCAGACAAGGCTCTTGGGTTTAATTCAGTCTTACATTACAGTATTTTAGGCTGAAATATAAACTTTGTTTCAGGAAATTAATAAATTCAATATGACAGAGTCCATAAGTAGGACTGAACAAGGAGTAGAGCTCATTTGGGTGTGTGTCCGCCCCAGCTGTACTGACTAAACTCTTCATTTTCTACAAAGCTTTCTACAAAGCTGAGTTTGTAGTCCAAAAGTGCAGCGCGTCAGGCAGTTGCCATGTGAAACACAGCATTACATGATGCACTGGGAAATGACTAATGGGGCACTGTCTTGTGATGCTCAGTGTTCATCCACAGTCAAAACTTGTACTTCCACTGAGACCCCCATCCAGAAGGGACAAGTGACCCATGGGAAGTGCAGAGGGGAGAAGATGAGAGCAGAAGGGCTGAGCTCAGCCAAAAACAACTCACACCTATGCCTCCCACACCACCTCCAAACCATGGAATGGAAACAGTCCTGTAGCAACAGCCCAAAAATGAGATAGAGGAATGGCAGAGCCAGGGCAGCCTTTCCCTCAGCATCAAGCACTCTGCCTTTGAAAAGGAATGGACACAAACAGATAAAGTGCAATGGAGAGCTGGGGTTGAGAAGCTGCTATTACACAGCCTGAAATAAAAATTTAAATTATTTAATTTTAAATTATTTTTAGGTAGAAAGAATTGAATGCTATTCAGTGCAATTTTAATCAAAATATGGAAAAAATTGTTACTAAAATGCACGGTTTATGCTGAATGTTTTTAATAAAAGAAGTGACTCAGCTTTCTGGAGGAAAATCTTTATAGGAATCACTGCTATTCCCTGCAGGGGGAAAAAAAACCTCAAACTGACAGCAGTTACAAGACAGAAGTAAAGCTCTATGAAATGGGTTAAACCTCTCAATATTGGATTATTTCTGGCCGCCAAGAACCAAGACATGTGGGAAGTCTTCAAAAGTATTTGCCTAGCATGAGTATTAGGAGATAGTAGAGAACAGGCATATTTTGATAGTGAATTTTTTTCAAATTTAACACAAGCTAATTGTAAAAGTAACAACTCTGAGACTGAGTGACAAAGTTAGTAAAGACATTTTTGAGATATTAGTTAGTAAAGATGTAAAAATCAAAGTAGTAATGTTTTCAACTGTAAAGCTATTACAAAAAATTTGAAAGTTCCCACTCAATGAGTTGGAAAATAATCAAGAACTAAACCTAAGAATGGTCCAGCATCTTGTGGATGCATTTGTGTGAATCATACAATGTGCTTAATTTCACAATGACATTGGCTCCAATGTAAAATACATATTTTGTGCTAATGAAATTCATTCTAACAGCAAAATGGAATTAAGTTACCTGTGTAATAATATAACTTATTTGTCCTGCTGGTTGTAATTTTGTCTGTATTGGTCCCTCCCTCACCACAGGATGATTTATCTCAATTTCACTGTCATCCTCTTAATGAAGTTAGTCAAGATCCCCAGTATTAAATTACAGAGAGCACACAGGCTGACCATTTGAAGGTCTAAGCTCTTTAAACAGCCTGGCCCTTTTTGGGGCAAACCTTTTTATTAAAGATTTATTTTGTCTGGCCTTTGTGAATTATCATCAATTTGAAAGTTTTTCTAAGGTTATTCCCTGAGAAAAGAGAGAAAGTGGAATCAATCCTTGCTGCTGCAGAACTTCTTCTTGTGATATAGTTATCAGGCAACCTTTAAAGAAATTAGATTGTAGTCTGGTTTATTTAAGGGCTGTTCAAAATGGCACAATTAGAGTACCAATTATAAGGGTGGTGAAAAGCTGCTGCTGTGTGCTGCAGTGCAAGCTGCACGTGGGGGTGAAGGAAGAATAATCCCATGGAGCAGAGTCTGGTTTGGCTGGCCCTCTTGGCTGATGCAGCTCCAACAGAGCTCCTGCTCTTCAGCCTTGGGTGTCCTCACAGTCTTGGCATTTTCTGAAACATTTCCTGTAATGAAAAGAGACCTGCAAATATGGATCCAAGAACACTGCTTCTACCCCAAGCACTTTTTTGATCTGATAATTTAGTTGTCACTGGCCATTTTCAGGGGCCCTCTCTTCAGTGTTTTTCAGGCTAAATATTAAAAATAAAATATTTTCTCAAAATTTTAAATATTTTTAATGCTGTGTCATAGGATTAGAGAATGGTTTGGGTTGGAAAGGACTTTTAAAGGCAAACTAGTACAAGCCTCCTGCCATGGGCAGGGGAACTTTCCACTAAACCAGGTTTCTCAAAGCCCTATCCAGCCTGGACTTGAACGCTTGCCAGGATGGGGCATTCGCATCTTCTCTGGGCAACCTGTTCCTGCGGCTCACCACCCTCACAGAGAAGAATTTCTTCCAAATATCTAATCCAGATCTAGTCTATTTCAGTTTAAAGACATTTGCCCTTGTTTTATCACTGCATGCTCATATCAAAAGTCCCTCTCTAGCTCTTTTGTAGGCCCTTTTGGGCACTGGAATATGTTCTAAGGCCTTCCAAGGACTTCCTAGATCCATCTCTTCTCCAAGATGAACAATCCTAGTTCTCTCAGCCTGTCCTCATAGGAGAGGTGCTCCAACCTTCTGATCACCTTCATGGCCCTTCTCTGGACTGAATCCAACAGTTCCACATCTTTCCTGTGCTGGGGTTGCCAATGCTGGATGAAGAACTCCAGGTGGGCTCTCACAAGAGTGGAGTAGAGGGGCAGAATCACCTCCCTTGACCTGCTGGCAACATTTCTTTTGATGCAGCTCAGGATATGGTTTTGTTTCTGGGCTGGGAAGGTGCATTGCTGCCTCATGTTGAGCTTCTCACCAACCAACGGGGCAATAGCTGAGGTTTTGAAAAGTATATAGCTTCTCTGAGCACAACACACACATTAATTGGTCATTAATTAGATCCTTAAATTAACCTTTGTTATAAATGGCTTTCCCTGATCTGTGAACATGGGAAATTTGGGGTTTTTCTGCTTACTCTGAGTTTTTTTACAGCATAGTCTGGCGTCTTGTAAACAAAAAAATTTAGATCAGTTTATGTGAATATTTGATTCAAAATTTGACTGCCTAGAAAGAACAGGAATATTTCCTGTGATTCTTTGAGTATGTTTCCTACCATCATTTCTGAGGCTGTTTTGTTTTTTTTTTTTTTTTTTTTTTGTTCCAGAGTACTTCAGCCACTTTCCCAGACTCTAACCCAATAGTCTCTGACTCCTGTGGAGTATCCAACTGAGAAGAGACAGGAGTGGTATGAGTTGTCTCATGCTTCTTTGACAGCTGCAGTTCAGTCTCCTACATCTCTATCCCATCTTTGCTCCAGCAGACCTAGAGTGTTCTATGTGCCCTTGGCTGCACCTCTGGAATGTGCAATTGTCTCTTCTAGAAAATTTGGGATGGGCTGCAAAGCTGGGAGAGGTAGTAAAAGGCTTTTTAATGGAACCCAGCTAGAGGTAGCAATCCTGATCACCAGCCATGGGTTCCTTTACTTTACACAGGGAAAAAAAAGAAATAAAGCAACATCAACTGAATTACGTGGTGGGTACCCTTCAGCCCTGCAGGAATATCCTTCACTTTTGTTTTTTCACCTGCCGTTGTCTTCACAGATCAGAAATTAGTTGGAGCCATGCTAGCATGGAAAGCCAATGATGAAAACACATTTTCAGTGGTGTTTGGTACTTCTTTTCATTGCCTGACAAACAGAGAAGCTGCTTGCAAGTTCCCTCAAAATAAAATGAAATAATTTTGAGGTTTAAGAACTATGTTAAATAAATTTCTAGGTTGGCTGCTCTGGAGGTGAAATAATGAATTTGGCATTTAAGGGTGGTGATGGCAATTACTATGCTCAGTTACTGAAACTGAGAAGGTACTTGCTTTATTGATGGAGGACTAACAGCTTTATTAATATTCATGCCAAGTCAGAGGCAAGTATCCTATTGGTAAGTAGCTCAATAGTACCCATCACAATTTATAATACAAAACTGTTGATCATACATGCCAATCCCTGATGTAGAACTGAGGATTTATAGTGCAGAGAATGTATAAAAAAAGTATTAAAGTATTTCACAGTGAGCTGAGATTGACACAGGGGTTAACTCTTTTGAATAACCCTTTTTCTAATTCTGATATGTGATGCACACAGAGGAGGAGGGAAAGAGGAGTTTTTCTTCTTCCTGTTGGAAACACAAGAAGATGGATTTGTTGAAACTTGTGGGAAGAGGGGAGAGGGCTTTCCATGATAAAGATGGAGGAGACCACCCTGTGGTTAGTGAAAATTGTGTACCCAAGCATGGGGTACATATCATGACAGGAAAGACTTGGCCTCAGGAGAAAGTGAGCAGGAGTGTAGTCAATAAGCAGATTCATGTACTTCCACTATTTCTGGTACAAGTTGAGTCCTTTCAGAAATGGCAAGAGACACATTTGAGCAGTCATTTAATTTACATAGTGGAACCTGCATTTCTGTGACTTTCACAGGGTGGCAACAAAGCCACTGCATTACCCTGAAAAGTAAAATAGCATTCTCTAAAATGCTAGAAAAAGTACTTCTCAGAAGTTATCTAGGGCAAAAATTTTGGAGCAATGAACTATTGTAAAGCTGGAACGTAAAACTTGTTCTGAAGGCATAATGCTAAATTATTAAAGAACAGGCTTCAGAGCTGGAGTCTTATGGCTGACATATTAAAAACCAAAAAGAAACAAGCAAAACAAACCAAACAGAAAACAACAACAAAACCCCAACAACAACAAAAGGTGTTTCCCTTACTAATGGCATCTGGACAAATCTGAGTTCTAAGTGGATTCTCCAGTGTCTAGTAATTTAGGAGGTCCCACTGCAGACTGCCCCAGACGGCCTGTGCAGCTAGCCGTTTTCAAAGACTTTGCAAGAGCCTAATTTCTCTGTTTGCTAGACCTTTGTTAAACCTAAATGAAAGCAGACAGCAGACTTCACCTTCCCATTTCTGTTGCTCTGAAAGCCTTTTAGACATGTATTTAGAGAAGCCTTAATTTGAACATTTCTTTTAATGGAACCTGGTAATGATGTTTTCTGGTAATAAAATTTGTTCATCTCACTTATGAGTCTGCTAGTGATTCCATTTGTCATTTGCATTTTGAGAGCCTGTATTTTGTCTGACTTCTGACATTTTAATGTGGTCTGAACTCACAAAATTTTGGCCTCACATACTAGGAAAACCAGGACCTTGGAGAGATGGCAAATCAAACACAGAATCAGTCAACAGTTTTGAAATTCTGGCTTATGTTCATATAAAATTAAATTAAAAAAAAAAAAAAAAAGAGGAGGAAAATTGTGAAGCCTGTGAGGCAGGAAAAATACCTATTAGTAAGAGCGGTAGGATTTAGACTGCAGTAATTGCATCAGATACAACAATTATGTAGATTTTTTGGGAGGGTCTAGGTCACAGTCTAAGCATGGTCAGGCTCCAGTTGAGGGTTTTTTTGAAAGGTCTGTTTCTGGGAGCTTGACCCAGTAGACCAGTGTCTACTACACACTTCCAACATTTGGCTATATTGCATGGCAGGGACAAAGGACACTTCTGTTTCCAGCTCAGTTGTTTAGAAAAAAACCTACAGAACAGTTTCCAATTCCTGATTGTTTCAGGCATCTCTCACTCTCATGGAGTATGGGTAAATATTCTTCATGAATAAAAAGATTAGGGCACAGTTAAATATTAACAACCATCTGTACTCTATTGCTTTTAGGTCAAAACAACAAGAGCACAATTTTATTCCTTGTCTTCAAGGAATGTCTTCCAACAATGCAAGACAGTGATTGTTGAAACTCTTTATATATAGTTAATGTGGGGAATCCTAAATCACAGACTCATGAGAAGATTTAGGTTAAAAAGAGCAATGTTATGCAAAGCCCCTCTGAATGGTCCAGGCAGAGCAAGTGGACAGTGTAATGTTCAGCAGCATAAAACTGTGGCTGGATCTTTGGTGTCCCAGACCCTGCAGGCTTGTGACAGCAAGAGTGGCTCAGCCAGAAATTCAGGGTAGAGTTCATAGTGCATTGATCAGCCCAGGGGAAGTAATGTGTGCTACCAATGCTTCCATGAGCTTCTTAGCAGTGTAGCACCAAGTTACCTCTGGAGAAGGCTGCTGCAGGCTGGTGTATCAGGTCAAGTAATTCTGCAATGCCATCTTAAGGTGGTGATTTACTTCTGAATAGGGAGCTGCAACATGGGGGGGCAGGGATTGTGCTGTGCCATGTCCCTCACCCATTGCCATGCTCCTGCCCACACTGCACTGACGTTGTTGGCCACACAGCCACACGGCTTGAAAATGATGGCCCAGGGGAAAGAACCACGGCAGCTTGGCTCATAGAGAGACATATTTCTTGAACTAAACAGCTCAAAAACCAGCCTCGGGTGATTCTCTGCTGATTACTGTCACCAAATTATGAAGGAAATGAAGGAATTTATATTCTTTTTGTCACAGTGAACTATTAACCTTACACATGTAACTGGTCATCTCTAAATGCTGGGAATACTTAAGGGCTACCTTGGGAAAAAAATGTTTGAGTGTCCAATAACATTTTGCTTTGAACTGATGTCATTTGGAATCAGAGCAAAGAGAACAAAAATGAAAAGGGTAGGGTTATTTTTACAGCCTGAAATATGATATTTTAATTTTAATTAGGTGAAGAAATTGAGGAGATGCTTAGAGAGATGGAGGAATAAGGGGTAAGGAAGGACAGAGACAAAAGAAAGAGCTATCAGGCACAATGTTCAGAGAAATAGTTATACCTCTAATACTGTGTAATTATTAAAAATACATTGCCCCATAATGCTGCCAATAGGACTTGGCATCATCTGCCCCTTAGCTTTTGTGACAAAATAGTAAAAGCTGCTCATATTTTTCCTAAAGTATTATACGACTGAAAATGGTCCAGTAAAAATTAATTCCATTAACCCTTTGAGGAATAATGTGCCACCTGTCACAGGGGCTTCCTCCAGAGAACAGAGACAGGCTTTGGGAGATATGACAGAGAAATTCAAGTGAAATCTTGACCAGAACTGCAAAGAAGTCTGTGAGTCAGGTTATTATAGTAATGAGACTGCTATTTTCCCATAGAACGGCACAATGGAAGGTTTCCTTTGTTTTCCCAGAGGGAAGTTGCTGTGCCCCTGAGAAGGAGAAAAAAGCATCTGTCTAAGTAACTTCAGTCAAATCCAACAGTGAATAAATTTGCAAGCAGTGACATGTGACATGAAGTTTTCACACGGTATTTAATTAGAAACTAAATTTATGGTCTAGCTGTTACACAGAAATAACATCCTAATTCATTTAAAAGCTTAACTGAAATTCACTTCAAAGGATTCCAGCATTCCTTTCTCAAAATGTTTTAAGAGTCTGTGTCATTAGGCATTTTAAAAAATGTTTTAAATCTTTTTTCATAATCCTATGTGTCCCAAGCTTGATTGTAGTTTTACTACTAAATCACCAAGGACAGAAATGAGTCTCTGGGATAAAAATTCCCCTTAAGGTTTTATGGGTTACTGATTATATACATACCAAGACCATTCTACTATGTGTTTAAAAGAAAGAATAAATCTTTGCTGATCTCTTTGTAGAAGACCTCTTTGAAGAGAACACATTTAACTTTCCTTAAGGAGAGGTATATTGTAAAAACAAGGCTGGCACTGGTTATTTAATGCTTCATAAGCATAAAGCTTAAGCATAAGCATAAAGCTTACTTTCCTCTGAAACTCAGTTTTGGTGTTTGGACCATTTTGTTTTGTTTTGCCCTTCCTCACTGAGGTGATGTCAAACACCTCAGCTGTTCTCTGTGGGCATTTTTGGGCAGTCCAGCTGAGAAGGGTCATTGCTGTGGCTGTTTGAGAGCTCTTTAAAGAACTGATGTTCTCAACATCACTTCTGGGAAAAAACTCTCTCTTAGCTGTAGGGTTTTTGGACTCAGTCTGGGAAAGGGCAGCACTGAATGATTCAGGTCCCGTGAACTTTAGCAGGCACAGAGAATGAGCAACACCTCCCAGAAGCAGCAAAACAGAGCAATGGGCAGGGGACAGACAGCTAGGAATAGTTTAGTTAGAAGGGACCCTCTGGAAATCATCTAGTATTTGTATGAACAAGAGGTTGCAGGATGATGCTCCTTCTATGGCTGCTCTGGCATGGAAATCCTCACAATCCTCTGCTGAAAAATCATTTCCACCGTGACCCTGAGAAACATTTCAGAAATCTTTCTTTTCAGGGAAAGAGTTGTGGCCAAGTGGCTTTATGCAATCATGTTTCATAAAGTTGTTGAAAAAACATACCGAACTTACACAGAAAACAAACTGACAGAGAATCTGTCAAAATATATCAACAGTTGTATATTTTAATTCCTCATTATTTTTTTAATATTTTCTTTTGTTTCTCTTGAAATGTGTCTCAAATTGTAGGAAGGCCAGATGAAATTGACAGTGAAGCCCACTGAGCTCTGTGCAGCTGGTTGTGCCCATGTTTGCTGTCACCCAGCACTGTGGACAGAAGTATCCCATCAAACTGTTTCCTGATCTGGTGGATTTTCCCTAATTCAGAAACTGATCTTTTAGAGCCGCTTTGGAGTCTGCACTAGAAAAGAAGAATAACTTGTTCAGGGAGAAAGTAGTTATTTTCCACCCTTTGTTGTTATTCACAGATTGTCATGTGTATCCAGAAAAAGGCAGTGGAAATCATGGAGGATCTGGAGCACAAGTGTTATGAGCACAGATGAGGGAGCTGGGGTTATTTACTCTGACAAAAAAGGAGTGAAAGCTCAGGGGGGACCTTATCACTCTCTATAACCTGAAAGGAGGGTGTAGTGAGCAGGGTATGTGTCAGTCTCTTCTCTCAGGTAGGAAGTGCTGGAATGAGTGGAAATGGCCTCAAGTTGCACCAAGGGATGTTTAGATTGGATATTAGGAAAAACTTCTTCATTAAAAGGATTGTTGAGCACTGGAACAGGCTGCCCAAGGAAGGAGTAGAGTCACCATCCCTGGAGGGACTTAAAAGACTTGTAGGTGTGGCACTTGGGGATGTGATTTAGTGGTGGACCCAGCAGTGCTGGGCTGAGCAGTTGGAATTGATGATGTGAAAGGTCTTTTCCAATCTAAATAATTCCATGATTTATGTGGATGCATGAAACACCACAGATCAATGAATTGCTCTGAAAACATTGAGTGATGAGCTGGGCTGCAACTTCCCAACACAAAACTTTTGTACCCCACCTCTATTTCTGGAAGAAGAAAAATTTAACTTTATTTGGAAACCTGCCCACGCAGCATAAACTTAGAACCAGTCCCCAGACAAGTATTTCTCTGCAGAAATGATTGTGCTGCATCCCTCCAGTGATAAATATGAGAGGCCCAGCCCAAGGGGGAAGGAGAGAAGACAGCCTAATAAAGTACTCATCCTGAATAATTCATTGGATTAAAAATGGAAAGCAATGTATGCATTTAATAAATTGTGTTTGTATTAATTATGCGGAGTGAAATGAGCAGGCCCTGAAGAGTCTCCCTGGATCTGTTGGTCAGCGCTGGAGCAATGCAGCAGTGATGCCAAGGTCATGCCAAGGCAGTGCTGGGGCAGTGCTGGGCGGCTCCCAGGAGAAGCCAGGCCAGTTCAGGCTTGGTACCTGCTGATGCTGGACAACGCTGGGCAACACTGCAGCGATGCAAGGCAATGCCAGAGTGGCGACAGGGCAGCCAAGCAGCACTTGGCGGGTGCTGCCAAGTCATTGCCAGGGCAATGAGCAGCACTGCCAGGTGCTGATGAAGCAGTGCCAGGGTGATGCCAGCTGATGCCGGGTGTTACCCGGCGCTGCTGGGCATTGCAGTGGTGCTGGGCAATGCCAGGGCAAAGTCAGGCAATGCGGGTGTGGCCTGAGCTCTGCCAGGGCAGTGTCAGAGCAATGCCAGGACGATGCCGGGGGTGCCAGTATGATGCCAGCTTGGTGCCATACGATGCCAGCTCGGTGCCAGTACAATGCCATCTAGGTTCCAGGACAATGCCAGCGCGGTGCCAGGGTGATGCCGGCAGTGCCAGCGGGGTGCTGGGGTTCCAGGGCATTGCCAGGGCAGTGCTGGGGGTGCTAGTGCGATGCTGGGGGTGCCAGGATCATGCTGGGGGTGCCAGGGCGATGCCACTTTGGTGCCAGGGGTGCCAGGGCCATGCCGGGGATGCCAGGACCATGCCGGGGATGCCAGGATCATGCCAGGGGTGCCAGGGCCATTCCAGGGGTGCCAGATCAGTGCTGGCGGTGCCAGGGCCATGCCGGGGGTGCCAGGACCATGTCAGGGGTGCCAGGGCGATGCCGGGGATGCCAGGGCGATGCCGGGGGTCCAAGGGCGATGCCGGGGGTGCCAGGACCATGTCGGGGTGCCAGGGCGATGCCGGGGGTGCCAGGACCATGCCGGGGGTGCCGTCCCTGTGCTCGGCAGCCGCGCAGGCGGCCGGCGGTGCGCTGGCGCCACCTGGCGCCGCGCTGGCGCCACCGCAGGCGCGGAGTCTCCGCGCCCGCCCGCGGGGGCAGCGCCGCTGCCCGGCCCGGCCGGCGCTGAGCGCGGGGCCGGCACCGCACTGCCGGCAGCGCCTCCGCCAAACGACGGTACGGCGTGAAGGCAGTCAAAGCAAGCCCGGCAGCTCTTGTGCTGTCAATGAAATTAGAAATTATTTATAGTTGTAAAACAACAGTCCAATAAAAACGTGTGGCTCCTCAGCAAAATTTACTGTGTTTTCAAGCTTTGTTATCCTGTTGCTATTAAGTCTATTGAAGACTTAATCTTCACTGTCCCAAATAATTTTTTCCCCCCTTCTGAACCGATCCTTGTAAGTACTGTAGTTGTTTAGGCGTAAGAAAAACTTTTTCATTTTGTATAGCTATATGTTTGTTTCATTTGGGCTTTGGCTTCCCGCCGCCCCCACCTTTTTTTTTTGTCCAAAAATCAGATATGCAGGAGTGGAGATACCAAGCTGCTGTGGTGGGCCTGCATTCCCTCAAAAGCTGGTGATGCTTCAGAGCTGTTGGCTTCTATGTGCCCCCTTGTTTTGGGAAGATGCTTGAACAAAGTTACTCACTGTCTTTGGATGCTTACTGCAGCATCTGCAGTTTTTGAAAGACCAAATGCAGTTTATGCCATGTCCTACATTTTTCCTGTTATCACCTTTGTCCACTTCGAATTAATATTCATTGTATGTTCAGGGCAGAGCCAAGGCTTTTAAAAATTACTCTCTACATTTTCAATTTTCTGAATTTGTTAAAGCATGTTACTTCCCATTTGTTGAGCCTTATTTTCCAAGCAGGCCTGTTGTGAGGCATCTTTATGTAGACCTTGCAACCTAAAGATTTGCGGGCTTCTCCTCCATGCAGGGTGCCGTTTATCCACCTGGCATTCCTCTCCCACCTTGGCTGACCTTCACCTCTCGATTTGAGGACCACCTTTCCTCCTTTGCTGATGCTCCTCCACATTAGGTGGATTTTGAGACATGAGTGTATTATGCAGAGCAAGGATTAAGTCTCATGAACTACTACAGACCTCAGCAGGGAAAACTGCAAACTCACAAGTCTCCTGTCCCACCCTGTGAGGGATGTGTTTACTGTAATTGTTGGGGGTGTTGTGAAGATATTAGGAGGAAAACAGGTGGAGAGAGGATCCAGGATCAAGAAGTAGGTGAATATTACCTTGAGGAAAGTATAAAAAAATGGAGGACTTTTCAAAAAGAAATGGAGGACTCAGTCATTTATCTACAAGGACCAAGACAAACAAGCCAGGTGTGTCTCCCCTCCAAGGTCATTTACAGCAGCTCCAGGTGAGAGATGGAAGAGCAGCAGAGCAAGGAAAGATAGTCATATCCAGATGAAGTCAGAGATGAGGCAGACTTGCAACCATGGGATGGCAGCATGGGCAGACCCCCAACAACATGCAATAGGGGCTAAGGGAGAGGATTACAAGTCAGGCAATGTTCATGGTGAAGATCCTCTTGTTTGATGAAGACAGTGCCGCTGTGGAAGGTATTGAATGATCTCCTGTTGGACGTCCAGATGGAAATTACATTGTCCTCAGAAAGCTGCCTGTTCTGTAAATCTCAGTTCATGGGCAAGCCCAGAGAACACAAGTCCACCAGGGAAGTGCTCAATATTGCCATGTGTTCACAGATCTGCTGTGAATTTCCTCAGAATCCTGAGGGTGTCTGAGCAGCTGATTTCTAGGGACAATTTACAAATTTACAGTTTGGGACAGGAGTGCAGCAGTAATGTTCAGCCAGAGGCTACGGGGCATGGTCATTTGGGGCTGTATCCATCACCTCCTCCTCCTCCAAGGCACTGAGCAATACCTGACACAACCTTTCCCCTGAGACTGGAGAATCCCCAGAAAGTCTTGTCCCTGGGTGCCCTCTAATGTCCCCACTGACCCCTATCACTATCTCCGAGCCCATCCCCAGCTAATCTCTCCTAACACCTTTTCTAATCTAATCTAAATAGCTGCTGGCAAACCCACTGATTCTGATTGTTAATTCTTCAGCCTCTCTGCTCGATCTGGCTGCTCACACAAGGCTGTCCCCTTTCTACTGGTGAAAGAACCTTACTGCCAGGGCAGAAGTCCCTGGGCATGGTGAGAATTAGTGGCTTTCCAGACAAAGGAGGTAGGACTTAGAGGGCATAGCATGGAAGTAGTGCATCATCATTGTACCTGGACAAAAGGTACGTATTCTGATGCTCAGATGAAGCCTGTACATGTGTGGAAGAAGATCACATGCATCCAAAACAAGGTTTGTAGCTTGTTCAAACATTGAGTGCCCCTGCAAACCTTGAAAGGCTGGATAGGAAACAAGACACTGCCACCAAAGACTCACCTAGGAGACAATATTAGGGAAATTAAGCACAGTACAAAATTATCTTTCTTTCTTTCTTTCTTTCTTTCTTTCTTTCTTTCTTTCTGGGGTAAAAATACTAGAACCTTTAATTTGTTTGATTAATTGTTTCACTGTATATTTTCATAGAAACACATGGACGTATTTTCATATGTTCATATTCCTCATTCTAGAAAACAGTGCTAATATTGTTTTGCTGTAGAATTTTTCAGATATTTTAGATATAGTTGATAAGTGCGCTCTTTTTTCCCCACATCAAAACTCCCACAGAGAAAAACCTTTTACTATTGAACTTTTGGATGTTTGGGGAAGGTTTTAAGTCAATTTGATGTAAAACTGCTTCAGATATGTGAATGGTGAAATTAGAAAAAGCAACAAGAAATCTCAGATATTCCCTTTGCATGACTGGGTCAATTAGTGGAAAAAACCCTAATTAACATGCAGTGTCTTCCATCTCACTCCAGCTCCTGTCTTAGGTTCTCTAATTGCCTGGGAAAAAGTGTCTACGCTGAGCAGCTGGGACGTGGAGGGGAGAAATCAGAAATGACACAAATTCAGTACTGAGCTGCTGCAGGTAAACAGGAGGCCGGCTCACCATGCCACACTAATGAGTCCAATTATCGATTGAAACACATCCGGCTTGCCATGCTCCTTTTTGCAGTTTGCAGGGCCATGGGGCCATGTAACCCAGCTCAATCCAACAGGGAGAAACCTTCCCCTGCTCCCAGCCCAACGCAGCTAATGCTCTCCACAAGGCTGCATTTGTCACCAATTAGGGTGACAGCTGACAAAGCAAACCCTCCCAGAAATGATCTGTTTTCCTGTTTACCATGCTGCAGTAGTTTGTAGCAAAACTTACCCAGAGAAATTAGCATTAGGCTGCCATGGAAAACTTGTTGAATCATAATTAACACGTTAATATGGATTGCCCACGTGATTTCTTGTAACAAACAATTCCATCCTTTGAAATAAATGGATTGGATCTTTCTCAATGGTGAAACAATATACCACTTTCTCCACTCCAAGGTAAAAATCTACCTTCAAAGGCTAAAAAGCCCTGGTTGCAAGCTATTACCTTGAAGAAGATTATTAAAATATACTGTAGAAAATCTGAAAAGAATTTCTAACAGTCTGCACAATGCTGTGGTCCTGCAGTAAAACTTGACTTGAATGAGGCTCTTTCAGCTCACCAAAATTGGGGTCAATTTCCTTCCCAAGGACTTCTTTTTGTTTGCACTTACCCCCAGCCTTGGAAGGACTATTGCTGCAGCCCCACAGGCAACTGGTCTGTGTTTGGTTTCAGGGACCAGGAAGATTTGATAGGCATTCACAAAAGCATTTAAGCTTTCCAGTTCTCATTTTGACTGCCAATTTAAGCTTGCGTGGGTCTATCCAAATGCTAGAATTAACTTTTTAAATTCCAAGAGCTAATGTTTCATGGGTGGAAATTGCCTTGAAACATCAGTTGCATAATCTGTCAATGAGGAGAAAATAGATGCAATAAATATTTGACAGAATATGCTAAGAACGTTTACTCACACTCTTGCAATCACTTCCAGTTAATTTCAGCAGGATCCTGGATATTTGGAGACTGGACTAGCCTACTGGCGTTGTTCTTCAGGGCAACTGTTACCCAGGAATCATTTCCAGACTTAGTTTTCTGGATAAAAATGCACCACAATGAACAAATATGCAGCTACCACCATACAGTCAGCCCAGAGTGAATCATTTTTCACAGCAAGAAAGTATTGAAATTTGAGAAGATTATGGATCACAGGAAAAGGGCATTTCTATAAATAATTAGATTAGAACCAACAAATATGAAACTTATACTGAAAAATGTGTTTATGAGATGTGATCTGTGGTTGCAGCTAAAAGAAATGTTCAGAGACAGATTTCAAAAGCAATGTGCACTTTTCAACCTCCTTCTGCCAAGAGAAAAAGCCTAGGTTTTGGGTTAGAGCAGAAGCCACACTTTTTAATGTAAATAGGCATTGTAGGGGACACAGCACCAAGGGGGTTTTATGCAGAGGACCCTGAAATGAAAATAGCCAGGGAAACTGCAATTTTTATGAAACATCTAATGGTCCTCTTATACTTACTAATGGCCAGACCCAGATGCACATACAGTGGAGTGCTGCACAGCAGCCCTGTGGTCTCTTTGGCTTCTACTGTAGCACTGGTGCAACTTGGGCTGGACAGGGATGCTCCTCAGCCTGGTGAAAACAGGGTCACAGAGAGAACCAGGGAGCCCCAAGACTCAGGATGTGCCTCAGATGAATCCCAGTGGGGCATCAGGATGCAGTATCCCTGCCTCCCTGCATGGCACATGGGCAATCAGGACACTCTGGCCTGAGCTAAGCACACTCTACAGCACAGGCATGGCCCAGCTGGGTCCAGGCTCAAAGCACCAGGACCACACAAAAGGGGTGACTTGCAAGGAGGAGCTCCTCCATGCTAGCACAGCATGTCCCCAAATCCAGCAGGCACAGGATGCCTCTTTGGTCAGTGTTCAGGGCCAGGTACTTAGCTGGTTTAAACCAGCTCAACTGTTCTGGCATTTGTGGAGTCATGCAGATTTAAAGTGGCTGAAGACACAGCCCAATTATCAGCAAGTAACCACATTCTGAGGCTGTAATTTCAGCCTGAATAAAATATGAGTGGCTTATGTGACAATTAGGGTTTTCTTGTTAGAGTGATGGCCTCATGAAGCCTCATTTCCCTTTGATAGAATGCACATTACATTGCACCTGCTTACCAAACACAGAGGCCTGCCTGAGCTGTTACTACTGCCACTTCATGTGCTTTTTTTCTCAGCTCTGACTCTGATTTTTTCCAGTCATGCCTTCACTGTTGTTTTTCCAGTTGCAGCCACAGTGCTGTGCAGTGCTGCCCAACCTGCCTTCCATCACAGACTCTCCCCACTGCTTTGGGAGAGGCCGCCTGAGACCCTAAAGCAGCATGCAGAGGTATCACTGGGGTACCAATTAAACACAGGTGCAGGCACAGCACAGGAGGGCAGCCCCCAGGTTCTCAGGCAACCTGAAAACCTCATGCTACTTTATGCCTTGGTGGTACCCACCCTGAGAGATTTTAACTGCTCCTGACCTGTAAGCTAGACATCTGGGCATGCTGCATCCCAAGATTTGAGGTGCAACCTCTTTTTTATTAGAACAGCAAATCTCAGCAAATTGCTTTCTGCTTCTCTCTGGAAAGACAATCACACTTCAGAGCTCAAGGCTCGCACTTGTTTTCCCCACAGTGCTTTCAGCATCACAGTCTAGACATTACTGCATTTACTGTGCTATCCATATCTCAATGCACATACGTGTTCACCCTTTTGCACCATCTGGTAATCCCTGATACACTCCATCACTTTATCACCCAGGAAAGCAAAGAAGAAAAACATAAGGAGCACAAAGGTGCTCTGTGGGTTTATATAAATTAAGCATAGCTTAATCACTTGATTTCATTGGTGCAACATTCCTATAATAAGCCTATACTGAACCATTCAGAATGTTTTCCTTAATAAGCACAATAGTTCTATACACACCTGTGAAGAAAGACAAGCAGGTGTGCAGACCTACTTCAGGCAACAGGCTCCAGCTGGGATCACTCACCTCTCTTCTACCCACAGCTACAAGAGAGCAGGATGTTCCTCTGTTGGGAGTAGTCACTGGTATTCAGTGTTTCTTTCTTAACTGGCTTGGTTCTTAAAGTTTAGAAGCAATTCTAGGAAAAGCTGCGCTGTGATCAGTGGGAAGCAGAGATTGAAAGGAAAAGGTACTGTGGCTGCCAGTAGTGTGCTCATAACATTTGTGGTTAGGGGGGCTCTTCAGTGGGGTTGGTTGCCTTTTTTGAGAGGAGTGTCTCTCTTCCTGTGTCCAATGCTGACACTCCTCTTCTCCTAGTTACTTCCCTTATGTTCCTACCTTTTGTTAGGTTTTATCTCTTCTTTAAATGCTCCTTTTCTAAGTGAGTCCTGGAACAAAAGTTTAAAAAAATCTGATATTTGTGTGTCATAACCCTTCCTGTTTTGTTTTGTTTCTGTCTTATTTTTTTTTCACCTGCTTCCTCTGCTGTTCTCATGCATTTGAATCCTGAAGCCTCTCGAGGATAAGGCCAAGTTCTTTGTGAGTTGCTGGAACAGTGACTTTCCATTAGAAGCCCTCAGGCATTGTTCTAACATGTGAAAAATGTGATGGTGTTGTTTCATCTACTTTGTGACTTATTGCTGTTATCACTAGCACAACTAATGATTACTTGATGTGTGGTTAATTAAGGAATGTTCAAAGTGTTTCCTCTTGTTGTGTTTGTGAAATATGAATGTCTGAATGATCCCAAACTGTAGACAGCAGAAATTCTCAGAGTTGTAATGCATTAATCAAATTTTTAAAAAAGTCCTAGAAGGGGAATTGTCATTTAAATGATTGCTACTTATTCTGGAAATGCATAATTAGGGCATATAGCTAAGTGATTTATTGTATCCTGTACCATAAGGTTTCCAAATCATGGTGGAAATCCTCACATGAAACAGTGGTATGTTCCAGAGAGCAGAATTTTTGTTTCTGTGTTACTTGCAATTATAGAAAAAATTGTGAAGAGCACAATGCTTTTCAATGAAACACCTATTTGACATATGCAAGGTACCATATTCAAATAGAGGATTAGGAAGAGCCAAAAGGGTCATGAATCATGTTGTGATTTCGGTTTTGTTAGATGCTGAAAAGAACCCAGATAGCATTGAATCTGAGAACTGATGCTTTCTCCAAGTTTTTCCTCTTCCTGGCTTAAAGTACAGGATACTTGCTCTTTGGAAAGCGAAACTCGAGATCAGCAGCTGTGAAGGGCTTGGTTCTTAGGGTGCTGTAGTGCTTGCTTTGTCATGTGTTTGCCTTTTGAGGAATTTAGGTAATAAATTGGAGCTAATACTGGCAGCAGAGTAGTGAACCAGAACCACTGGGGCACTGTCTGGGCCATTATCTCATGTGGGTGAGTGAGGAGAAAAAACATACCTGAGCAATGGGTAGGGAAGTAAGAGTGCACCCTTTTGCTGCTGCAGCCTGCTGTGGTGGCAGGTGTCTTGAAAGGGGTGTTGGATATGCAATTAGGATGAGAGTTCTTTTTACTGCAAGCTGTGAAGGTGTATGCATCCTTTTCATACAGTACCTATTAATTTTGGGTAGGATTTTCTACCCAACATCTTGGTATACTTCTGTGCAAACCTTTCTGTCTTCTGACTTATGTAGCTACAATTGATTCCTGCTGATGGTATTTCTGCTCCTGTACAAGTAATGTGTTCTTGATGCCTCTTTCTGGAAGTGATAATCTGCTTTAATCATAACAATTTCTGCACTGGAACTAAGAGTCACTGACATTAAACAGAAGCAGAGGAAACCCCAGAAGTGGAACAGTTTCTTCCCTGTGTAATGCAATGTTATAACAGGCTGGAAGAGGGAACATTTGAAGTGGCAAAGAAAAAGAACAACTCCAACCAAAATAGCATTATCTCTTCATTGTCTGTCAGTGTCTTCTCCCCTGAAGTTGGGAAAAAGGCCTATTTCAAAAAGCAAATGGCACAGTATGTCCTTTGAAGCTCTTGGTGGCAGTGAAGTGTCACAAATATTTCAGTGCAGAAACTGCGATGGGATTCTGAACATCGAGTTGAGAGTGGAGTCTGAGGACGTGTAATATGAATTTTCCTGTGCTGGCCAGAGGCTCCACTGTTATTCTTCCACATTATTTACACCACCTGCCTTTAAATATCTCACTGGGGATTTGTCTGTACATTGTCTGTTCAGTTTATGTTTAGATAGATGGTTCAATAATGAAGATAACCAAAAGCAAAGTATATGTTACACTGAAATCCCCTCAGCTTTGCTGTATGCAGTTGCAGTCCTCACCTCTCTGTACATCTTTTTGGATTAGTGTTCAAGCTGTTGAAATGTACCTGATATAATTCACAGCATGATCCTTTGAGAGTAGGAACACTACCTTTCCCCCCACCCCTTTCTCTTTTTACCAGGAATGCAAATGACTGAGTACCTCTGTTTTACTGAGAAAAAGTTAATGCAAACACAAGGAAGCATCAAGGTGCTCCTCCAAGTGTTTTTCCAACAGTGTAGCGAGGTGAGAGATGAAAAGTGTAGGGCTTTGGCTGCAAACTGGCCAGCACTGCTGGCTGCAGCTTGGTAAATATTCCCATTCCCCATCTTCCTTGTCCTGATGGTTGCTGCTGATAGCTGCTGACAGATAATTAAAGCTGCTTGGCGTAACACTGTCTGCAACTGTTTGCAGAAGTGGAGTGGAAGAAAGTGAAAGTTTCACTTAGGGAGATTAGAGAGGAGGAGATCTCTTATGAAGACAGATGAATTCAAAAGCAAATGTGTTTACAGAGACCTTGTAAAATTTCATTTTTCAAAACAGATAGCATTTTGACCTCTGATAAAGATTTCCAGTTGATCTTTGTTAGAGAAGGAGGCTTCTCCCCTCTTCCATCTCCAAGAGAGAAGTTTCCGAACAAGATCGATCAGTTGTGATTTATGTTTTGCATTTATCACTTCGTAGACTTTGTTCAAAAACATAATCATTACTTAAATTACCCAAACAAGACAATTCATTTATTCTGTTGGCTAGTATTGTGGGACTCTTTTATTCTTAATGGGTTTCTGAGTCACTTCAGATGTTCCTATGCTTTTTAGTTGTTACTTGTAAGTCAGGATTTAGAGGTTGCTCCATGGTCTTTGGCAGTGTAGATAGTTTTCCTTCTGCACATCACCATGCTGCTGAACGTACTTTACCTTTTCCTTTCTTTTGAAGGTTGGCATAAGGCAGTAAATAACTACTGGCTCAACCACCATTCTTTATTTAGAAAAACAAACTATTTTGAGGATGTTGCCACAGTAGTCAGTGAGCCTATGCGATCTAAGTGCTGCAGTGGTGAGGATTGTGAGCCTGACTATTAATGCCTTTCTAGATACACCTAAGGTGTCTGTTTATGGACTCACTTAGCTTTGTTCATGTGTTATCCTGTCAGTTCCTGCTGTTTGCTTCCAAAGGATCACTGCCTGGACCCATAGGCTCTTTCCTGCATCCAGGTACCCTGCTGCTTCTACTTGCAACTGACCAGGACAGTTGTAAACTTGCAAAGTACAGTATTAGCAGGAGTGATGGGGCTGAAACACAGGTACCTTTCCACTGACAAAATCACAGTTAATCTTTGGTTTTCTTTTTATGTCCACCTATCTTTCCCCTTGCTTTTGCGACCTCCTCTCCAGAAGGAAAGCAGCACTTTGTGTTTCTGTGTTCAGGTGAACACTTTCTTCACTAAATATTTCAGAGAAGCCTTAAAAGCTTCAGACTGTCAGCAGAGTTTACTCTCTTGGGGCAGCTGGAGTGCCTGTTTTTCACACACATCTGGTGGGCAGCGTAACACAGTCAAATCCTGCCCAGTAAATTTGGAGCTGTGGGGTGGCTTAGCAGAAGCTCACACAATAACAAGGGTTGCTGGCTTAATCAGGTCGCAGCTAGACTGAGCTGTTCTGCTGAAAATACCTCATACTTTTCCTGGAAAAAGCCTAAGAAAAGCTGTATGACAATCAAGGTCTGGTCATCCCATACCCCTTTTTTTCTCAGGAGAATACACAACCTGGTCTGCTCTGTGGCATTCTCCTCTTGGTAATCCTACTGCAGAAGAAAATATGGTCTGGCATGTACCAGAGGGCTGGTGAAAATGTAGAGGTGATAAAGTTACCACAATAAACACACAATCCTCCACCCTGCCCTGAGGGGTGCAGAGAGCCAAGTGAACTTTGCAGGAGATAGGTAGCACTGTGCTGTGAGCTGTGGTGGGCAGTGGGGACAGGCGGGCTCTGCTGATGCACAGCTCCACAGAAGTGGCAGCAGCTGCCTGGCTGGCAGGAAAGATGCTGTCTGCATTGTCAGCGTGATGTTGTTAACAAGGGAAAGGATTTCTTTTATGTGCGGATGGGAGCAAACTGTGGTCCAGGAAAGTGCTTGCATGGCAGTGCCCCTGGCAGCTGGTGGTGTCACTGCCTGCTCCAGAGACTGCAGTGACCCCAGAGCTAACACCTCAGGAGCTGAGCCCAGAAAGTGAGTGTTGTTTAGTGTGGCTTTTTTTTGAACACAGCTGTGATATAGCAGGGCAAAGATTCATTCCATGGTGATTCCTCTCCATTATGCCTCCCAAGTGCAAAGGGAAGGATTTGGCATTTCAGGGATTTAGAGAATGAGACTTTATGCACAGTCATGTGGTGTCTTCAAAGAAAGATTGGAAATGTTTAGAAAGATAACTTGGTGCAAAAAGTTATTAAATGCTACCAAGAAATAGAAACAGAACTGGCAGAGCTGAGGTGTGCTTGTACAAGCCTGCAGGTTTTGTTTCTTTTTTTATTTTAGTTAGAAGCACCTGGTGTAATGACATTATTTCAATGATATTCTGCTTGGGGCTTATTTTGAGGAATCACATCAATAGCAAATCACATTAACAGATACTGCCAAGCATGGCAGTATTACAGCTTGTCTTAAGGTAAATGTTGGATCTGTATGTGAGGTTTAGAAATAGCCTGGCATGATAGAAGGAAAGTTTGAGTCAGAGAGTTTATGTTTTAGCAGTCAGGGAAGATAGCATTTCTCAACTGCTTCTCCCCTCCTAAATAACTGTGTCTCTCATAGTAATTGCTCCAATTCTGTTCTGTGAACTGTGACTATGTAGTTAATGAAAGCTGAGATGGGAGCTAGAGAATGAAGTACAGTTTTGAACACCCATAATAAGGTAGAATTAAATAGTGGGACCAGAAAGCGATATCCCTGCTCACAATGAGTAGCATCCTCTTTCTGTGCTAGCCTCATTAGAGAAAAATGGACTACAGAGACTCAAGTTCCATTTAATATAAATTAATCTATCAACAGTCTGGTCTGGGATTAAAAGCGGAATTAAGTTTTAATGGAGCATAAACACTTTAAGGATTTTCCGTTTTTTCAAATTTGTTCCTTTCCTGAAAAAAAGGAGATAAGTGCTTAATGCAAATGTGGGCCTGGGTAGCACATACTGAGAGTGAGAGGAAGATTATTTAGGTGAGAGAATGAATTTTCAAATAGAAGGAGAGGAGATGGATGACAAAAGAAGTTAAACAAATAGCACATAATTAATTCTCACAATTTTACCTAATGCTTTGTGACATGGCTGTCACTAACATTGTCAGAAACTACAAGTGAAATGGGATTCAAAAAATTTCCAGGCAGCAGTAATCTCACTGTGTTGGAGGAATATTTTTTTAAGATGCCCGTCTTTGGCTATATACAGCTCAAATATACATGAAAGAAGAGCTTTAAAAGCTTAAGTTGTTCTGTAGTGACTTTCATCTTAGATCGCTGCTTTCATTCCAGCTAGCCATATACAACCCATATGATTTTTTATATTGTGTTTATTTTTATGTGACTGCCCTCCAGGGCACTGTCTACAATTATAAAAAGTCCATTGATGCATTTGATATATCAGTTTTATCGATTCATTTATAGATACGCCATTGGGACGTTTTTCCCCTATTTGAAAGCATTTGTTTTCCCTGCTAATGCACCTGAGACTGTCAGTGTCTACGGAGCGGAGATTGGCTTATGACTTGTTATTTAGGATTTCCCCCCAACCCCACTATATTTAGGTAATGCTCAGCTGGGAAGAAGCTGCTCAAATCCAGGAGGTTGAGAGGGGGTGTGAGCAGAGCTGATGTGCAGTAAGGAGTAGAAAATAGCAAAAAGCAGAAAGAAAGG
Organism: Pyrgilauda ruficollis; assembly: GCF_017590135.1. Taxonomy (NCBI): domain Eukaryota; kingdom Metazoa; phylum Chordata; class Aves; order Passeriformes; family Passeridae; genus Pyrgilauda; species Pyrgilauda ruficollis. The sequence goes on from NW_024525601.1 coordinate 5,274,935, forward strand.
ATCAGACCTTGGTAGAGGGCCAGAAAGGAGGAAAAGGAGAAAACTGAGGCTTGAGTTTTCTCCCAGAAGAATGGTTAAGGAACTTCAGTGATGGACCTTTCCCATCTTAGCATTAAGTAGGCGAGACAAGGAGCAGGGAGTGCAGAGGAGTGGAGGGAGCTGCACAGGGATTCATGGCCGCAAACCCAGAGCAGGGCAAAGGCGCTAAACATGGTGTTGTAAATCCAGCAGCAGGCAGATATTTAGAAGATCTTGTCAATGGAAACAATGCATATGAAGATCCAGTCAGAAATGGACTTTGGATCATAATTGCACAGGCTTTACAAGTTTTTCCAGCTGGACTTTTACCGAGGATCAACTAGTTACCATGACTGCAAATGCAGTTAGATATCTTCACACTGGACCTGGAGACTCTGTTAAATTTTTAAGCAAATAGTATACTATTATCAACCCCAGCTGGCCATGTTGGGTCCCTAGCTGGCTGTGTTGGCTGTGTCTTGTTAGTGGTTTACTGGAAAAAATATTTTTGTAGAGAAGGTATGGCTTCTTTGGCATAAGCTAAAAGAATAATAGAATTAGGCTCTGGGCCCAGACTTGCTGAATGTCTGAAACTATTGGCTGTCTGATAAATCAAGACTGTCCAGTACCTAGACATGCAATGGCCTGGGCTGTTCAGTAGATGTGTTTCAGAAAGCAGTGTAAGAATTTGGTATTTGAGTAAATATGAAATGCTATTAGCCTAGGCTTTCATTATTCTGTTTTGTTTGTAGAAGCCAATAAGTAGACCATGGATTGTGGGATTGAAGTAAGGTATAACATTTATAGAAAAAGGTTTTTTTGCAGATCCTTCATCATCTAGTGCTAATTATAAGATGGAGGAAACTCAAATGTGTTTGCAAGTGGTGGCAACTGGCTTCATGTGCTAAATGAAAATATGTATCACCAGACACCTTGGATTTGTGATTAGAAAATATCTTGGCCACATCCTCACCTGCTGTTGGCTGAAGCACTTGAATCTAGAGTTGTATTACAGAATTCAGATTTTTTTGGACACAACTTACATGAGTGAGTTACACAACTACTAGGAGTGAGTTAATGTGATTTAGTCTCATGGGAAATAACTGAGTTTTGTTTCTCTTCTTAACCTTGCTAATACAAATCACTATGGAAAAACTTGTATTGCAGATCTTAATTATACTTTCCTATGTTCTGGCTTAAATTACCTGTACAAAGGTCTCCAGTTCACTTGCTTTAAACCTTGCTCATAAAAGGCTGTCATAAATTCTCACAGACTTGCAAAGCAGAACTCTTCATCCAACAGATTAGTATCTGGAAGAGACAGCATAGTTAGGGGTGAATATTCTGGTAGAATGTGTTATTTTCAGGATGTTCAGCATCTTCCTTTAACAGATAAATAAATATTCAGTAAACTGCAAATGTTAGCAGGCACGTCTGACTGGAGGATGGGTGGTCAGCTACAGAAGAGTATGCAACAAATAAGCGCTTGCATGATAAGACTGTTTCCTCTCTCTGCTTTTCCCTCCAGTGTCAGGGACATATGACTGTCACAGATATTGGCAGTGACACTGATGGCTTAAAGGGCAGTTTCTAACTTTTGAGGTCAACATCAGTGTCTAAAATTCTATATCTGTTCTAATCTTTGTCCTAATGCTTTCCTTTTACCAAGTTTGCAATAAGCTGCAGAGTTTTACTGGGGGTTACTCTGAGGAAACTGCACAGGGGTGCCAAATCCCCAGTGGTTTCAGGGAGGGGACAAAAAGAAGAATCAAAACTCCTGACCAGGTCAAGACCGTTCAGGGAGCCAGGCTGTGGCCATTCAAAAATCACTAAAGGAATAATGAAAGGACCCTTTCCATAGACAGCAAGTGGGACAATTCTCACTAGGAGCCCTTTGAGGAAGGAAGAAAGATGCACCAAATGAAACCATCCTCTGATGAGACACTAACAGCATTATACTGGTTACAGCAGTAAAAAAGATTAAACTGAAACTTTGTCTAGATTCTGGGCCAGTTTCAGGGGTCATAAAAAGCAACTGAGCAAATAGCTAAATTGGAAGCCAAAGAGAACTTTTTAGCTAGACTTGCACCAAATTTTCAATAACCATAATCATTAAACAGAAATCCCTCCTGGTTTAGGAAAATGGGAGACTTTATTCTTCATAAAGATGAAAGTCAGGCAAGAATTGTTTGATATTCGATGTTTTTCAGTGACAAATCAATGCTGAGAGTTGCAAAATGTCTGACTATATTTCTTGGGGAAACTACAGAAGTGTGCAACTTCTAGCTGCTGTGGGATGTCAGAAGGAAGATTTATCCAAATTGCTGGTGACTATTCTTAGTCCATGTATTCTTGGTAAAAACTGATTTGCAACTGTCTCCTGGGTACCACTTACCTAATAACTGAAATTTAAGCTGCAGGAGGATAGAAGTGATGAAAGCTTTCCCATATTCTCCTTTCCAAGGGATATTAAGGGATGGAGGTAGGCACCATATGTACTGGTGGGCTCTAATCTGCTGGAGCTGCCCCACTCTTGCTGTGTGTGACAACCAAATACAACTTACTGCAGAGCACATTGCTAATATCTGCCAGGTGACTTGATTTTTTTTTTTTCCTGTCTCTCCCCTTAAGAACTTAGAGAAAAATTTTATTCTGTGGACAACCATGATGCTTGTTGCTATTGAAGGGGGAAGACAAATTTTTCCTTGTTGGGGCTGGGGTGTAAGTATGTGGACCTGGGGTCAAGTTGGCAACAGTACTGAAAGTCCTGTGACTTTTTTTCTAAAGATTGTGGTAAGCATTGAGCTTAATTGGATGTTTTAAAAAATGTTGGGCAAAAGCATGTTATAGTCAAGCTGTGAAGAGCTGTCAATGCTTGAAGGGTAGGAAATCAGGTTTATCAACACCTGGTCTTAAATTTTGAATAAGAGTGCATCAGCTTCCCAAAGAGGGAGTTTACCTAGCATGGCAAATTTCTTCCCCACCCCACACTATTTGTTCATGTCAGGGGTCTTTTTGTGGGGTTCTTGGCAAGGACAATGTCCCAGGACGTTTGGTATGAGGCTGCTGAGACTGGAATAGTGCCACAAGCTGGCTTGCACTAGGCTTCATCTTGCTGTGGAAAGCCAGTGGTCCAGCAGCAGTAGGGCCTAGAGCTACAGAAAATGAGGCAGATGTAAACCTGGACATTGAGGAAATAAGATAATGCAGTGTAAAAGATGCTTAAATTAGAAGTATCATCTAACATTTGTTGGTTTAAATAAGCCAGCTTCTCTTTTATAGCTGTTTTATAACCAGATTTCTGTTACCATTGACTCAAGTGTTTCCCTGTGCCTAGTCAGCCCTTGATGAAATGAATTGTGTGTCATTTGTGTCCCCTGATAGCTCCATGAGCTTCCCCAAACACTGCTGTTGCTTGGGGATGTGCCGAGGTATACAGCTGGAAAAGAAAGTGGACTCTTGGACTGACTGCTCTCTATGTCTTATGAAAGCAGAACCTGGGCTTGACAGTGGCCCTTCTCCAAAGCAGCAAGAAAAAAATCCACAGCTCTAAAGGATAAAAATATCTTTAGTTCCCCAGTAGCTCCAGGAGAACAGTTGCTTCACATCATGTTAATCTGTTACATACTCACTCATTTTCCCAAGAGTCTTGAATAGATTTTTTTTTTTTAACTGTTTTGGAGAGCAGTGTGAGGCAGGTAAATTTTTGTGGGCTTTTTTATTTTAAAGTTATGTAAATGTATGCTTTGGGAAGACTTGTATGAAATGTTATTTATATACTTGGGAGACTGTTTGATGAGGTGTTATTGTCATTTGCTCTGTGATTCTAGACACTCTGAAAAGACCTTAATGTCACATGTTAAGCACAAATAGAGATGCAGCAGAACAGGGGAGTGATTCATAAGAATAGCATTGTGCTTTCCTGCTGCTGCTGCTCTGTTCATAATTTGTAGGAAAGCTATAGTGAAAAGCAAACCTGCAGCTTAAAAAGGCTTTTCAGGTCTTAAATTACAAAAACCTCTCTGTTGGCTTGGCTGACTGCTTCTGAGCTTTAAGCTGTCCAGTTTCCCTCAGATGACCTAACTTGTGGTACTTTCATTAGCACAGTACAGTTTGGCCCCTGGAAAAGAAACTTGCAGGCAGAGAGCAAGTGTGACTGTTCACAATGCTCACGACTCCCAAAATTGCAGGAAAGTTGGTGAAACACCATATGCAGCTTGTGTGAGAAGTAGAATTATGCTGGAGTCTGTCTGCTTAAAAAAAAAAAAAAACCAAAAAAAACCCCCACCAAACCAACATACCCTTCAGTTAGAGACTACAGAACCCAATCCAGCCTTCAGCCAACTGGTTTTCTTGGCAGGGGAAGGCGCCACATGGAAGTTCCTGTGTGTGTCCACACAATGACACAGATTGGGTGAGCCTTTTCTGCTCCCCAAACACGCATTCCTGAAGCAAATGTAGATCTCTCTGCAGGGTTATGGAGACTGCAAGCTCCTGTCTGACAGCACAATCCAGAGCTCAGGAGAAAGGAAAGGTGGTATTTTCTGCTGCTTCCAAAGTGTCTGAAACTGTCCACTGCACAGTTTTTGGAGGATGAAATATATTGTGTTATCTATATTTTCAGATGTTGTGGTCACAAGAGACTAATCAGTTGACTCACTTCTGGTCATTTACTGTTTGGGGTTTTCTTTACATGATGGATTTCAATAGGTTATTTCCTACATTGGATTGTGTTATCTCTTTAAATATTTAATCTTTAAAGACTCCAGTCTCTGCTGAGTCTACCACCTACCAGATAAGCTCTTTCAATATCTAATTATCCTCACAGCTAAGAAAAGGCATCTTATTTCAAGGTTGAATTTGTAGAGTTGTTTTTCTTTTGTTTTGTTTTTTTAATGATTTAGCTCTTCTTTCAGATTATATTTTTTTCTGTAAATCCTTGCTGCTACATTAAAAATAACATGAACAAATCTGAAATATATAGGTATATTTATAACCTTTGTATTTAATTTTCAAAATTGTGTTGCTTAGTAGAACAGGTTTTATTAAAAGAACAGCACAACTGGGAGGGAGGGATTACTAAGGTCTAATTAGTAAGCTTGTTCTCACTGATTAAACCCAGAACATTTGGATTAGCAAATTTTCACCACTTTGTATTGCTTTAATTTCTCCTTGCACATGTTTATCTACAGTGTCTTTATCAGTTCCCGACCAGGTCTTCCAAATCCTTGACTTTGACAACCTGTGTCATATTTTGATTCAAATGTGTATCTCAACACTCTTTGGAATGAACAGTTTGGCTGCAAGCCCTTTAAATGTGACATGAACTTCTGCCCTTGGAGGATTCAGAACAGCCGTACTGGGTCAGACCAGAGGTTCATCTTGTCCAACAGCCTCTTTCCAGGAATGTCTGAAACAGATGCTTCTGGGATGGCAATTTAAAATGAGAAAAAAAAAAAAAACAAACCAAACCAATCTCCCTCTTGGCTGTTCCCCAAACTACCAATGCAAGTCAGTGTAGATGCCAAAGCAGGAAGGCCTTTAGAAAAATAGAATTTGGAAGTAATTTTTGCTTCTAGGTCAGGCATGAGGTTATTTCATGGATGGACACATCCAGAACCACACAATACTATTTAGTGTGAAGTAATGTGCATGATGATCAGTTTAGGCTTTGTGAAACTTCAGTGTGTGAACTTAAAAAGCTCTATAACAAAGTATGTGAAAAATGTTGTTTTAAGGTTTTTTCTTTTACGGCCAAGTAAGGCTAAAATAAGCACATAAACAAATTCCCTTTCCATTTAAAGGAGAAAAATACAAGGGAAAAATAGAATACTTAGTAGTGGTAGAAGGTAAGAGAAGAAAAGGAGGAATAAAATGGAATGTTTAAGTGTTACCCTTGCATGCTTTATTGACTTCATTTGATTTCTAAATGGAGGAAGATGATGCAAATTCTTGGCTACTGATTCTATGTGTAACTGTAGCTGCAGACATTTTTAGACATTACAGCCATTTTGCTTTGAGCCTACCAACATAAAATACAAGTTATTTCTCCAGCACATATCTCTGTGCAACCCCTTTCTTATATTTAGGATAACCAAGTTTCTCTCTTTGTAACATGAACTGGACTTGCCACTCCACAGTATGGAGACAGTATGAAAGAAAATCATAATTTTGTAGGAGAAAAAAATCTGCAGTTTTTTGCAAGATTCCTGCCACTACTGAAGAGCTGTGCATATAAATTTATGCTTGTATCCCAGGGCAATTTGGTTTCAAATGGGTCTACCACAGACATGCAGGTGTCAGGACTATTGAAAAAAGGGAAGGAGTAAGCTGTGAAAAGGGGGGAGGAGAAATAAAATGCAAATTGTCTGCACTCTCTGTCTCTGCTCCAGAGAACTGAATGGACACAGACAAAACCACAAAATGAATGATGACTAAGCACAAAATTATTTGCAGTGCTCGGAATAAAGTCTGGAATCATCAGACTTTTAAAATTGTTTTTGTTTTGCTCTCGATTATGTAGGTCTGAGCCACAAACAAGAACTTTGTTCCTTACAGCCAAAGCTTGACTTGAAAGTATTTTATTTTCTCTGCTCTGATGATGGAGGGCATAAAAGTCATGTAGCTGAGAGCCAGATGCCGCCACTAGTAGGGGTCTGAAATGAGAATAGGAACAGCTTTTGCTGAGCAGAAGCCATAATGCCATACTGCAGCAGAACATAGTTTAGCTTCAGCAAACCCATATTTATAGAAACCATCAGCACACAGCTATGGTCACACGTCTAAAGGTTGCCTTTCACCCCCTTGTAAATATTTTTCAAACAAGACAGAAGGGTGGGAGATAGGAGAAAGCTCAGATGATGTTTAAATTTCTACAGTACTGGAATTTCAGTACCTGCTGCAGAGCAGCTAGCCTTTACCTCCTAATCTGAAATACCAAAACTCACTCTTCTGAAGCTCTTGCCAGTTTTCACACCCCCTTCCCACCCCCACAGCCTCACCACTACTGTCAGCATTTGCTATGCCATTTTGCTTCATTGCTCACTTGCTAAATATAAGTATGAGTTTTTTTCTTTCTCCTGAGAGCTCTGCTGTGCCATAAGCACTGAATTTTGACAGCTTCTCCACCTCAAACCACTGAAAGATGTGGGTTGCCTATAGAGGGGCACAAGTCCATCTTGGGTGAATTCTTGTCTCCTGCACCCAAGAAAGCTTTTCAGTCTGCCTGTTCGTGGTGTCATCTGGCAGTGACGACCCTGCAAATCTGAAAAGATCCAATCTTCTTCAGCTGCTGAGGAAAGTTTATAATCCAGCCTTGTGTATTCTTGTTCATTATTGATCAGTTTGCTTTTGAGGCAAACCTAAAGTCCACTTAGTCTCTCAGTTTTGCTGGACAAACAGGTAGTTTCATGTACATCTCCTACCCAAAACTGGAGCAGTCAGTGCTGTTGTTGCTCTTTCTGTCCATCTCCTCTATGGGGGCAGGACATCTGGACCTGAGCTCCTTCTGTTCCAGGATCGACAGCTCTCAGCTTTGAGGTATTGCCCCAGTAACTAGGCTGGAGACCTGCTTGTGCACCCCAAAGGAAGATGAGCTACCAGCTTGAGAAAACATCCCCTGAGTAATCAGTGGGACTATGACACGGAGGAGGATGGAGCTGCTGTGAAGGTGACACGGTGGAGTACTGTTACCTTTCAAGGTCAGTTTATATTTCATGGTCACATATGAAAAAGGAATTCACTGGGAGCAGGAACTTCAGCAGATCTCTGGTTTAGTCTTCTCCAAGCAAAGCGATTAGATTACTATGGGATTTCTGGTCTTGAAAACCATAAGACATATCCTGCACTGCCTCCCTTGTCAATCTAGGTCAGTGCACAGCTGTTTTCAGGGTGCAAAAGTCTCTCTTTGAATCCAGTCTGTGCGTCTTCTCACTTCCTATACCCAGTGTCCTCCCACTGTGCATTCAGCAGTGCAGTGAGAATGCCTCCATTAATTGGGCAATCCCAAAGGTACTGAGGGTCTCCTGTTAGATGCCCCTGAGCTGTCTTGTCTTCAGGTTTAACATGCCTTGGTCCTTCAACCTCTCCTCAGAGGGCAGGTGCTCAAACCCTGGCCAACCTAGTGGTACTTTGCTGAACCCATATGTTGGGGGACCCAAAATCTGTACACACTATTCCAAATGCAATACAAAAAAAAGCTTGTCTGAAAGGGGTCATCCCATCTCTTGATCTGCTGACTGTGCTTCTGATACCAGCAGCCCAAGGTTTCTGTATAACCTTCTGTGCTGCCAGGACATGCTGCTGGCTCACATTTAGATGCTTGTCCCTCACGGCCTCTGAGGCCTTTCAGAAGATGAACTCCACAGGCTTGCTGAATGACTCTGGAGCTCTCTTCAAAAGCCCTTATGTCTTCATTGCCCATATAGAGAATTGACTGACTTTTTCTCTGAAGGAAACTTTATAGATCTGGCCGTGTTTACCCTACCAGTCTTTGTTCAAGAACAGTGCTGGGTCATCTAGAGATGTTAATTCAGTGAAATAAGTGTTGCCTGGATGGCTGTTAACTATGCAGCTCCTTGTTAGCATTTTCAGAGGCACCTGAAGATTTAGCGGGAAAGAAAACATTTATTCCAAATTACATTGATTTGTAGTACAAACAGAATGTATGTAGGTATTCCAGTATAAATAGGTGCAAGGGAAAACATCAGAACATGCACGCACATAAAGATTTGCTTGCTTACCACTGCTCCTGATAATAGCAGCTGCTGGTGTGGTTACATGGTTACACTCATTCCTGCTTATGTACAGGAATGAGTGTAACCATGCACCTTCCTTCTTTCACCCTTGTCCATGGCTTGTACCCAGCAATAAATGATTGGGGCAGCACCACTCCTCTTGTATCTGACTGTAGCGCATGTTCTCTCTTCTGTTCTCCATTGCCTTTCAATGTCATCTCCTTTTTCTTATTTCTCTATCCCTTTTTTAGCTGTTTCTAGATGTGCCTTTTTCTTAAGATGAGCTGCATCTCTCAGATAAATATGCCATACTCCCATACCGTAGAGAGACAGATCATCTTTTCAATCTCTATTTGCAGTTCTGAAATGCTGAGATTGTAGGTTATTGCCAAATTGTCAGGACAGATCAACAGCGAGGGCTTATCCAAAGGTTACTGTTGGCAATTCAGGCTATTTCTGGAGAGTGGATCCAAAAGTAGTCTGCAAAATAGTTGTTTGCCAGCAAATGCAGAAGCCTGGTCCTGTAGCTCTGAGAATGACCTTACTGGCCTCAGTGGGACTGTTGTGTGACAGGGATTGCAGGATCAGATCCTCCAGTATGTATGATAAATGATGCATGTCCATGGGGAAATTGATTTGTTTAGCCATTCATGAATGCATGCATTTTGAAAAAGCAAAATTTTGCTTACAGTTTCCAAAGTAAAAGAGCAAATTTCCTGTCTACTTCTAAAAATGTAACTTTGTCTTAATGTCAAGATGACAATCTGAAACAACTCATATAATAGGATCTAATTTACGGTGCAGAATCATTATCTTCCATCATCACAGTTAGCTACAAATAATGAAGTAAAGCTGTATGGCACTGAAACAGAGGGAAATGTTCACATTAGCACAAAAAGAAAATTGGTGAGACCACATTCACGGTTAGTGGTCTGTTTGTTTTCCCTCTGTCTGCATGAAGCAGGATGGGCTACAGTAGTAACGAAATACAGGTTACTCTTCTTTCTCTGCTCAGTTTAACACAAGTTTCTCTTCTTTCTCTGCTCAGCTTCAGAAGGCAGGAGACAGGTCTGCTTTGGTTCTCTCATAGCCAAATACTGCAGAGCCAGGACAGGAGGTCACTGCATTCTGTAGCCTGCAAAAGATGTGCAAAGCACAGCAAGGCGGGGACTAACTGGCCTTGATTTAAGCTATCTGTAAACAACTGTGTGGGAAATCTGAGTGTCTTCCTACTGCATGCTTCTGTAAACAAGGTAAAAAGCTGTAAAATCTGCATTAGGATTACAGTGTAAGTGGCATGCAGCTAACTGCAGAGTGATTTGGCCTTCAGGCTAGGAGAAGTTACCCAGCTGTCATGGTTTAACCCCAGCTGTCCATCAAGTACCACACAACTCTTTGCTCACTGCCTCCCTTCCCAGTGAAGAGGAGAATCAGAAACTAAAGAAAATCCTTCTAGGTTGAAATAAACTTAATAATGGGGAAAAAAAAAAAAAAAAAAAAAAAAAAAAAAAAAAAAAAACCAAAACAGAGCAAAAACAAACTATGATAGAAAGAGAGGAATAAAACCTAAGAAGAATAAGTGATGCACAATACAACTTATCACCCACTGACAAATGCCCAACCTGTCCCTGGGCAGCCCTCTGTGGCTCCAAGTCAATTTTCCCCAGTTCATGGAGTGAGAATGGCATTCCATGGTATGGAATATCCCTTTGCCAGTTCAGGTCACCTGCTCTGGCTGTTCTCCCTCCCAGTGTTGTGGCAAAGACTGGGAAACAGAAAATACCTTCATTCAGAGGAAGCACTACCTAGCAACAACTAAAACACCAGTGTGTTTTCAGCATTATTCACATACAAAATCCATAGCATAGCACTGTACAAGATACATAGAAGAAAATTTCTTCTATTTCAGCTGAAACAAAAACACCGACTTGTCAGCATTGTCCTTCATATGGATGAAAACCCAGTACCTGAGCCAAGGGTTCTGAAATAACCAAGTGTGAGCTACTGCAGCTGTGTGCTCTGTGGGATGCAGCTGGAGTCTGTCTGTGCCTCCAAATCAGTGTGGGCTACCTACCTGCCACCTTCAGAATCTGGCCTGGTTGTTGCCCTTCCCTTATAGCAGAGGCTGCTTCAGCCTATGAGAATACACTGTTCCACTAGTAGAAACAAGTTCTGGATGGCTGAAGATCAGAACACAGACATCCACTAGAAAGAAAAGGTCAGTTTGAAAAGGAAGGGTTAAACCCTTTCTTGTTCATCCTAAAAACCTAGAGCACAAACTGAAAATGTTTTGGGCTGAGCACCCAAACATCTGCATGTAAATATAGCCGGAATATGTTGCCTAGTCCAAAAGATCTACAAAACTCTCTTCAGCTGTCTTATCACACATACCTTATATCCATGTAATTTGCTGCAAATCCTAATCTGTCACAGGAACAAAGCCAGGAGAGGGATGAAGAAAGTGCCAAAGTCCTACTCCTCACAGATACAGACCGTTAGTGGTGTGTGGGAAAAGTGTACCTCAAGTATGAGTAAGCGAGATGTGCCTCACTCTGTCTCAAAGTCATGAACACTGCCAATATATACTGTTGTCCTGATGGACCTTGGCTTTGTCAGCATTGAGGGCTTCTGAAGGGCAGGAATCCCTGCCCTTCAAAGATGGCTAACACACCTCAAGGGAATAAACATACTTTTGTGGTCCCCAGGGATGAGCAGTCTGGCCCAGTCGCAGAACACAGACCTGCAAAGAGGTCAAGTCAGCTCTCCTTCCTTCTCTTGGACATCATGAACAAAAGACAGGCTTAAGGTTTTTTGTGAGGGAAGACAAATTGCCTCAGACATGAATTTCTCAAATGTTATTTGGAAGTTTAAGTCCTTTTGCTTATTGAATTTCTCCCAAAGCATGCACAGAGATGCTAGGGTTTATTAACATAGCTTATGAAAGATGCAGCACTAATTACTTAGTTCCACATGATGTGTTAGGAGATATGGGATTAATAAATGTAGTTTGTTATTAAAAAATAAAAAAATTGTTGAGGAGGCAAGATATGCACTGCAATATGCTTGCTTATCAAGCCCTTGGTCTTTCAATCTTTAAAGCGTATCAGCATTTCCAGATGAATAAACTGTTTGTGAAGTATTTGTTGTGCCCTGCTTGAGATGGATGACAGAAAATACAACTGTCAAATATTCAACTTTCTCAAAGTTTAAACAAAAACCCAAATAAATCCAGATGTTTAAGCACATGTACAAGTTGTTAGGTTAGTCTTGCATAAATAGTTTTTCTTAGCGCGCTGTCCCAAGGTGTAAAGGCACCTCCTAAATAAATTGAGTTAGACTATATACTCTTTATTGTACACAAAAAATGAGTTCCAAAAATCCTTTTTTTTTGTGGCCATCTTTGCTCAGTGTTTGGTAACTCCTGAGTATTGTGTGCTGATGGGTTTGGGTGGGTTTTGTGTTTTAGCTTGGTTTAGGTTTGGTTGCCAGGTTTTGATTTGGAGTTGTTTTATTGTTTGGTGGATTTGGGGTTGTTATTCTTCAAGTAAGTAAAAATTTGGAGGTTTACAAAGGACTCACAATTCAAGTAATGAGATGGTTTTAGCAAGTCTCTTGCTTTGAGCTAGTTGTGTAATGAAGGGTTAATGTTTTCTAAACAGATTCCTGAATATATTTTGAAGATGGATGTTAGATTCTCTCATTATGTACACCTGTGCTATGTACTTCTCTGATAGATGGGGCTTATATATTTGGACAGTTTTCTACCATTAATTTCTAATTAGATACTTGTCAACAGTGTGAATTGGTATTGCTTTTGTTCAGCAACCCTGTGATTGCTCTGTCCACCCTAATTAATGAACAGCTTCCTTATAAGTAGATTAATAGAGGTAGTTCCATTACCTAAAGTTATTTCGGTCACTGTGTTATAGTACACTTCATTAGAGAATTGTAAAATGAAGCAGCATTTCAACTAGCTGCGACTGAGTACCTGATTCTTTTTGTTCTGTCAGCTATTCTTTTAACTGTTTTTCTTTGTGGATCTTTTTGAGAAAGTCCTGGCTTCTGCCCACTGTTCTTGTGCACAGCCCAGCTTTGTGTAAAATGTCAATGTGCTTAAGGGCAGCAAACCTCTTGCTGTATTGCTAGAGAAAACTGTAATGGAAAGTTCTCCACATTCTGCTTATGCAAAGATAGAGGTTTATCTATTTTAAAAAAAAAGTCAGTGACAGATCCTGTGAGGTGTCCTGTGTCTGTTAGAACTTGTTACACTTGCTCAGACCAAATGCTGAATGACTGTGTAAAAGGGTAAGACCATGATATAAACTGGAAGACTGTAAGCAGCATTCACACAAGAAAATCAGAAATCGTGGTAGACAACTTGCCTCATTCTGTGTGTATTGGCCTAGTACTGCAATAACACTCATGGGGAGCCAGGAGTGTTGTGTTCTTTTGCCCTACAGTACAAGAGAGACATAGGATAGGATGCCGTTCAAGAAATAGGCCCATGGGAATCTCATGTCTCATAAGATGACCCAATGCAAGGAAAAGCCATGATATCAACACAGGCTGGAGGATGAAGAGATTGAGAGCAGCCCTACCAAGGAGGACTTGAGGGTGCTGGTGGATGACTGACTGGACATGACCCAGCCATGTGCATTCACTGCCCCGAAAGCCAAATGTGTCCTGGGCTGTAAAAGCAGCGTGGCCAGCAGAGTGAGGGATTTTGCTCCATTATTCTGCTCTGGTGTAGCTCCACCTGGAATACTGCATCCAGCTGTGGGGTGCCCAGCACAGAAAGGACATTGACCTGTTGAGATGAGTCCAGAGGAGGGCCGCCAAGGTGATTAGAGGGATGATGCTCCTCTCCTATGAGGAAAGACTGAGAGAATTGAGAGTGTTCAGCCTGGAAAAGAGAAGGCTTTGGGGTGAACTTATTGTGTCCTTCTCCTATGTAAAGGGGGACCCACAAGATAGATAAAGACTTTTTACAAGGGCATGTAGTAACATGTAGGACAAGGGACAATGGCTTTAAACTGGAAGAGAGTAGGTTTAGGTTAGATATTGAGAAGAAATTCTTTACTATGAGGGTGGTAATGCACTGGAACAGGTTGCCCAAAGATGTAGTTGGTGCCTCATCCTAGGAAGTGTACATGGCCAGGCTGGGTAGGGCTTTGAGCAACCAAGGGGAAGGTGTCCCTGGCCATGGCAAGGGGTTGGGAACTAGGTGGTTTTTAAGGTGGCTTCCAATTCAAACCATTTTTTGATACTGGAGAGAGTTCAGACATTCAAAGTCCACCTGGATGTGTTCCTATGTCAGCAGCCCTGGGTGACTCTGCCTTGGCAGGGGGGTTGGACAAGATGATCTCCAGAGGTCTCTTCCAACCCTAACTATTCTCTGTGATAAGGTAAGCATCCACATTCATAAAGTGTCTGTTCTTGTTCTGAATCAGTGTGTGCTCAAGCTCCCTGAAAATTTTTGGCACTTTGGGTCAAATAATACACGGCAGGGTGAAGCGAATGAAAACGTTTCTATCTTTTGTTCTTTATGTTGTATCTATGACTAACGAAAAGTTTAGAGAGCACACCCACAGGTGGAGGACAGACAGGAAAAAGAAAAGTTCTCTGTTACTCCCCTGTGGAGAAATGTTACTGGTTCTCTCCTGAAAAATTCAGTCTAGGGATTGAGCCAGCTGGCTCTGGACTAGGAGGACATGTTTGGTTTCCCATCCCACCCACTTTTCTGTCTCTGTTCCTCTTAGGGAGGCATCAAACCACTCCAGTGTAGGAGTAGTGGATATCTTTAAAAATGGGGCAGAGTGAAAAGTGGCCACTGACCCCCTCAAAACTTTGTTTCTGATTTTTATTTTTTCTGAAAATGCTCATAACCATAATTTAGATCAACACTGAATTTCGAGAGAAGGTTAGACACATGCTCCTTCTGGAAATGTCAGGGTAATACCTGAGCCACATTAGTTCCTTGAAATATGAACACAGAGAATATCATGGTGGTCTTGGACTCTATGCCTCTGGAAAGATGTAAAAAACCGCAAACATGAAGAGAAACAAGCAGGTTTGTGGTGGCATAGAAGATTTTTTTTTTCTCTTCTCTAAATGAGTCTTATAGGCTGTTTTGTAGTTTAAAGAAGTGCATGTGTTTCACATTTCAATGGCATCACTGAGTGGAATATGGTAATTTGAAAGGACCTGCAAAATTCTGCTCTGAAGTGAACACACAGAAACTTTAGATGATATTTCAAGCAAAGCTAGAAAAAGGTCACAACAAGAATTAGTGTCACTATATTCTAGGATAATGTCTTTTCAATAGTAAGGTAGCCAAGAAGAATATAAAACATAAAACATTAATATATGGCATGCAAGATTTTACTTTTCAAAATGTATTGTGCTATAACAATTAAACAGTTATCAGAGTAGCCATGCAGCAAGGGAACATGTAGGCTGACAATGCTGTTCATACAAACTAGAAGTTTAAACAAGAGTATAGAATCATTGTAGCAATATTCCACTAAAAGTGGTTTGTTTGGGTTTTTTCAAATGAAATATCATGGCATAAAATTCAAAGAGAGGGGTGTTTATTACAATGCTGATGTTGTACACAACAGCACAAAAACTAGATCTGGTATAGAACTTGACCCAAGGCATGAAAATATAATTGGTTGGGAAGCTGCTGCACTAAAATATTTGAACCAGAGTGTCTTAGCTATTTTTTTTTTTTTTTCCCTCAAGGCTGTTTACATGAATTGCATGATTGGATGAATACAGCATGAATATCAATCCAAGGGAAGTGTTGGGCAAATTTTAAACACAAAACTATCTTTCTAGTAGTATGCAATCCAACTGTTACTCTAGTAGTCTAGGAAGATTGTTTTCTACTTGTTTATTTGTGTTTATATGTGTCAACATATACAGCTACTCCCCTTCCAAGGATTGAGCACAAGAAGACTAAAATATCAGTTAATTGATTTAATCTCTTTGGTTAGTAGCTTTGCTAATCATAAAACTTTTTGAGCAATATGAATCTACTTGGGGTAATCAGACTTAAGAGTGCACCTTGATTTCAATGTGTATTTCCACTTTGGAAAGCACAATTCAAGTACAGTCATACTTACATGAGAACTGAAAATAAAACAATTCAACAATTGCCATGCGGAGATCAAAGACACAGGAGGGCAAGGGCAGATATATCATGTCTGAAGAGGGAGGTGGATCATTTCTTCTGGATAAAATGGGAAGAGTGGGAGAGATGGCAGCTACATTAGGAGCCAGCCCTTCAGGTGCCAAACAACCTGATCCCTCTCATGCTAGTGACCCCTCTCACCACAGGAATGAGCACCTTGGTGTCTTATTTTACTGTCTTTTTTTCTGTCTCTCTAAGTGAAGTGTTTAAAACTGGAGACTCAGTGATGGCTGTCATCAGTGTGAAGTAGAACAGACCATTTGCCATAAATGCAGCTGTCATAAATGCAGCACATGTACCAAATTTCATGTGCATTAAATGGTGGTTTTGGTGAGAAGGACTCCTACTTATTTTTTTCCACTTGAAACTCCAGTCCTTGGAGGCTGTGGTCCTTGTTTTGCAGTTAGGTGTTCAATTTAGCAATAGAAAAATCAATCACTTCATTCTTTATTGTCTTTCATATTCTTGCACCACTTGTCCAATTTATCATAGTTGTGATGGCTTTGTCCTCCAGAGTATTTTGCTACTTCTTCATCTTGGTGTCATCTATGTACCTCCTTTTTTCTATAATTTTTATATGAATGCTATATCTGTTCTTTCCTCAAAGTCATCAGGGGAGATGCAGAGGAGAGACAAACTCAGGCTGCATAGGTGCTTTGCACTGGAGGAATTTCTCCAAGCCTGGCAATAATCTTTGCTAATATATTTTGTTGCAAATGGTTGTCTATTTCATCCAAACTTGTGTATAGAGCCTCCCAAATATACTTTGTTCAAGCAGTACCATTTCTACTGCTTCCTCTCTGCCTTGGTTCTCATCTAATACTAATGGAGACTCTCAAGCCAGAGTGCTCTATTCAAGAAGTTCCTTGCACTTGCCCTTTCAACTGTGATATGTCTAGCTATCTTTTAAAGCTATCTAACTATTTAAAGCAGAGTTAAATGCAGCAATCCAAGCAAGGTATAACCTGACCTGTAACAAAAGTTTAATATCTTACCAGCAATTTACACCAGCACACGATTGTTCTTTGAGCTCAAAGTAGGATACAATCACTCCAAATAATGATAGGGAAATACACACTGAAGCAAAATTTTCTCTTGGTGGAATAATATGTCCTAGTCTTTCATTATTCTCTACAGGTCAAAAATGGCAAGTGGTTCTTAATATTATCCTAAAAAGTTACAGCAGTAGAACAAGGTTAATTGCTTTACAATTGCTGCTTTCTTTGCTTAGTCTCTGCTCAAGGTCCAATGCCATTAGCCTTACAATTTCAAAAAGCTTACTTGATAATTATTACAATCATTACAAGGTTGTGTTATCTGCTTTCTGCATGTATTTAAAATTATATCTAAAAATTTTAAGCAAGTCATGTACTATTTTTATGGCTGTGTAGGAATCTTTTCTTTTTTTGTTTCTTTTGTGCCTTATCACGCTGTGCTTGAGTGGAAGAGCAATCACTTCTCATGCACTGTTTATACAGATGCAGCAATGTCTGTCATGGTTTTAGCATAACTTCATGGCAATAAAACATCACTAATCAACAAACTGCAAGCTATGTAGCCAAGGTTTCTAGAAATAGTCAATTTTTTCTTGTTTCAAATCCGTTGTTCAGTTGACCTTGAGTCGGCCTCTGATCTCAGAGAACAGTAAATGTTTGTCTTCTCTCTGATGTTTTTTGAACACAAATGTGCCAATTGTTGCCCGAAATCTTATCTATGTTGGAATGATCATGCTAAACATAAGATGCTATTTGAAGTATGACAACATATTTTTGGCATGTCTGTAAGCTACAGCTTTTGGCACTATCAAACAGTAAGGGGGCCAAAGCACTACAGTTTGCAAGACTTTACACTTGGTAAAATAACAGTCTAAAATGTTCTGTGTTTTGAAATCACTAAACAGGAAAAGTGAGCTATAAAGATCTAGTGTCATTATGAAAATTTAATCTTGGAGCTTAATAGTTAAAGTGGGAGAAACAGTGAGGGAGAGAAGGACACAAGTCAGGGATGAAGAATTAAAGCTTTGGACTTTGTGAAACCTTCCATTTTCAGCTGATTTTCAGAATCATCCTCTGTGAGTACACCTACTACTGGGTTATCAAAAAACCCAGTACAAGCTTCTCCATGGCTGCAATAAAGGCCATTAAATTTAATATTTTATTTGTTGAGCAAGTTAGACTGTAAATAACTAAGTTTACGTTGGGCTTTTCTCAAGGAGAAGAAGACAAATCACATTTCATTAGGAACTTAGTAAAATTTGGGTTCTGTTGTATCTCTAGGGGGCAATACCCATTCTCTTGACTCTTGCTGATCTCTTCCTTGCTTCTGAAAAGATGGAGGAAGAGTTGCTTCAGGAGAAAGTGTCTATAGTTCTTGCAGCTGGGAACAAGTCTGGATGTTGAGGACAGTATTTGACATTTGGTATTTAAGAATTTGAATAGCCTGTTAGCTCAGACTGTGATATTGCATAGTGATTGTGCATTTAATGCAACATACAAATAGCCAACTATGATGCTATAATCAGCATGGCCCTGCAGTTTGTCAATATTGCACACAGTCACAAGCTACTTTACTCAGGATGGAATAAATATATCCCTTTTGGGCCAACATTTCTGTAAAAGAAAATTGAAACGGATGGGTACAAAACCTTCACTATGCATAAACTTAGATTGCACTGAAAACTTCTGAAACTTTTAGCATTTTCTTCTAAATACAAATTAAGAGGGATTGAAAAACTACCTGAAAGGGACAAGATGCAGAGTCAGTTTTAGAAGTAATTTAACCTCAGGAGGACTTCAGAAAACTGTTTACTAACATAAGGATAGCTTCACCCAGATCTAACCTGGCAGGAACATAAAACTGTACCACATTAGTAACACATCCTTACAGTCTTGTAATCTCCAGTCAGCTCTGAGAAGACCTCACAGATGTATATTGTTTGTTTGGGAGCTACTTCTCCAGGATGTTGATGGCTAACTTAAGAGATGAAATAACACAAAATCAGTAAGAAAGATCAGACAGCAAAAATGGCTTCAATTCCACTATTAAAAAGAGGAAAAAAAGAACATGCCTGTATGCCACGGAAATAACTATTTCCACTACATTGTGGTGGAGATAATGATGGGAATAATGTGGTCTGGATATGAAGGACTGAACAGCAGAACCTATGACTGGAATTGTATACAAACACTTTACTCTGGGATCTTGCACAAAATTGTCTTGCTGTTGATGCTTTCACCTATCATTTTGACACAAATGCTTTTTTCAACAGTACAAAATAAGATGTTTCAAGGTAGTCCCTGAGCAAGAGTTGCCACCACTGTTCTGGGTGTTGGATATGTTGAGGTGTACAGGTGTACATAACATATTATGTTATGGTCATTGAAAGTTTCTTTCTCTCTAGTTTCATTAATGGGTGGTAGACTTGAAAAGAAAATAAAGCACTTGTTACGGCTGCAGTTGCCATTCTCTTTTTCCTTTGAAATTAATAAATCAGGTGGAGCTGTGAGGTAGCAGACTTCCTGTTGGAGTACATCATGTCCCCCTGTTTGTAAATTACTTTCCCCTACAATGTCAAAGAGCACAATAAAATTGAGTTATTATGTTATGACTGAAGTAAAACACTCCATGGCTGAAGTGGGAGCTCTAGCTCTATGCAGAAATTTCTGGTGTGCACTATTGCATGCCTCTGAGGACACAACCAGTTGAATGTGAAGTATTACTGCTGAGGCTTGGCAGGACTTGTTTTAGCATCAGCTGCATAATATTCTCTGTTCAGCTTCCTTTTTCCAGTTGCCAGCAATGACTTCTTGTTTTCGTCTTTTGAACTGATATTTTTCTGTAATTCGGCCTTCCCTGTGGAGCCAGGTGTTTGATTTCAGATGTTTGAAAAAACAAAATTTCTACCCCTGAAGAGAGACTATTCCTCTGCTGTAAAAATAAATTCTGGTCTTCTATTTTTATTTGAAAATGGAAGTCTGGCAGGGAAATAATTTTGGAGCTATGCATGACCTCATTTTGAAAGGCATTGACTTTGATTTCTTGGCTCTGAAATACAAATCAGAAAATTTTAAAAAAGCATACAGAGGGCTTGGTGGGGGTTGTTGCTGATTGAAGAGAAAAGCACCATATTCATGTTAGAAGACATTTGCTGCTTGTGATCTTGCAACTGCATTAAAATGGCAAGCCATTTTGTGGAAAGCTATTAATGTTGTATTCAGCAGAGAAAACTGAAAAGTAGAGAAAGTTTCTGGAGAGAAGACCTTCTGAACTTCCTACTACATACATACTATGTTGATAAGATGCTACCTTTTAAAATGTCTGCGTAAGACTAAAAAAGCAGTGCTCTTATAGGTGCAAGATCAAGGATGCTCTAAGGCATTAAAGTGTTGAGGAAAGTGGCTGGAAGAGTCCCCAAGAAGACAGGAGAAGGATTTTTATTTTTTAAGGTTTAAGTTTTAGCGATGAAAGGACTTGTTCTTGGAGACCTTGGTTTAATTTAAAAATTGCTCATATTACAAATTAAAAAGGTGTCTCAATGGAAACATTTGTTGCAGGCAAATGCAACCCAGTGCTTTTGTGAAATCTGATTTCCTAAGTATATGGCAATGTCTTTGTTCTGAACCTTGGTGCTGTTGGAGAGGAGTTGATGCCCATCATAAATCCCAAATATTTTGTTTCTGTGATTGCCTTTTGCAGTGTGACATGGAACATCAATCCCAAATAAAAGCCTGGGACTAGGTTATGGACTTCAAAGCATCCAAAGCCACTTTTGTAGCAATTGAAGGAGGATCTGACTTGGAGTTGGCTTGGTTTAGGCCTTCATAGATACCTTGAGCCTCCAAAACTGGGAAGATTGGGTTTTTAAACTTTTTGTTAGTCTCCTTATACAAAATCCTTTTAAATTCCTTTTTTTAGAGGCAGTGTGTCAGCTGTTGACGATATTCCTAGTGCTGCAGATATTTCTGTGCTTACTTCTAAAATAATTCCACAGTTTGAGAGCATCTAACCTATGGCAAACAATATCAGTCTAATAGCTATACTTAATCACTAATAATCAGTGTATGATGAAAACAGTGATTCTAAGTGTTTTTTTTTTTTGGTTTTTTTTTTTTTTTTCCCCAGAAGAAACAAACAACCAAGTATTAAAATGCAGACAACCTATGTCTATGGTATCTAAAAGCAGAAAAAGGATCAGAATTTTGCATCAGAAGTCATTGTGTTTGACAATATTTCTCAGTTCCTCAGTCTTCAGAAACTGCCTTTTATACTCAGACAAAAATAAATTTTCTAACCCTTTCTGAGTCAAGTTACCTCTCAAGCTCAGCAGGATTCCAGAGTTTCTATGTTATTCTTAAACTGCTAGAAAAATTACAAAATAAACCTAATTCATAAATAGTTACATAGAAATTTCAACGGTGTCATAAGCTGTGAAGGGAGGGCAAGCTAATAATAACAAAATGAGGGCTGGAGAAAAGGAACACAGTAGCTGATGGTGGACTTTTCTTTCTCCCTACAATTTTTTCTATTCCTTGTCTATTTTGTCCCTTCCTTTTGCTTCTTTCCTGCTTCAGTGTGCAACAACATTGGCCTGCTGTAATGATCACAAAGCTGAAGGCAGAGCTGAATTACTTCATACCTGGCATGGGCTGAACTCAGAAACTCCTCAGGCTGTAGTACATCTAACAGGGGTTGGAGACAGGTGTGGGGAAGGAGTCACCTTGATTCAGTTGCACTGTGCTCACTTCAACAATCTGTCAACCCCAATTATCCCAGAGTATTAATGACTGGGCTGTAGGAGCTACAGAATGAAAAACACACTAAAATCGCTTATATTACCAATCTAAGTGGGGTGGGAGTGTGCATTATCCATCAACTCTATCGATTTAAGTTGGTCTCAAGCCAACTGTTTTGATTTGAGATATTGACAATTTCAGTCTCACAGAGGTGGACAATTACCATTGGAAGTCAGCTAGCACTAGTGATGATGCATCCACAGAGGGAGACTAATAATAACTTGAATGCCTTTGAATCAATAGAGGAATCATCAGTGAGTAAGTGCTGTGTTTTCCAGGCTTTGATGGAGTTTTGAAGATATGCTGTATATGAACCACTAGTGAAAAGGGGGGGGCTAAAAAGATCATTCCCACAGTAGAAGCAGGGTGCTTTTTTTATAGCAACAGCATTAGAAGTAGTTTTGATATCTAGGATATCATAGACAGAAACCATTATTTGTAGAAAATTGTCATGGTAATGTGTGTGGAAGCTTTATTTTGTTTCCTCCTTGAAGGACACTATTGCTTCTTACCTTTTTTGCTTTCCCACTAACAGGCAAGTTCATTAGTGCAAAACAATCTCTGTTTTATGAAAGCATTTCTTACTGGGATTTTCTTGCACTTACTATAAGGCAATAACATTTGAGATAATAAGCCAGACTCCCTCCTGATGAAAGCAAATGTGGTTACATTCAAAGTAAACATAGTTACACATTCAAGAGATGAATAAGATAAAAGTCCCAGCTTTGCGAGTTACAAATAACCTTATAATACACTTTAATTCCCTGCTAATAAAATAAATGAGTAGAGCATAGCGGTAATAATGCATAATTGAAATAAAGCTTTTTATTGCTGCTTTAGATGTTTTGATTTGTGGCAAGCAGAGGGACAGTGGGGTTTGTTTGCTTTTGGATTTTGGGACTTTTTCTTCCTGTGGGTTTGTTTTTGGTTTTGGTTGGTGTTTTTTTTTATCAGATATAGAGAAAATAATATAAATGCCTTGGGGAGTGTACCACATGAAATGAAGATAATGAGAACCACCTCCCATCGTGGTTGAGGAATTATCATCTATCACGCATGCAGAAAGCAGAAGATCCTTTCAGGTAGCATTAAAGGACAAAGTCACTGAAGCTGCACCATCTTTCCTGCCTGGAATATTGTTGCCTGAGCTGCTGGCTCACTGACAGGTACTTACCCTTTTAAAAAGATCGGCTATACTCTGCCTCTGATATAGTCCTAAATACTGTTTTTCAGCATTAGATTAACTCTGAAATTTTCATTTGAAGAAATTCTTCATGTTTAAGAAATTTTTTAAAATAAAATAAAAAAGAGTAGTCACCTCACCAACACTTAAACTGCAGGCAGGAAACCTCTGCCTGCTAACCTGTCTTGTTTTCCCCACCCCATGCTAGAGTGACTCCCCCTCATTTTTGTTGGCTGAGGAGAAGTGAGCAATCCTTCCAAATCAAGCAAAATTATCTGTCTTGGTTCAAGCTGCAAAGATTGGTATTTGTGTGTTTTGATGGAAGGGGATTTGAAGAAGACAGAAATCCCCAGCACCAGCTGCTAGTGAACAGCTGGGTGGGCTGGCAGGAAGGAGGTGCCACCTTCCACTGGCACAATGCGCTGGTAGGAACGCACATTTATCTACTTCCCATATATTGGCTAGGAACAACTTTGGCTTTTTTCTTTTCCTCCTTCAAAATGAGGAAACTGCAATGACAATATTGGTTCAAATTTGTCTCCTCTCTGTGAGCATCATCAGGAAATAAATTAGGTCCTGAATTCTCATGCATGAGCATACAGATGCTGCATGAGCCATGGCAGCATTTTTAACCTCCAGTATTTTTGTTCTACCAAACCCCCAATTTCAATTCTGATTCTGAAAGTATCGTGAGTTCTGCTATTTCTTTGTTGTAGTCTGAAATAGCCTCTGAGGGTGGTGAGCAACCCCATATGTAAAGTATCATTCTCAACTTCAATAAGACATCTATTTGGTAAGGAATCTTTTAAATAAATTCCTAATATATTTCTATAGATTAGCACAGGGCACACTTGGCTTGTTTTCTCTCATGCTTTTTCCCCCTTAATCAAAATAGAAATGGCTGGGGACTCTGTTTTGTTGTACTTTGATTTTCTTAAGGACAAAGCAGTGTACCATTGATTGGGTTTTTCTTCCCTTTGACTTAATGCTGATTAATACTAAGGAGCATTATACAGACCCCATGACAAAACAAATAAGCCTTCCATTTTCAAGTTCCTGAGGATAGTAAGCTAAAAATCTATGCATCCTGAGCTCAGTGTTTAAAATTGAATTTTACATATGAGCCTGTAATATATTGTATCATGCTTTCAGGTCTAGTTAAGTACAGTGAACAGGCCATCAGCAGCAGCTAACCATGGGGCTTTTATGATAATTCATTCATTAATAAATACACAGAATCCCTGGGAACATACAGGAATTTAGAATACGTAAAAAAATCCACCCATAAGTTTTTTGGATGTGTTAGGTTCACTTGTGGGGTATCATGAATTCTCTTGTAGGATAAACTGTTGTGATATTTCATTGTACCAGAAATATTTGCTCATGAATTTTGTCCTTGTACAACCTAAGGGTTGTGTTTGGTACTGGTTTTGCCACCGTTTCCCCTTCATTTCTGTCTTTTCAAAGTGATTTGGAGGAGAGCAGATCCAGTACACTAAGAGCAAGGTCAAAGGAGAGGTTCCAGCGATGGTTCCATTACATGGAATACCAAACGGTGTTAGGGGATTCTTCAGGCCAAAGTCACTTAAAGTGAACTGGGATCAAGTTCAAATATAGGTACTACACTTGTCCTCTGTGGAGTGAGCATTAGGGTTTATTGTGCTATGAAAGATTCTCTAATTTATAAGGAATTGTACTGATACATTTAGCATAGTACCTTCTAATAATAAAAGTAATAAAGCATCCTAGCAGCACTGTAATATATTAACATTTTTTTCTGTAAAGCCATGAAAAAGAGCCGTCTATGTATCAAAACAGCAAGACAGCTTAGCTTAAATTCAAGTTAGGAACAATGAATTCATGATCTTGAGAAAAGAGGGATGGGAGGAAAAGGCAAAAAAAGATTAAGTTGGTTTTTGTTGGGGTTTTTTTTTGGTGTTTTTTGGTTTTTGGTTTGTTTTTTTTTTCCCCTGAGTGGCTGCTGCTATTCATTTCTGTACAGAGAAATTGGGGAACCAGTCTATATCTCTTATAATTCTTTGCAGACCTGTCTTGAGTACTTAAGGAGGTGGTGGTAGAGAATTCATAGAAGGAAAATAAAAGCCTATGCCAAATGAGGGCTGTACACTTTTGCAGCTTTCACCTATGTGCAAAAGAAGGGTGTGAGAGTGTATAAATGTTTTATCTGCCAAATGGTTTTTAAAAAGGTGTGGTTACCACGGCAACTGCCACAGATTTGTGATTTACAGTATGACACATTGTTCATGCTCCACAGCACAGAGGCTTTTTCCCTCTGGTTGGAGTCTCTGGGGTTATGTGGTGCCTGTTCAGTGTTACCTCCATTGCAGCTCCTACCCTTCCCCTTAAGGTAACTCATGTCTCAGCTCATGGAGTGGAGGCACGTGGTGCAGAACAAGGTCTGCTTTCGTAGGTTACTGCATTCTGGCTTAGGTGAAGTGTTGGTGGCCTTGAGTTCCATGACCCCATGGCCACCCCTGCGATGAATGCAGCATAGAGCAGAAGTCATGGGAGGTTTGAGTTTCAGCTCAAGAAGAAAGAGCAACAAGTGCAGAAATCAAACAAAGGTTTAATTAAAGTTGCTTGCAATTGACCTAAAGTATCCGGTTTTCTCTTTGTCCTTGTCATCTTTGGCTTCTCTTATTTGCAAGGTTAATTTGTTCCTGTGCTGATAGGTTACGTAACTGTGAAAATTCTCTGGTGATGGTAGTACAAATGTGTGCTCTGCCTGTATCCACTGTGTTGTTGTAGAGTTGCAGTTTTGTCAGTGCCTTATGTAAGGGGGTAATTGTGTTGTGAAATAAAGCCATCAAACCCAGGGAAAGGCTGTTTCTGTAATAAGTAGATGCTGTAACAAATAGCTGCTATCCATACTTCTACAAACAGATAAAAATCATGCATGAAAGAGGTCCTGAGGCAGTTTCACTTCCTTGGTTTTCAAAACTAATTTGAGCCACAGATTTTAGTTTGGCCTCTTCTTTTCTGTTTTGTTCAAAAGCATTTTTATGTCTTGCTAAGGAGAAAAGTAATTTTGATTGAGTTTTCAGAAAGGTGCATTTTAATGAAATCATGGAAATACCTTGAGGTGGTGACATTGCAGGCTGGTTTCTTTATTGTTGTACCTCAGTAAAACATGAGCATTTGAAGGGAAAGATAAAGGCAAGCCTTCTGGAAGACAGGTTCATCTTGCCTGAAGTAATAAGGGACACACTAAAACCACTTTGTCTTGCCTTGGTAAACAACTAGATTAAGTTACCTCAGATTTTGCTACCACACTAAGAGTGAATAATATTTTCTTTTTTAAAAAGTGCATCTTTTCTAAAATAGGCAAAAACGAAGCCTGCAAGAATAAGTAGGTTAAAAAAAAAAAAAGAGCGCAGAATTATGGGTAAATAGTAGACAACTGCCTTATGCTGGATTCAGAAAGTTATAAAAGCTCTTGCAAATCTCTTATGTCAGCTAGTCCCTTCAGAGAGTAAAAGTACAAAATGGTAATTATTGCAATTTTATTTTTGACTTTCTGCTTTGGTTTTTTTACATGAGCAAAACAGAAGGGATATACTCACTAGCAAAGCAACATCAAAGGAAAACAACCCAGCTGGAAAATAAAGAACTTCCACATTGCTGTGTAAAGGAAGATAGGGAAGTCAGCTCAATAGCACATATTCCATTTGACATAGAACTAGCCACCACTGCTGTAACAGCTAGGGAATACTAGAACACAGCATCATCATGATATTGTTGCTATAGTAAATATCTCCCAGGCCTTCTTGTCTCATTACTGGTTTGAAATTCAGATACAACATTAATAATTTGACAAGCAGCATGATAGCAGGAGACTTCTTATGTAGCTCATATCTGTGAGGACATAAGAAACTGGGGAGAAATGATACTCATTTTGTAGGGTTTGAAGTTCAAGGAATTTTGCCAGCTTTTCCCAAATCTGCCTGAAAAACACTTAAGATTTAAAGAGTATAATTAAAAACTGTGTGAGAAAACTCCCACTAAGTTAAAGTGGAAGAAAGCAATTGGCTTTTTACGCATTTTTCACTCCATAAATATACATTTTCATGTTCATATACTACAAGATATTTATATAACACAATATTATTCACGCCTTATGCAACAGTTATTTTTCATGAACTGAAGACAGAGAGTATAAGATGGAGCCAAATCTTCAGGGCTTTAGGAAGAAAGTAAATAGGATTAGGTATTGTTTGCCTTATAGCAAAACAGTAGCTCATTTTTCTGCATTTATCTTCCAACACAGTAATGCAATCTGGGAATATGCAGCTCAAAAGGGTCCAGGTAAGTCCAGGCAAGATGTAAACAAAGTTAAATTTTAGGAATTGAAATTAAACAAATTTTTGCTGGTGTTTCACACTGTGCAGCAGAGAAGTAAGCTGGTATACAAATCATTGACTTCAAACACTGTTGGTGGAGTCCAGCTACATTTATGCTGGGGGCAGTGAGATAAGTCTTGTTGACTGAAGTAAGGTAGGCACATCTTTTTTCCACAGGAATAGGTAGCTGACATAAACTGGTTGTCTTTTACAGTACCTTTTTAAACAATTGCCCCCAAAACCTGGCAACTTAGTTTGTGCTCTGTTGGACTCGACTGAAGGGGGATGAGTGTCACCATGATATTTTTATGAAAAATCCCTTCACCAGGATTTTTTCTCCTGAGAAGCTAAGAAACCTCAGAAAAGAAATGTAAACAATAATTATCTGATTGCTTTGGAATGTGGTCTGGAGGTTGCTTACCAGCAGGTGCATCTTTGATTGGTTCCATGTGAATTGTTTTTACTTAATTACCAATCCCAGTGCAGCTGTGTTGGGACTCTGGTCTGTCACGGGTTTTTATTATTCATTCCTTTCCTAGCCTTCTGATGTATTCCTTTCTTTCTATAGTTTAGTATAGTTTTAGTATAGCACTTTTTAATAGAATATAATATCATAATATAAAAATCAGCTTTCTAAGAAATATGGAGCCAGATTCATCTCTTCCCTTGTCCTGGGACCCACAACACATCGACAGATGAGGATTTAAAATCTAAACTAAATATGATTAATTCCCTCAGGACTAAAACAAACCCAAACAACTTATTGAAAATAACCCTTGGATTTGGTGAATTTATGTAATGTTAATAGACCTTATTTTTTTCTCCTTTTTAAAGGGTAAAAATGAAGCAGGGCCAACTACCAACTTGTATGTTGGTTGTATATGGTTACTTGGGAGAGAGCACAAATCATAACAAAAACTATTTGCACATAATTTGCTTGAGGTAAATGTCTTATATTCATCTGACAGGGGGAGAGATATGAAAATTTCAGGTACTTTAGTGCCTAGACCTGAAAGTCTTTTAAGGATCACTGTACCCTGATGTCACAATGGAGGCTCTAAACATTTCTAAGAGGCATGTAATAGAGCCGTTATCTCTGTAAAAAAATAAAACCAAACCAGATAAAAAAATCCCACCCCAAAATTTTCAGCCTGTTTTTCTGCTCTTTGGTATGCATCATTTCCATGGAGACTATGACTATTTTATCCCCAAAAGATAATCTTGTCAATGTACACTATGTTCGTGTCAGTGGAAATACTTCAAATAAATGGACAACCTGGGTAGCAATTCTTGCTTTGCTTAGCAGCTTCATTTGTCCTTGAAATACTGATCACAGTTCCTGAGAAAGGTGTGGTTTCTACAGCTTTTAAGATTACAATTCCTGCTAATACAAAATGTTCTTTTTGAAGCATTATGTATTTTGACGTAAGACTCACTCATTTGTCTTCTGTGAAAACTGTCTGAAGTTGTTAATGCTGCATAATTCATTTGAGTCATTTGAATTGAACCTAGAGGATATTGTGTCAAGCCCTTTTCTCACACACTTTTGTTCGACAGCAGCAGTGTAGAACAAAAAGAGGAATAGAGACATGAACCTGGAATACATTTGCAAAATACATGTTTATGTCTAAGACCTTCTAACTCAAACTGATTCATTGCATCAGCTTCTAGGTTCATTTGTACTGTTGAGATTTTTGGACAACTTGTGCACTGATTGATGTTTGCATGTGCTTAGTTAATGCTGAATTTGCAACAATAAAAAAAAAAGACATGAAACACTTGAAAAAGTCTGAAAGATTATTTTTCCCATATTCTGAAATTTTTATTTTTTTCTAAAAATCTCAACTTTAAATGTTTTGATTAGAAATCATGCTCCTGAAGAAATATTTCAGGATATACTGCACAGGGAAAATATTTAATCTCCCTGTGCAGTAATCTCCCTGAACATAGGTGTTCACATCCAAATTTCACCGGGTGCAGATCTTTAGTTTCTTTTCCCATTTCTGCTAAGCTATCTCATTGCTTTGGTCTGATCCTCAGCACGTGTCTGTACACATAACTGTGTTAAAGTCACTGGAGCTCTGACTTTCCTTGAGAAGTTGAAGTCATCTGTGCATTTCAAAATATCTGACAGGTGCTTGTTGCAAAGTCAGTGTACGGCAAGGCAATTAATCTTTCGATACCTCTTCATCCCTCTGTAAAATGTCATGCACATTTCCCAGGGTGTTATGAAACTCATTAGATGTTTATTAAGCATTCTGAGGATCTATTATAGAAGGAATGTAGATGATATACAGCATGGTGCACAAGTATGGCATCTTCAAGGTACTTACAAGACGCATGGAAAAACACTTTTTACAAGGGCTTTTAGTTACAGGAGAAGGGGCAATGATTTTAGTGAGGATGGGTAGGTGTAGATTCAATATGAGAAAAAAAACATTAATGGCAAGGATGGTTAAACACTGAAATAGATTGTCCAGAGAAGTTGTGGATGCCCTGTTCCTGAAGTGTTCAGGACCACATCAGACAGAGCTTTGAGCAACCTGGTCTAGTGGAAGGTGTCCCTGCCCATGGCAGGGTGGTTGGACTAGATGGCTTTTGAAGGTCCCTTCCAAATCAAGCCAATCTTTCACTCTGTGATTTAGTCCTAGGCCTCATTCTCCCAAACCAAGATTATGCATTGAATTGAAGATCAACATCACTGATTACACATGAAGCCATAACGACATCCAAGATTTTGTTTCTTTTGATCGTACAGTGAGTGAGTGACACTAGTGACACTAAAGGCACACATAAGAGGCAGACAATAGTGCAGCTCTGTCCTTCCTGCCTGCTTGTTCCTACTCGGTGCAACAAGCTGTAAGGATTTTATTCTGTTTCTAGAAAACTTTGTTTTGCCAAGGCAACTGCTTCCAACATAAAAGCTTATGTTAAATACTCTGTGCCTGCATTAATTCAGCAGTCTTTTGGCTCAGTTTAGGGCTTTTCCCCAGCTGTACTTTGCAATTCTGTTTCACAACCTGAAATTGCTTCACCATTACCACATTTATGTCATCTGATGTGACATTTCTTGTACCCAGAGGACCTGAGAAAGCCACATGTACCTTTGAAAGACAGGAAGCAAGAAAATGATATAATAGGCTGCTCGTTGTAATATCAGTTGTCAAATGGGTTGAAAATGACATATATGGCAGCCTTAGATTACTTTTTCCTTTTTTCTTGTCCACTTACCTTGTAGGAAAGAAAAAAACTGTTCCTATGTAATCTGTGAATTACAAGAATTTTCATAGTTTAGCTTTTAGATGGCATACACCTTTTCCATATTTAACAGATATGTATTGCACAGAACCTAAGCCAGGTTCATGTTCTTCAAAATCCAAAGTAAACCAGCCCTATTTTTTCCTATCTCCTAGAATACTTCACCTGCCATTTTGTATGTCAGGAGGCTGGTTAATTTTATTCCTTCCCTGGGGTATCTTGCTAATACACTTGTCTGTATGTGGCTATTTCAGCCCCTACACCTGCTCCTCAGATTGTGTTGCTTTAGTGTGGGCTCAATTTGCCAATTATTTCTTTCCCAGCTGCTAGTAAAACATCTGTCAGGTCACAAAATGTGATGTAAGGATTGAATACCTGAGTTTCATACTTTCTGCTGAAATCCTGATGCAGCTGTGGATTTCACATGTGTAATCATAGCCTTCAAGTTTATGAGCACAAAGTGGGGTGCTAGAATGTCATGTGGGTGGGAACTGACTTTAAAAAAATCTTGAATTTTTGTATATTTTAAAAAATTAGTATCAATATTTTAAATAATTAGTAAAAGATGTTTTCTGTTTAGACATCAAAATAATTATACTTATTTAATGAAAATATGTATATTTTGAATTTTCTCTATAACTAGGTTTGAATGTTCAGAAAATTACTGTTATCTGACAGTTCCAAGACTGAAAACCAGAATAAATTGTTTCATTAAGTAGTTTTTATTTAAAAAAAAAAAAAAAGTTTTTTGTTTGAAACACTGAGGGAAATTTGAGTGATAAGAAATCCATAAAAATAAAACCACTCTCTTCAAGAACCTTAAACTTCTCTTTTGGGTATGTCCTATAAGGGTATTGCATCTTCCGATAATATGCTGTTCTATTCAATTGATCATTTTGTGCTAAATACAACAAGATAGTCTTGCCAGACTAAGTTGCTGCCTTCAGAAATTGATATCAATTTGACTGTGACTTCTTCACACAACTCCAGGTGCTGAACTGCCTGTTCTGTGTGCACTTGCGAGCTGGGACCTCTCCTTGAACAATGTAACTTACCTGTTCCTTACAAAAAGCCACTAAAGAAGAATCACTTCTGTTATACTGAATATCCTGGTACATCAGGACATTCTTTTGCCCAAATAAACTTGTCTCTTTCTACTTGCTGCCTGACCAGTATCTACTACTCCATTTGCCCTTTCCTGCATGTGTGTTTTAATATCTTTGCAATGGCAGATGAGTCTCTTCAGCGATTTATTGAGAGATCAAAGTGTGCTTTCTTATAATAAATATCAGTATGTTCATGTCTGAGGAACACTTTCAGTGGAAGAAATTGTGAGACTGTCAAGAAATATTTAATGATACATTTGAATCACCAACAACTGATTTTTTTTTTTAAACTCAGCACTGCTATGTAGCCTGCTTTGGTCCAGCCTTCTGCTGCCTCTTTCCGTTCAGCACTAATCACCATTACCTCATATTTTCCCAGCAATTCCCAGATTTTGCCTTCCATATAACTGTGAGATTCTTTTCATGGGCAAATGCAAGACATCCACTTTTCTTCCACTACAGTTTGCCTTTCAAATGCCAAAAAACCTTGCACAGTCCAGTTCTAATCATGCATGACAGGGCTATAAGAATAATTGCTGTTACTTGGTCAGCACACTATTACGAGGACTTAAGACACTTTTCCCTGTGCATATCCTGTGTGGATGTGTAGAAGGGCAGAGTGTGTGTAGGTGGTTCCAGGACATGTCTCATGGTGTGCTGGAGAGTCAGTGATGAAAACTTTCATGTTCCTGAGAAAAATGTGACTTCTGTGACCGGGACTTGCCTGGCTTCACTTCAGCACTGAGTGTAAAAGGGCACTGTCTTTTACTTCAGCTGTACTCTTCTCAGGGCTTGCTTTGGAGCATGCAAATACACCTGCTTGCTTCAGCTGTGGCACTAGGGAAAAATACCTGATTAATGGATCCTGGAGGAAAAGGGTGAAAGTAGGAAAGCACGTGGCTGGCATGTCCAAGACTTTGGCAGTTTTGATGAAAATGTTTAAAGTAGATATAGGGGATTGCTATAATCTGCTAAAGTACTCCAGACTATGCAGTGACTGAGAAGGGCTGCTCAGTACTTAAAGGCAAAGTGCTTTTGGGGACCTATCTCCATAGGGGGCTTCTGTGGTAAAAGCTGGGAAAATCCCACCTTCTGGAACACCCAGAGGTGAATGGATTTCTTCAAGGTGTAACCTAAATTGAACTCAACTTTAGGACTACTCTTACATTATTTGAGACAAATTTAATCCATATTCAGGCTTTGTATGGCCTTGACTTGAATGGCTCCTTACAACAGTGATTAGTGCATGAGCTGGAGAGTGGAGTGGGAAGAAGGCTCCTGAATCTCTGCTAATAAAATAAAATATTGGACTTGTTCCTGTGGGTGAATTCATTTTCCCTACTCTCTCCAAAAAACTGTTTTTAATCTAATAAGTTTCCTTCTGTCATTCACACTTCTTCTGAGTCACAGCATTACAGGCAAGTTATTTAAAAATTAAAAAAAAACCACCATGCTGTGAAACGTAATGTGAATCTTTGAAATTTTGTTTGGCATTTTAATTTCAAGATTAATTCTAGCAATCAAGCAGATGAGGACAGATGATCACAGGTAATGCAAAATGTGCCATTTCTGGGTGACCTAGGCATGTATTCATCCTGTGGGGCTTTTCATGTATATGTATAAGTTGTTGAATTCTGGTAAAAATGTAGAGGGTAGAAATATTTGTCTCAGCTATCCACCAATGCCTATTTGATCAAGGTATTCAGGAGAATCTTTATAAATAGCAACTTATTTCCTTGTTATATGCATATCCAATATCTTCAAAAAGAGGACCTATTCCAGGCACTAC
The DNA here is from genome assembly GCF_017590135.1 of Pyrgilauda ruficollis. Classification (NCBI taxonomy): domain Eukaryota; kingdom Metazoa; phylum Chordata; class Aves; order Passeriformes; family Passeridae; genus Pyrgilauda; species Pyrgilauda ruficollis. The sequence goes on from NW_024525601.1 coordinate 5,308,372, forward strand.
ATTCTCTTAAGTATAGTTTGGGTGTTTTTTAAATGAAAGCTGTGTTGCTGATATGCTGAGCTGAGGAAAGAGTTCCTTCCTATAGTTGCAAAAACCTCCACCTTGCAGAGCTACACTGAAATGACCAAGCTTTTCTAGACCCCAGATAGTTGTATGTGCCTATGCTTCAAATATCCTCATATCTTCTTTGGAAAGCACATGAGACTTGTTTTAAATGCTCTATTGTGAAAGTTTTGATTTTCACCACTCTTCCAGGAGCTGTGTTCTAGACTATTTTTGACACTTGATTCCTGGTGTCCAGACTTTGTTTACTTTTTTTGAGAAAACTGCTCGGTTTGCTACAGGAACTGAAGGGTTAGAACCAACAAAGGTGAAGTTTAGGGTGCTAAAGCAGGAACAGCCCCAAGTGAGGCTGTGCTCAGGTGCCCAAACTCATTAGCAGAGAAGATGGGATGCACAAGGTCCTGAGTGCCCTCTGAAATGAAAGTTATCCAAGGTCACCTTGATTACAAGTGTGTGGAGAGTGATGTGGGTCTGAATCACTCTTCAACACACCACATCTCTGCTGACATGGAGCACCTGCCTGAAAAGCCCTCCTGATAACTTGCACCTCATTTCCCCTTCACAAACTCCTCCTCTTCAGTAAGTCAGTGGAAAGGATCCTTTCTCATAAAATCTGCTCAGAAGGTAGAGTGACATTAGCCATCCTTAGTAAAATGTGCTTGATGGCAAGAAGAACTAATCCTGTTAGTATATAGTAGTACCAATCTGAGTATGTTTTATTGGATTAAACTGTCAGAGATATGGGCACAGAAATGTTGAGCCTTAATTAGATTTAGGTATGACTGAGCACTGAGCTGCTTTGATATGGTGTTATTCTTTCACATCTGTGCAGAGCTTAAAACTTTTAAGATTCTAAGAAACTTCAACACTAGCTAAGTAGGTCTCTTCAGAATTGTGGTGTTGGAGGAAGTTCCTGAAACCTTCTTGGTTGCTTCTCAAACCAAATCCAAATAAATTTCTTCAATTTTTTTTTTCTCCTCTGTGGGAAAAACAGTTGAAAAACATTTTATTTCTTCTACTTAGTGAGACAAACAGATGCTCTGCTTGTGTAAATGTTGGGCAGTTTGTTTTTCTTTGCATGTTCAGTGTTTCAACAAAAATTATTTGGAAATCAATGTTTCCTAGAGCTCTTTGTGCAATATTTCAATGCTGTTATAGGCAAGTTATTTTAAAATTTATGCTGCAGTGTCTTCACTGAACAGGCAATCTAGAAGAGACATGACTTAAAACAAACAAGCAAGCAAAAAAACCAAAAAACCAAAACCACAACCCACCAAAAGCACACAGGTATTCAGTAAGCATTTCCATATTTTACAGTAATTTTAACCTTGTCATTCCCATTTTCTTTTCTTTGGGAAAACCAAGCCATCCTTGTAATGATTCTTCTGAAATGAGCTCGCTTTCATGCCAGCTGGTACTGGGGCTTCACCAGTTCTGAGTCTTTCTCTGAAGAAAAAATATGGTGAATGAGGACATGAGCCCAAGTACAGCAAAATGAAAGGTGAAATAAGGGCAGGCAAAGAGAAAAGGAATGTGGGTTCTATTTTGGTAATGAATTTATAAATGCTGCCTGTAATTGCTTGCTGTCCTCTTCAACCATTCACACAGATGTCTAGCTCAAGTGTTGGCTTCCTGGTTCTCCCATCTCTGCTCCTGCACTTCCACTTGTACAGTTCATCTTCTGCCAAAACAATTTGTCTTGGTAGTTTCAACTTTCTTTTACACGTGACTGCATTTTCAAGCTAGGTTTACCTCAAAAGACTCAAATCAGCAGCAAAAATGTAACTTAAAGCGTTTGTCTAATATTGTGAGCTGCTAGCAAGGTCCCTGGCCCAAAGTTTTGGAACACTTTCTCCCTAAAGAAGGGCTATGACCTCTCAGGCATGTTTATGCCATCTAGCTGAGCCAGTCCATGAAACCTCCACTTTCACGCTCCTCCATCAATTACATGCTTCAAAACCCAACAACCTTCAGAGGGTTTGCAAGTAAATAATTGACGTGCATTAACCTTTGTAAATCTGCTCTGAAAATTCAATAAAACTGCTGAAATGTTTCTGACACCTTCCAGAGCTCATCAGAGTTTTGTAGTGGAGTTGCTATGGTACCTATCAAGTAAAGTTATTGATGCCATTAGTGTCTGTCTTTTAAAACTTATTTTATTCCACAGTAAAGACCAGGATTCTGAAAGGACTTTTTGGTAGTATCCAAACAACTGCCTAAACTTCCTAAGCATTTCTCTAGAAGATGCAGAGATTCTGAAAGGACTTTTTGGTAGTCCTACCAAACAACTGCCTAAACTTCCTAAGCATTTCTCTAGAAGATGCAGTAATATCTATAGAGGACATTAGCTCCATTCTGTTTTAACACCAAGCAATATCCAGTGACTTATTTAAGTACACTGGAAGATAAAGATTATTGCTCTCAGTTTCTCCCATCTGCTCATTGTAAACTCCAAATGGAAGAATCCTTTCATGCACAAAATAAATCTCTTCTGCCAGGCATCAGTCAGTGAGGGCTTAGTGCAAATAATTGAATGCAAATAACATAACACATTCCATGATAGTCTCAGATTTGCTTTGCAGATTTGTAGCAGACAATCCTTTTTAAAACCTTCAAATATTATTCTTTTACATTCAAATACCTTACAATTCTCTGTTTATCTGTGTGCTTTGTTTACCTTACTGTCAACTTAACTATATGACTTTAGAATAAAAATAAAAGTGGAATTGAAAAAGTATGGCAAATTAATGGCCTCAGGCTTGTCACCATTGCAAGCCATACATCTTATTGAGACTTCCCTTGGTTAGATGTGAGTTTTTTGTGCTGCCACGTTGGTGGGATAAGCATTCTTACAATACAAATTTACACAATTCTATTATTGCAACAATTTGAATTTGGGAGATGGTTGTTAGGATTAGCATAATTTCCAACTGCTGCATAAATTTTTTAACATTTCTTAAATGTGCATTAAAAGCTCAGTGAGGTTTTTTAGTGGGGAAAATATTTTGAAACAGTATTTTGCGCTGAATCCAATGTCCTTGGCTAGAAAGAGAGGAAAAGAGATCTTTCAAGTTGTCATTAAAATATGAGCTTGTCTATTTCTATGATGAATGAACAGCAAGTCTGAGAGGCAAAAGACAAAAGCTGAAAGGAACCCCTGATGTTACTGAGATGCTGCAGAGACAGTGCAAAGCTTGCCTTAGCTCAGGCTTTATTCTCTGTCCCAAGAGATCATAAATTCTGGCAATATTTCTTTTCCAACAGCAGGATGAGGAAGTGGAACAATTTCTTTCTCCCTGCACTGGCTCAAGGCCAACAGTAAACCTGAATCCTGCTTCCATGAGTGGCAACAAGGGGTGGACAGGGCTAAAAGGAAGTGCATGCCTGAGACTCCCGGATTTCAGTGTTGATTTGTGCATGTGTAAAAAAAAAACCTACATCTTGCTAACATCTGCAGTTTTAACAGAATTGTTTGAGTTGGAAGAAACCTTAAAGGTCCTCTAATCTCGTCCTCCCACCAGGGGCAGGGGTACATTCCACTAGACTAGTTTGTCAAAGCCCCATCCAACCTTGAAAACTTTTGGGAACAGCACATCTATTCTCTGGGCAACCAGCTCCAGTGTCTCATTACCTTAATTGTGAATAATTTCTTCCTAATAATCTACATAATCTAAAGACACACTTATTCAATATAAAGCCATTACCCCTTGTCTATTACTATATGCCTATGTAAAAGTATTGCTCAAATCCAAATTTGCCACAATTATCTGAAGATGCTGCACAGACGCCCCCATTTCACTCTGCTGGCATGGTAGAAACACTCTGCCCTTATTCTCTGTATTTTTACTATGGAGTTTCTAGAGACTGGATGAAGTAGGGCACAAAAGGTTCAGTTTTAAGACAGACCCATTGACAATCTAACAAGCAGGTTCTTAAAGCCTTGACAAACACACTGGGTGCCATTTGGAATTATCAAATCGTAGAGTGGTTTGAAACGGACTTCTAACTCATCTAGTCCAACCTCCTCACCATGGGCAGGAGTGTCTCCAATCTGAGCACATTGCTCAGAGTCTCATCCAACCTGACCTTGGATATTTCCAGGCAAGGGACACCTGTCTGGGCAAACCATTACAGTGTTTCACCACCCTCATTGTAAAACATTTCTTCCTAGTGGTCTAAATCTACCCTTTTTTAATTCAAAACTATTACCCCCCCCCCCCCCCCGCCATTGCTACAGGCCCTGCTGAAACATCTGCCCCCATCTTTCTTAAAGTACCCCTTTAAATAGTGGAAGGTCGCAATGAGATCTCCCTGGAGCATTTTCTTTACCAGGCTGAACCACCCAAATTTTCTCAGCTTGTCTTCATAGGAGAGGTGTTTCAGCTCCAGCAAGTCCATGTCTTTCCTGTGCTGAGATTTCTCTGATCCCATACTAACTATACTCATTTTTCACTGTTTTTATGGTGATTTTAGACATATTTATTGGACTAAACTGACCTCCCATCTACTTCAATCAGATTTTTTTTCAAACTCTCTTAGGAAGCCTTAATACTTTTCCTATTTGGGAAGTGGAAATTGCCTTTAGTGACTAAAAATCTCCCAGTCCTAGTGATGTTGAACATTACACGTGTTACTGCGGGGTTTCAAAATGATTCCACTGTGGCTAAACTTGTGCGTAGCTGAAAATGGAATTCTACTTCTTTGAAAAAATGTTAGAAAAAGAAAACATAGAGGGGGGTGGAAATCCAGCTGCTTAGGTCAGTGATGTGTTAAAAATAGCCTCTGCAAAGACATATTAGTGCATAAGGATTCAGGAATGTATCAAATAGGATAGAGGAAGGTAAGGGGAGAATGCAATCTGTCATATATCTTCATAGTTGATTAGCTGGTTATTCTTGATGCTTATTAGGGGTTTCCTCAAGAAGAAAATTCACATCAAGGTCATGGTGTCACAGTGATCAGTACAGTAATAAGCCTGTTGAGTACTCTTAAATGATGGGGGCAAGGGAAAGGGGGTAAGGGAGCTTTCTTCTTGAAGTAGTCATTTCTTAAACAAAATACAATATAATAGGGAGAACTGATTGAATTTAACTAACTGTTATGTCACCATAGCAACCATATATGTTAGCTCCACACTGAAAATAATCTTTATTTCTCAGGGATTAAAATGTTGCTTCTCTTTCTTGGGGGGAGGGGGGGAGGTGGG